>NC_064931.1:695529166-695839166 GCF_023897955.1 Schistocerca gregaria | reverse complement strand
ATAAGCTTCTGACAGGTCAAGTTTAGAAAAATACTGGCCTCCAGGAAGTTTAGTGAACAATTCTTCAGGTCGGGGCATAGGGTAAGTGTCGATGAAGCATTGAGCGTTTACAGTGGCTTCGAAGTCGCCACAGAGACTAACATCACCATTTGGCTTAGCAACGACAATGACAGGAGAGGACCACTCACTGGAAGTGACAGGAAGCAAGACCCCTGAAGCAGTGAGACGATCCAGCTCCCGTTTGACCCGAAGAGCCACAGGAATGGACCGAGCCCGAAAAACTTAGGCCGAGGAGTGGGTTTGAGCGTGGTATGACCTTCAAAGTCGTTCGCACGGCCTAACCCAGGAGAAAAAAGGGACGAAAATGTCGTCGACAAGGAATCCAATTGAGCATAAGGAATAGCATCAGAGACGATATTGACAGAGTCATCTATGGAGAACCCAAAAACGCGAAACGCATCGAAACCAAAAAGATTCTTAGCCTTACTGTGGTCGACCACAAACATGGGAACAGTGCAAACGACGGGTTTGTAAGATACCTCAGCATTAAATTGTCCCAAGAGAGAAAGCTTCTGTTTATTGTACGTCCGTAATTGCCTAGTGACAGGTGATAGAACCCAACTGAAGATAGTCTGAGAATTGATGATAGTGGCACCAGAACCAGTATCCACCTGCATGCGAACATCCCGACCAAGGATTTGGACAGTGAAGAATAACTTCCCTGAAAGGGAACAAGTACGATTGACAGACAACACAAAAGCAGAATCAGCGTCACGTTCATGAACTTCAGGTATGCGATCGGATTTGCAAACGGTTGACACATGACTTCTTTTTGCATTTGTAACACACGGCCCAACGTTGGGGACCATCCTCCCGTGAATGTTGCGTAAAACACCGCGGACATAAAGGAAGTGTCCGTGGGTTTTGCTGCAGTTTCTTAGAGGTTTGTTTATGGTTATGCCGAGGCTGCGCTTGGGAGCGTACTGCGGCCACGTCGGCCGGCGGGGACACGCAGCACGCTTCAACAGCGCACAGAGGTTGTACTTCCCCGACGTCACCCCATGCCTCTATTTGCGCTCCAGCGGGCCGAGAAATGTCAAAAGACTGAGCGATGGATAGGACTCCATCTAGAGTCGGATTTGCCAACTGAAGGGCACATTGCCTAACTTCTTTGTCAGGCGCCGACCATGGAATCGGAGTAGGATTCTTTGTGAACGTCAGTAACAAATTGACACTTTCGACTAAGGCCGTGAAGTTCAGCAGCCCAAGCTCGATAGGATTGATTCGGTTGTTTTTGACAATGATAAAAGGCAACACGAGAGGCAACCATATGCGTATGCTTTTGAAAATACACTCCTGGAAATGGAAAAAAGAACACATTGACACCGGCGTGTCAGACCCACCATACTTGCTTCGGACACTGCGAGAGGGCTGTACAAGCAATGATCACACGCACGGCACAGTGGACACACCAGGAACCGCGGTGTTGGCCGTCGAATGGCGCTAGCTGCGCAGCATTTGTGCACCGCCGCCGTCAGTGTCAGCCAGTTTGCCGTGGCATACGGAGCTCCATCGCAGTCTTTAACACTGGTAGCATGCCGCGACAGAGTCGACGTGAACCGTATGTGCAGTTGACGTACTTTGAGCGAGGGCGTATAGTGGGCATGCGGGAGGCCGGGTGGACGTACTGCCGAATTGCTCAACACGTGGGGCGTGAGGTCTCCACAGTACATCGATGTTGTCGCCAGTGGTCGGCGGAAGGTGCACGTGCCCGTCGACCTGGGACCGGACCGCAGAGACGCACGGATGCACGCCAAGACCGTAGGATCCTACGCAGTGCCGTAGGGGACCGCACCGCCGCTTCCCAGCAAATTAGGGACACTGTTGCTCCTGGGGTATCGGCGAGGACCATTCGCAACCGTCTCCATGAAGCTGGGCTACGGTCCCGCACACCGTTAGGCCGTCTTCCGCTGACGCCCCAACATCGTGCAGCCCGCCTCCAGTGGCGTCGCGACAGGCGTGAATGGAGGGATGAATGGAGACGTGTCGTCTTCAGCGATGAGAGTCGCTTCTGCCTTGGTGCCAATGATGGTCGTATGCGTGTTTGGCGCCGTGCAGGTGAGCGCCACAATCAGGACTGCATACGACCGAGGCACACAGGGCCAACACCCGGCATCATGGTGTGGGGAGCGATCTCCTACACTGGCCGTACACCTCTGGTGATCGTCGAGGGGACACTGAATAGTGCATGGTAGATCCAAACCGTCATCGAACCCATCGTTCTACCATTCCTAGACCGGCAAGGGAACTTGCTGTTCCAACAGGACAATGCACGTCCGCATGTATCCCGTGCCACCCAACGTGCTCTAGAAGGTGTAAGTCAACTACCCTGGCCAGCAAGATCTCCGGATCTGTCCCCCATTGAGCATGTTTGGGACTGGATGAAGCGTCGTCTCACGCGGTCTGCACGTCCAGCACGAACGCTGGTCCAACTGAGGCGCCAGGTGGAAATGGCATGGCAAGCCGTTCCACAGGACTACATCCAGCATCTCTACGAACGTCTCCATGGGGTAATAGCAGCCTGCATTGCTGCGAAAGGTGGATATAGACTGTACTAGTGCCGAAATTGTGCATGCTCTGTTGCCTGTGTCTATGTGCCTGTGGTTCTGTCAGTGTGATCATGTGATGTATCTGACCCCAGGAATGTGTCAATAAAGTTTCCCCTTCCTGGGACAATGAATTCACGGTGTTCTTATTTCAATTTCCAGGAGTGTATACGGACAGAAGTGAGCACATTTCACATGACAAAGACTTCTTTCAAAGAAGTCAATTGAGACAACAACCGATACATTGGAGGTGAAATACATGAAAGGAACAGAGACTTACATGTTTGGTAGTCCACGACGTGAAATGCCAAGAAGTGCTGTCGAAGACGTTTTTCGTAATCAGACCATTTTTCCGCCGTCTCGTCGTAAGGAGGAAAAGGATGTAAAGACAACGACGAGAGACGCCCCGCATTGGATGCCGTGACGAAATCAAAAATCGCATATGTGAGAAGCGTTTGCTGTCCAATGAGACATTGCAATAGTTGCTCTAAAGTAGCCAAGGCAACCGGTGAGTCAACGATGAAAATGAAAAATTCGCTACCTCGTCGCCAATTGTTATAACGTCAAGTTGAACAGATATATTTCTACGACGACACAGTACATGTAAGTCACAGATCAAGTAAACAAAGTAAGACGAGTGTACAACATTAACAGCCAAATCAGCACTGAGTCCCAGTCTAGCGGCCGCTGCTCGGCTGGCTGCTTAGGTGGCGCGGCTGCTGCATGGCTGCAGACAGGGCCGCATGTAGAGGACGCGCCTAACTGCGAGGCGCCACACAATTGAGTTGTGAAACAGTTTCATTTCTTTTCAAAAATTGGCTTCAGAAAATGTAAATCTACACAAACAACAATGTCTGAGTCCTTAGATTGTACTTTAAAGTGCATCCATCACTATAAATTACCTGCAGGTACTTTCACAGCAATTTCAGAAGCCTTTGATGTCCTGGACAATAAAATTCTACTCAGACAACTAGAAAGGCGTAAGGTGTAAGAGGTGTAAAAATACAGCTTAGCTAGTTCTGGGGGATGAGGCTAAAGATGCAAGTAGAAGGTGTTACTTCAACTGAGAGTTCAAAACACTGAACAAAACAAAAAATAATTCTTTCCTTTCCAGTAAATTACCAATTAAACATGTTTTAAATCAGTTATGAACCCTCGGAAGGCTCCTCTTCTTGATTTATGTGGATGACTTCATTGAATATATAAGTCACAAAGAAACTATCTTATTGTTGATGACACCAGTATATTGCTAACTGGGTCCAGCACAGAAACCTTGCAGGCAAGACCAGAAAGTTCTGTTAAGGAACTTTCATAATGGTTCACCAAAAACAAACACATTGTATATACTGAAAAAACCGTATGTGGCAACTTTCGTTTGTTTCCAAAATCTAGTGCATTAGCTATTGAAGCAAGATCAAAAAATGATCCTCCAAAAATGTAAATACGACAAAATTTTTGGCTCTATGGGTTCAGCAGGACTTAAAATTGGAGTTGCATGTAAGGAACTCATCAAAGAAACTCTCATCCATGTGCTATCATCTAGGAATATTAAAGTCTACAAGAAGCAAAACACCATTACTGTAGGCATACTATGAACAGTTCTACTTACTGCTCCAATATAGTATCATTTTCTGGGGACCTCAACTCACAGTATAGATGTCTTTAGAATGTGATAAAGAGCTCTAAGAATAATTTTTGGCCTTCAGTTGATGCAGTCCCACAAAATTCACTTTATTGAGGATGATATTCTGATGCTCCATGTTTTCCCATTTATGAAACTATCTTGTTCACTACAGATACAGGGGAACTACTACAGAACAAGAATTTACAAAACTACTGTACCAGAAGGAAATTGAATATACACTGGAACATATTCCAAAACAACAACCTAACAGAGGAACATAATTAACCTTGGTGTCACGCTACACAATAACATATCAAAGGAAATCAAAATTGCTATGTATCCAACACTTAAAATGAACCTAATGGCAATCTGAATAAAGCACTGTCACTAATCTGTAAAAAAATTCTGAATATATCAAATAAATTTTACTTTAAAAATTACATTTTAAGAACAGGTACCTAATTTTAATATGCATACTATATTGCTGATACTATGTATTACTGAATCCTTATTTTGCCCAGTTCTTAAACAGTTACTGATAAACAGAGATTATAAGAATATATATCTACAGTATCCCCATTTTCGTTTGTCGATTTATTATTTTATTTATCCACCTGTAGATATTAAATATTGTATGGATGTTGTCCAAGTGTACATGTAAATTTATAGGAAACCATTTCAAGGAAATGGAATATACATCTATGTAAATAAAAAGTACAGAGAAAAATAAGTAATGTCATACAAGACATAGTATCACAGAATAATACAAAATCATAGAATTCTCAGTAAAACAACTTTATATACGTGTGTGCTTGTGGTCTCATACTTGCATAGTCTGTTTTCTATAATGATTTACTTTTGGCCTCCTTACGCAGAAAGTCCTTATACACATTACATCAATTAACTACAGATTTTACATCACACAACAGCTATCCATTATCTATGCTAATATAATAAGTGGTTTTCGGTCAAAAGAGAGTATTTTCAGTTTTGCCTTAATATAAACATGCTCAGAAAATGTTTATTGGTCTACATGGTCATTATTAAGTAGAAACATCGTTCGAGTAGAACATTTTTAAATTTGGCTTTAAATTTGTTTTCATCTTCTAGCTTTCTGATATTGACTGGCAGTCTGTTGTTGAGTTTCAAGCCACTGTGGCTCACATGCCTTTGGATGTTTATTCTTTTTTGTTCACTGAGTAGCGATGGCTGTGCTGTTTTTTGTATTGGAATTATGGTAGTCAGCATTTGGTGGAAAGTCTGCAAGATGGGTCTCGACTTATAAAACACAAACACACACACACACACACACACACACACACACACACACACACACACACACACACACACACGCACACACCTATATATACCAAAAAATACTAACTATACCTTCATTATATATAAGGTATTGTTAGTATTTTAAGGTATTTGAATATGGATTTGCAGTGAAGCTGCAGGTGACATTTGTGTAGCCCTCTTCTGTAATAAAATAATTTCTTTCTGATAGAAGGTGCTGGAACACAATACTATACTGTGTGTTGCAAGAGACTGAAAATAGCTGAAACCATCCTGACACGCTCTGGGGGTGCAACAATCTGTAATCATTCTAAGAGCAAAACAGGCTGAATTTAGTTTCCTTGAAAGGTTCATAAAAATTTAACTTTTCATTAACATGAATTATTTACTGTCAATCTGTTCAAAATGAACCAAGGGCAGACATTCTTTAGGACTAGATCAGTAGGGTTTGAAGAAGTTACATTATGAAGTACCTCAAAGAAAACGATTTATTGACACATAGGCAGCACGGATTCAGAAAATATCGTTCTTGTGGAACACAACTAGCTCTTTATACTCACGAAGTAATGAGTGCTATCGACAGGGGATGTAAAGCTGACTCCATATTTTTAGATTTTCAAAAGGCTTTTGACACCGTTCCTCACAAGTATCTTCTAACCAAACTGTGTGCCTATAAAATGTCGCCTCAATTGTGCGACTGGATTTGTGATTTTCTGTCAAAAAGGTCACAGTTAGTAGAAATAGACGGAAAGTCATCGAGTAAAACAGAAGTAATATCCACCGTTCCCCAAGGAAGTGTTATAGGCCCTCTATTGTTCCTGATCTATATTAAGGCGTAGGAGACAATCTGAGTAGCCCTCTTAGATTATTTGCGAATGATGCTGTCATTTACCATCTTGTAAGGTCATCAGATGACCAAAATGAATTGCAAAATGATTTAGATAAGATATCTGTGTGGTGCAAAAAGTGGCAGTTTACCCTGAATAAAGAAAAGTGTGAAGTTATTCACGTGAGAACTAAAATAAATCCGCTAAATTTCGATTGTGCGATAAGTCACACAAATCTGAAGACTGTAAATTCAACTAAATATTTAGGAATTACTATTACAAATAACCTGAATTGGAACGACACATAGATAATGTTGTAGGTAGAGCAAATGAAAGACTGCGACTCATTGGCAAAACACTTAGAAGGTTCAACACGTCAACTAATGAGACTGCTTACACTACACTTGTCCGCCATATTTCAGTTCAATGAAGGGCAGCTCGTTTTGTACTATCGTGAAGTAGGGGAGATAGTGCCACAGACATGATACGTGAATTGGAGTGGCAATCATTGAAACAAAGGCGTTTTTCTTTGTGACGGGATCTTCTCATGAAATTTCAGTCACCAGTTTTCTCCCCCGATTGCGAAAACATTCTGTTGGCACCCATCTGCATAGGGAGAAATGGTCATCACGATAAAACAAGAGCAATCAGGGCTGGCACAGGAAAATTTAAGTGCTCGTTTTTCCCGCGCGCCTTTCGAGAGTGGAACGGTAGAGAGACAGCTTGAAGGTGGTTCATTGAACCCTCTGCCACGCACTTAATTGTGAATAGCAGACTAATCACGTAGATGTAGATCTCGCCTCCCACATGAAAGATACCAACCACTTCCTGTACCAGTTTTCCACCATCGTCGCATGCATACCTCCTGAGTCCCTACTTATTACTGCAGATGCAACCTTCTTGTACACCAACATCCCTCCCGCCCATGGCCTGGCAATGACTGAATACTACCTCTCCCAACGCTCTGCAGATTCCAAACCAACTACTTAATTCCTCGTACACCTAACCACCTACATGCTAACCCATAACTTCTTTACCTTTGGAGGGAAGTGATACAGATAAATTTGTGCCACAGCCGTGGGCACCTGCATGAAACCATCCTATGCCAACCTCTTCATGGACCACCTAGAGGAAACGTTCTTAGCTACCCAAAATCCCAAACGCCTGGCCTGGTTCAAATTTATTGATAACATCTGGATCCAAGGCCAGGGCACCTTACCCTCATTCTTCCGCAATGTAAACACTTTCTCTCCCATCTGCTTCAGGTGGACTTCCTCCACCCATCATGCCACATTCCTAGATGTCGATCTCTTCCTCTCAAGAAATAAATGCTTGGGAAAGGATGATCTTCATGTAAATAGGTTAGGACCCAGATTCTTAGTAAAATATTCGCTGATAGAAATACAATTCTGATAAAAAGGGAAACTTAACAGAAGTGATGGGGTGAGAAACAGTGTTTGGCAAAAAAAAAAAAAGAGAGAAAAGCCGGAATGTCCCTACATAATGCACCTCAGTATAAATGGTCTAAGTGCTGACTTTTCAAACGAACGTCATAAAGTGGACAAATTACAAATTATTCTCTCTGAATGTTAAAATATCAAAGTTATTTGCTTCAATGAACATTGGATTACATTTGATAATACTAATATTTTTAATAAAACTGAAATTTCCGATGTAGCTGACAGCTTTTGTAGGCAAGAGGAATCACATGCAGGCCCTTGCATACTTTTTCATTTTTTTAAAATATGAAATGAGAAGCGATTTTAATCATTTTTATGAAGAGTGTATGTTTAAAAGCTGCAGTATCGGATTGAGGGATCTAAATATCGTAGTGGTAGCTGTACAATCTTTGTTTAGCCGCTGGTTAAGCTCTGTTCTCAAACAGCTCGAGAAACGCGTTGTACAAACCCGGAATAACACCTAACCGGAGAATAAACTCAAGATAATTAACTGACAATTTCCGGCTGGTTAGCAAGCTTAACTGGGTAATAACTATTCATTATGGCGGTAAGGTGACAGATGCAGCAGCGATGCAAGACTTAGGGACAGCGAAAAACGGTTAGCGATGACGAGATTTTGACTGAACTGTTCATGAGAATGAGGTAAGAAAAGAAAGAGAGACGACGCCGATTCCGAATTTATATCCAAATTTTGGTTATCAAAGGAAGTCGTATTTCGTGTTGTCAATCTCGTACGTGAGAAACTGAAACACATGACGGACAGGACGTCAAATCCAACACTTTTCAGCTGTATAATTTCCAAATTTATTTTATTTGGCTACCAGTTTCGTCGATGTACTATGCCATCTTCCAGGCTCCCTGACCAACGTGTCGGAAGATTTCACCCTCGGTTCAGAGCCCTGTTTTGACCGGAACCGAGGTTCAAATCTTCCTACAAGTCACAGAAGCAGATCTGGAATGCATTTCGGCGAGCATGTTCCAACCTCAAGAACAGCCTGAAGAAGCAGAGAGCACCACAGGATTGGTTTTTCTACCGTTTGTTGGTGGAGTGTCTTTTAAGATGGGCAGAATTTTCAAGAAGTACCGGATTAAAAGTGTTTTCCGGCCTCCAGCACGAGTGCAATCAATGCTGGGCTCTGTTAAAGACAACCTCGGCCTGAGGAGACCAGGAATATATAAAATCCCGTGCCAACGTGGGAAGTCTTATATTGGCCAGACGTGTCGTACGGTTAAAGACAGATGCGACGAACATAAACCTCACACGAGGTTGGGTCAACCAGAGAAATCTGTGGTAACTGATCACTGCCTTGACACGGGACAAGGCGTGAATTATGAAGAAACCAAGATCCTCTCGCATGCTTCCACATACTGGAACTCCATCATCAAAGAGGCGGTCGAAATACGTATAAGCAGTGACCTAATAAACAGAGACACGGGGTTTCACCTGAACAAAGCCTGGGAGCCATCTTTGGCGGCACTAAGGAATCGTGAGGCGCAGATTAGCAACTCCACCGAGTCAATGCAGATGGGAAGCCTTAGCGCAGATGCTTAAATCGCGCGCCAACACCTAGCGCACGCGAACGGGGTCCGTTGCTCCCGGTCGCATTTTTCCGAGCCGCGGCGCGCTTCCGCAGACCACGACCCGTTTCTCCAGGAGAGGGTTCTGGCATTCGACGCTGTCTTCGATTGGTCTTCGATGACGTTATGCCCCGCTGGCGCCTGCGCTGTTCTAAAATGACAACATATAAATTGGCGAGCTTCTCAACGACGTGACCATTTGAGGGTTGGATACCCTCACTTCTTCATCGAGGCCTAGCACTGCCTGGGCTACTCTCAGGGTGCATCTCCGACGTGGAAGAGCCCCACCATTTCCTTGCCGTGTCGTCTGCTCGCCGTTACCACTGCTCACCGTCCGATCCTCCACGCCGCCGCCGCCGTTCGGTCGCTGCCTGCTGCCGCCGCCTGGTCGCCACCGTCGCCGCCGCCGTCGTCGTCGCCGCCTGCCCCGGCGCCGCCGCCGCCGCCGCCGCCGCCGCCGCCGCTCGGTCGCCGCCTGCCGGTGCCCGCCGCCATCTGCCGCCGCCCTTCTCGCGCGCCGCCACCATGTCCCAACCCACAATCACGTCCCAACCCACCACCACTATCATTTTCACCTCTCCCTCCGCTGCTCCAACCACCATCACATGGAGCTCATCCTCCACCCCCCTTCCCGTCCTTCCTTCTCTCCCTGTCCACCTCTCCCCTGCGCCACTTTCGGCTGTGACCACCCTCAACTCCCCCTCCCCTATCACTGTCGCCCCATCGACAGCTACTGACTTTCCGCCGCTCCCCGCACCGCCTCCGACGGGCTCCAAGCCGGCGTGGATTTCTGCTCGACGTTCTCTGTGACACCCACGCCCACTGCCTCTGCGTCATCCGCTGCTCAGGCTGGTCCTGCCCCCCACCATCTCCCCCTGCAACCTGTCCCCCAGCCCCCTCTCCACCCAGTGGTGACCACAAAACCTTCAAAGTGCCCAAATATTGACCCTTGCCCCGAAATATCCTCCAAAAAAACCCCCAATCCCTGTGACCCACCCACCCCTGTGGACGCAACCCTGGCCCCGCCCACGTCACGCCTACCACCCACGCCTTTGTCCTCTCCAATCCTGATCCTCAATTCCTTGATGCCCACTCCCTCACCCTCGCCATCCAGAAATACTACCCCAATGCCCCAATCTCCCTTCTGATTCTTCGCAAGGACTTGGTCCTCATTAAATCCCCCAATGCTTCCTTCCACACTGATCTCCTCTCCCGCATCGCCCGTATCCAATTTGGCCGACGTGCAGCCCTCACCCCCTACCACACCTCCCCGACGTCCGCCGACCTTCACCGCTGTGGTCACGGAGCTTAGCCCTGTGATCACGGACGCTGAGGTGTTGGCGGAACTCAACTCCCAGCCCGACATTGAAATCCCCTCGGCCTGTCGCATTTTCAATGATGCCGGGCCGACTTTTCTCGTGCGGATATTCACCGAATCCTCCTCCTCCATTGACCGCCTCCTCACCGAGGTAGCCCTCATCTATAATCGCCGTCATAAGGTGGTCCCCTTCCATTGCCCGGTCCAATCCTACCACTGCCAACGCTGTCTCACGTACAACGGCCACGTTACCTCTACCTGCAAGAACCCCCTACTTGTCCCCACTGCAAAGCTTCACACTTCCTCAATCATTGCCCCAACCTCACCTCTCCCCCGTCCTGCAACACTTGCAATGAACCACATCCTACCTACTTCTCGAAGTATAAAGCAAAACCTCCTCCAGTTACCCCTGAACTCACCGTCCCTGTCCGTCCTGTTGATGACCCCATCCACCCCAACAACTCGCTCTGCCCTCCATCTACTGCAGAGGACATCATCCGTTTCATCACCATTGTGCTCCAAAACATCCACCCCTTCCAGCACTCCTACACCCTTTCCCAAATCGCCCTCGCTGCCCGTTCCATCTTACTACCTATGCAACATACTCCCACAACCAGGCCCACTTCACCTTCACCCCCCTCACCACCCTCGTTTAACTTTCCCCTCCTATGGTACAACAACCCTAAAGTATCCTGTACCACAACATTCGCTCCCTGCCCACCCACAAACTCCTCTTCCTCCACACCCTCCGTCAGCATCGCATGGATGCCTTCATCCTAAATGAAACCTTCCTTCAACCCCGTATCTCCGTCTCCACGGCTCCTTACACCCTTCACCCCACCGAAAACCCCGTGCCCTCTGGCACGTGGCGGAGTTGCTATAGGCCACCTCAAGCACCTCCCTGTCCAGCCCCAACCTCTCCTTAACAATCCTGCCGAGCATCTCACCCTCAGCCTCTTCTTCCCCACCCTTACCATCACCTGTGCCACCATTCATGTCCGCCCTCGCACCCCCATCCCGTATGATTTCCTGGCCCAATATTGACCACACCTTCTCAACCTACATGATTGCCACCGACCTCAGTATCCACAGCCGTGATCCTGCCGCCCTCCAGTGGCGGCATCAGTTTCTCACCACTCACAGGGAGACCTGGTTTCCCTGCCTCAGCACACCCGACCCGAATCCAATACCACTCCCTTTGTGGTCCTTGCCTCTCCCAACCTCCTTGGGCACATCACAGCAGATGTCCTTGACCTTATTGGCAGTGACCATGCTCCTGTTCTCCTCACTATCCCGCAACGGTCCTCGCCCTGACATTCCTCCTAAACTTGTCCATGATTACTCCCGTGCCAACTGGGATGCCTACCGGGACTCCATTCACACCCAGGTTGCTGGCCACGACCTTAACTTCCAATCTCCTGATGACATCTCTTGCACTGCTGCCTTCCTGCACCAGACCTTGTCTGACGCCGTCGCACCCATATCCCCACCAAAGCCACCCACCCCCACCACACCGCCCTGCCTCGACAGGCCGTCCTCCTCCTACGAGAGTCCCACCGCCTCTACCGCTCTTTTCTCCGCACTCATGACCGGGATACACTTACCCGCCACCAGCAATTACAGCGACATATCCGCAACCTGCTTACAGCGAAGAAACGCCGTGCCTGGCGCCAGACATGTACACAACTCAACACCACGCTCCCCATAAACTCGTCCAAGTATTGGTCTGCTTTCCACCACCTTACTGGGAACCACCCCACCTCCCAGTACCCTCTCCTCCTTAATGACCATCCCTTTCCTGACAACCTCAGTAAGGCCAACCACTTTGCCTCTCACCTCTCCGATGTTTTTTCCATTCCAGATGATCCCCACTTTGATTAATCCCTCTTCCCTGACGTCATGGACCGTATAAATACGTCTGTTCCTACCCTTGCTCCTAGCTTCCAGTACTTGGGCCACACAACACCATCTGAACTTAACACTCCCATCACTACACAGGACATCAGCCTCACATTCTGCACTAAACGCAACACTGCTCCCGGCCACGATTCCATTACCTACCGCCACCTAAAACACTGCCCTCCCTCCTTCCTTTCAATCCTTGCCCCCCTCTACAATGTCATCCTTGCCACTGGCTTCTATCCCGACCTGTGGAAAATCTCCCGTATCCTGATGTTCTCCAAACCCAACAAGTCTCCATCTGATGCCTCTTCCAATCGTCCTATCTGTCTCACATCGGTGTTCAGCAAGCTCTTGGAATCCATCCTTTCGCAGCGCATCCATCACCACCTCCGCCAAAACCACCGCTTCCCCAACACCCAATGTGGCTTTCGACCTACCTTCTCTACCGATGACCAACTCTTCCGCCTCACTCATCTCCTCTCCCTCCAGCTTAACTCCCTTGACCTCAAAAATGCCTACGACTGTGTCTGGCATCCCGGTCTCCTGTTTAAACTCTAAATCTACGCCCTTCCTATCAATTACATCTGTCTGATGGCCTCCTTCCTCTCCCACCGCCCCTCCTATGTTACCATCCATAATGCAAATTCCCACACCTTCTACCCTTTTGTAGGTGTGCCCCAGGGCTCCGTCCTCTCCCCTCTCCTCTACCTCCTGTACACGGAAGATATGCCCCAACCCCCTGCCCCCTCCAGTACACCTCTTGCAATATGCTGATGACACCGCATTCCTCACCCTCGCTCCTACCCTCCAATGGTCCCAACGCCTTCTCCAGAATCACCTTGACCTTTTTGCTGCATGGTGTAACCGGTGACTCCTGAAAATCAATCCT
This sequence comes from Schistocerca gregaria, assembly GCF_023897955.1. Lineage (NCBI taxonomy): Eukaryota > Metazoa > Arthropoda > Insecta > Orthoptera > Acrididae > Schistocerca > Schistocerca gregaria. The sequence continues at coordinate 695,825,666 of NC_064931.1, read as the reverse complement.
TCCAAGACCCAGGCAATCATCGTAGGTCATCCCACTCGCTCCTTCCGGCTCGTGGATTTCTCCCTTACTGTCTGCGCCCGTCCTGTCCGCCTAACCCCCACCCTCACCTACCTTGGCATCACCATTGACCATCACCTCACCTGGATCCCTCATATCCGCTCCATCCAATCCAAAGCCCACAACAGCCACCGAATCCTCAAACTCCTCTCTGGCCGGACATGGGGGTTGCACCCCTCTACCATCCTCCACACCTACAAATCCTTAATCTGTCCCATGCTTGAGCGTCATGAACTCCACCTCGCCTTCCGTATACACCTCCCGTCCCCCACGCGGATCCTCTATGATCTCATTCCTTCCCCCCATCTGCTCCTATTCCTCGAACATATCCGCATCCTCTACACCTCCCGCCCCCTCACCCCCTGGTTGCTCCTCTCCCATCCCTGCCACGTCTTCACTGTTACATCCCCCCTACCCTCCATCTCTACACCCTACATCTCCTTTCCCAAGGTGGCTTCCATCAACTCCCCCTCCCGGATGATGCCCTCTCTCCCTCCATTCATCCCTTCTATCAACTCTGATCTTCAACCCCCTCCTTTCCTCCGTCCTTTCCCTGGGCTCCCTCTTCCTCCTCCCTTTCCACCCTTTGTTTTCTCCCCACCCGAGTCCTTTTGTATTCCCCTCCTCTGCCTTCCCCGCTCCTTGGCACCTCTGCTCGGCGCCCCCCACCCCTCTTATGGATCTTCACCCTCCATTGGCTCCTTCCCACCCTTTTTTCCGTAATCTGTCCAGCTTCCCTCCACCTGCTCTCAGCTGTGGTATGTTATATTTGTGCCAACTTTTTAGTGCAGTGTTTAAGTGAGTGTTCAGTGTTGTGCGTCTTTCCACAGTGTTGCGAACAGAAATCATGCTGTCGCTGGGTGTGCATTTTATATCTCTTGCGAACAGAAACCAGACTGTCACCATGTTTCTTTAATTGTCTATTATTTTTCTGCTTCCTATGTATTTCATTCGCATCATGAACCCTGTGTTTTATGTTTTAAGTTCCAGAATTTTCTGCCATTTTACCTTTAAGTCACCCATTTTATTGCCAACTGTTATTTTTATTATCTTCATCTTTTTAAAACAAATTCTGTAGGCTGAAGAGTGGCGTAATAAGCTGCTGCCAGCCCACCCCCTTCAGGGGGAATCGAAACTCAATGAAGGAAAAAAAAAGAAACAAGATGAGCTCCTCTCCTGTCCCATCCCCGCCACCTGCCACGTCTTCATTTTGTCCCCCGCCCCTACCCTCCATGTCTCACCATCTCCTTTCCCAAGGTGGCTTCCATCAGCTCCCCCTCCCAGATGATGCCCTCTCTCCCTCCATTTATCCCTTCTATCAACTCTGATCCTCACCCCCTCTCCTTTCCTCCATCCATTTCTTGGGCTCCCTCTTCCCCCTCCATCCTCTTTTTTCCCCACCTACCCTCTCTCTGTCCCCCCTTCTCTCCCCTGAGTCCTTTTGCATTTCCCTCCTCTGCCTTTCCCCATTCCCTCTAGCGTCTGCCCTGCCTCTTGCCTCCCCCCCCCTCCCGTTATGGGTCGTCTACTTCCTTTGGTTTCCCACCCACCCCCCTTTCGTTTTTCCTCTCCTCCCTCCTTGTTTTCCCCCTCATCTGTCCAGGTGAACAACCCCCCCATCTGCCCTAGTCTATGGTGTGTCCTCTTTGTGCCAACATTTTAGTGCAGTGTTTACAGTGAGTGTTCAGTGTTGTGTGTCTTTTCCGAAGAGTTGCGAACGTCCATCATACTGTCGCTGGGTGTGATTTTGTTTCTCTTGCAAACAGAAACCAGAGTGTCGCCATGTTTTTTTAATTGTCTGTGTCCTATGTTACCTGTCTACATCCTGTGTATTTTTATTCGTTTTGCCAACCCTTTGATTTATGTTTTAACTTTCGCCAATTTTCCGCCATTTTATAATTGAAGTCCCCTTTTTTATCGCCTGCTTTTTTTGTTTCTTAACTTCTCCTTACATCTTAAAAAGTCTGTAGGCTGCAGAGCACCGTAATAAGGTGCTGCCAGCCCGCCCCCTTCGCAGGAAATTAAAATACAATAAAGGGAAAAAAAGACGCGACAGTAGTACCTGAAGATAGCAGGCAGTTGTCTCGCTGAAATATTGTGTGGTTTCTACAATATTATCTGGCATAATTCCCAGGCACCTCTCAAGCAAGTTTAAACATATTTATTCTTCCAGTTAATCTCACCTAATTTACATTTTTTGCTACATCACATGAATGATCCCTTCAACTTATTTTATGAACAGTAATTTTTAATCTAATAAATTGAACACCCTTAATCAATTGTGATCAAAACTCTAATAGAAGTGATCAATCTCACCCCATTTCACAGTAAATGTACAGTCAGGGATGTGTATTTTTAATATTTTGACAAATTATATATTCGAAGATGTAGATAAATTTTGCATAAACTACCAAAAATTAACACAAATTTCATGTAACAAAAGCTACACGAAAACGAACTTCAACGAAAAAATTTCAGCTACATATAGAAATAAGTTAAGGGAGACTGGATGGCCTTAAAACAGTTATAGTTCGAGTAATTGTAACTTTAACAAATTTTCAAGTACCTTTCTTGAAATATTTAATGAAACTTTTGTGCTTAGAACCACATCTAAGAAAATGACTAATAAACTTATTCGGATAACTCAGGGTATAAAAAGTCTAGTGCCAGGAAGTGGCAATTCCACAATGAACTGAAATACAATAAAAACAGACATTTTATTGAGTATGTTTGACATTATCAAACTATTTAAACAGTTGCGAGTAAGCCAACTAATGGCAACCAATAAGTGCATTTTACAACATAAAAGTAAGACAAAGGAAATGTGGTCCATTGTCAAATTAGAGTTAGGCATTAGAGTTAGTAGTAAAGAAATATCTAGGATTGAAGTAGATGACAGCATTGTTGTAAACCCAGCTCAAATATCATAGTTTTTAAATGAATTCATCATAAATATGCCAAGGTCACACGTTGATGTAGCAGAGTATCAGAGTAAAGTAAATCCCTTTGGACTCCACAAAGAAGCTGAGTACCTCACGGATTTTAAAAAGTCACAATAAATGATGTGGAATGTGTTATATTATCAATAAAACTAAAAACTCTGATGGGCGTTATCCGATACCCAGTAAAGTGATTAAGGAAATGTGTGACAATAGTACTTCCTCAAACTAAAATAATCATTTAATCTTTTGAACAGGGATGGTTTCCTGATGGGTGGAAGTATGCCTAAGTCAGACATCTGTTCAAAAAAAAAGGTCAAGGGAAAATTTGGTAAATTATCATCCTATTTCTATTCTCCCATTCCTGTCGAAAGTGCTAGAGACAGTGAGCGCAAACCAGTTCAAAAATTTAATTGTAAGAAATGACATTATTATAAGTAATCAATATGGACTTCAATCAGGAAAAAACACTCCAGCTGCAGTGAATAACTTCACCCAGAAGATTTAAATCATTCGAACAGAGGAGCAATCTATCAGTTATTTTCTGTGATGTTACAAAAAAGCATTTGACTCTATGGACCGTGCCTTGATTATCTAGAAATTAGACAAATATGGGATTAAAGGCAATTCTGTAAATTAGCTCACATCATACATGCTTAACAGAAAACAAAGGGTAACTATCATTTCAAATGCAGTGAATTATTATTCTAAATCAAGTGCAGTATCACAAGGTGTGCCTCAAGGCTCCATATTGGAGCCAATCCTGTTCCTATTCCATGTAAAAGACTTACCCATATATATAAATTCCCCATTAGTTCTCTTTGCAGACAGTATTTCTGTATTAATAGAGGATGACAAAGCTCCATCATAAGCACATTGGATACCCTATAAAACTGCTTACAATTAAATGGGTTGAAGTTAACGTTGCAAAAACCCGTACAGTACGTATCAGGCCGGGCGTGGTGGCCGAGCGGTTCTAGGCGCCTCAGTCGGGAACCGGGCGACAGCTACACTCGCAGGTTCGAATCCTGCCTCGGGCATGGATGTGTGTGATGTCCTTAGGTTAATTAGGTTTAAGTAGTTATAACACTAGGGGACTGATGACCTCAGATGTTAAGTCCCATAGTACTCAGAGCCATTTGAACCATTTTTGGCACATTTCAAAACAAACCATTCAAAATGTGTTCAACTTAAAATTCAACAAAACAAAAATCTTATGGAAGAAGCTGAAACAATCAAATTCCTATGACTAAATGTGGACAAGACCTTAAGCTGAAATACACATACAGAATAGAATAGAAGTTCGTTGTCTTGAAACTCACAATTGCAAGTCATTGACTTAACGTACAGGAGACTCATCAAAACTGAAAAATTGGTTTACAATTTTTCTTGCAATATCATTAATATAATGTACTGTACTGGATAAGGAATTAATATGCAACTAATAATTCTTCTTAAGAAAGTTAACAAACTTCTAAAAATTTTAAGCCATAAGTACTTGTTTAGTCTTAAGTATTTGTTCTCTCCTGCTCAAATTTTCAGTTTGTCCCTCATGACATTTGTTATGCTTTATTTCCCTATGTAGCTGTCTTTTTCTTATATTAGAGATTATTATTCCATCAGTAATCCACATTAACTTTACTTCCTACTTTTTATTATGTAAAGTAATGGAGAAAGTTCAATTAAAAATGTGCAGGAAGTTAGAGAAGTAGCAAAATTTTCAGGACATGGAATACTAGGATCTATAGCCCACTCCACCTTATTTAATCTATGATGGCACAAATTGAAATTTTCTGTACTGAGCTGGCGGTTAGTGTTTTTTTAAAGCAAGGTTCTATTGTTTCTTGGATCTCCATAAACAGAACACAATGATCAGAAAGTCCTAAATCTGAGCAATACGTATTTGCCTCATTATGAGTAATTGGTTGAAATACTATCAATACATGTTGCTGACATTTCGTTTACTTGAGTGAAATCAGTGAAGGTAGCCCTGAAAACTGATATTTGTATCTTGTTAATGGATTTTGCTTAGTTGTTCGTTTCACTGGCTAAATTTATGTTGAAGTCATCTGTTATTAAGACTCGCTTCTTAGGTTCGTTTTGAAGTTTGGCACTAATTTCAATAGAAAGTAATTCATTATTTCTGTGCCTGGAATTCTGTACACACATTACAATATTTTGTCCTAACTTTACCCTGCAGTATACAAATATACATTCTTCATTAACAGAATCAAAATCGAATCAAGCTTTATATTCAACTGACTTTTCCACCAGTGTGCTCTATGCTTCTCAATTTAAATTACTCCTACAAAATTTGCTGGCAACAAAATTTAGCATGGTTATTTAAGAATTTGTTTGATATTTTTATCAAAATTATCTGCAAGTCATCAAGTTTTATTTCTTTGTCATTTGTATAGTTCAAGCTTAACACATTTATTTAAGAAAGTATTGTTACTTTTTTAAATATTCTTAACGGCATCTGTCTTTAAATGCTGTTTGTGTATTTTGTACTGACTTCCTATCGAATAAACATAGCATTTTTGCATTTACAATGTAATATTAGCAACTTCCACTGACATGAGCACACAAAAAAATAGCGTATCATAGTTAATTTGGATCTGCAATTAGACATGATATAATCTTCTAGTGAAGTTAAAATAATGTATCTCTAATACTGAAATTGTACAGAAGAAAATTATCAGATTCGTACGTACAGCACACACTGGTGGATACAGAATAACCACAAGGAGGGGGCGCTAAAGATATCTTGAACTACCTTTACTTTTACCATTGTAAAAAATAATCGAGCCTCATGCAAAGTTTAAGAAAATTTTATTTTAACTGAATATTCACATATACAATACAATGCCATCTTATGATATAAAAAAGTTACAATTGTAGTCTTCTCCCTAAATGATGAATTCGATGCACCTATTCCTCCTGGCAAATTGGTTAATTACATTGTCAATACGACAATGTCAGGGTGAGAGTTCAACATAGCTAAGCCATTAAGTCGTGCTACATAGGAATTTACAACCACTCGGTAACTCAATTCAGTTGAGTCAGTGCTCCCCATATATATCCGCCACTGGCTGTGCAGCAAACAGGACTTTACGCTACTCACACACTGTTATAACCTTTAATCACGAATAATTGCGTGGATATTCAAACACTCACTTAGAAACCATAGCTGGTTACATGATAACTTAGTATCTCTTATTCGACTGCCGTGCCGTGACATGCGGCCGGCGCCGTTCGTAGCTAGGTGGCGCTCCCGCGCTCAGACGAGTCGCGGAGCGCCTCTATCGCCGTTTGCGCGTACTGTCGTGGCGGCACTGTTAAATGTTATGGTACTATCACAACACTTTTCCCCCTTGAAAAAAAAACACTCACTTCCTTGGAGACATGGACAGTGTGGAGAGATAGTATGGTCGAAAATGTCCAGGACGGAAGCTCATGCGTGGAACGTGCCTCCTGGACGAGATGATGGGTGAAAACTCCGGAGCAGCATCCATAGGTGTCGTGGACCTGGGGGTGTGTTCCAGCGAGATGGGTCCCGGAAAAGGCGGCGTCACGACTGGGGCCACTTCCGGCGTATTCTGAAGCGGTAGCGACATCGGCTGCATCAACATGTACGGTAGATCGGCAGCAGCGACAGGACTGGCTTCTCGGGCTGATGTGCGAAGGAAGGGGCGGTGGCACCGGCGTGGCCACCACTCGTGGGCGCATCTGGTCGTAACGGCAAACAACCATGGCGTCGTCCGTCCGTATTTCACGAAGCCGGCGGCCGCGAAGAGCCTTGACCACCCCTGGAATCCATTTAGGCCAAGATCCATACCCTCGTGCCCACACGTCGGCGCCTACCGAGTATTTTCCCGCACTAGGGGACACACCACAAGGCCTGACAGGGTGAAGCAGGTGCAGTAGAGTGCGTGGTTGGCGGCCATGCAAGAGTTCAGCAGGGCTGCGATCACCCACAGGCGTGAAGCGATAAGAACTCAGAAATTGCAGCAGAGCGTCATCTGTGGGAAAAAAATCACAAAGGAATTTTTTCATCTGGCTTTTGAAAGTGCTGACAAGGCGCTCGACCTCCCCATTCGATTGCGGATGGAAGGGCGGTGCTGTAACATGATGAATCCCTTGTCCTGTAAAAAAATCACAGAAGGCCTGCGAAGAGAACTGAGGGCCATTGTCCATGACAATCGTGGATGGAAAACCTTCCAGCGCAAAGATTTTGGACAAAGCCAGCGTCGTCACTACAGTGGTGGGCGACGGACATCGAACAACAAACGGAAACTTTGAGGAGGCGTCAATCAACAGTAGCTAATAAGTACAGAGGAAGGAGCTGGCAAAGTCAGCATGTACCCGTTCCCATGGCTGCGCCGGATCAGGCCACGGAGAGGGCATTGTACGAGGTGCAGCCAGTTGTTGAGCACACTGACCACACGCAGCAACCATGTGGGCGATGTCCGAATCAATACCGGGCCAATAAACGTGCCTGCGGGCCAGGGACTTAGTCCTAGAAATACCCCAATGGCCTTCGTGCAACAGTTTGATCTTTGTGAAGAGAGGCTGGCACCATGACCCGTGGAGATGCGCCATGCGTGGCCAGAAGAACAACACCATCACGAACAGACAGACGAAGGCGCAATGCATGGTAGTTGCGAAGGTGATCCGATGCCCGGCCCTTGGTCCTGTCCGGCCAACCCCGTTGAACAAAACCGATCACCTGACGCAGGATCGGGTCCCGCACAGTAGCCGACGCGACCTGCGAACCGGAAAGTGGAAAAACCTCGACCGCACGACGTTCTTCCTCATCAATGCGGAAACAGTAGTTCACGATCGTTGAGGGTCTTGGAAGCATGGGCGATGGGTCGTTCCGACCCATCCTCATACCGATGGGCGAGAACAGCCCCTAGGCCATACTGTGACGCGTCAGTCGCCAGAGCCAAGTGCTGACCTGGACGGAATGTGGCAAGACAAGGCGCCGACTGCAAATGAGCCTTCAGGCGGACAAAAGCCTGCTCACACTCGTCGGACCAACAGAAAGGGACGTTTTTGCGTAACTGCTGATGCAGACGATGAGCTACCGCTGCCGTAGATGGAATGAATTTGTGATAAGCAATCTTGCCTAGAAATGCCTGAAGTTCTTTGACCGTAGACGGCTGGGGTAGAGCGTTAATGGCCGCAATGTGCTGACGTAGATGACGTATACCTTCACGGGACAAGAGGATAGCAAGATAAACAATGGAGGGTTGGAAGAACTGACTTGTCCAGATTGCACCTCAACCGAGCCGAATGCAAAACCCGAGACACTGAACGCAAATTGCGAAGGTGCTGCTCAGTGGAGGCCCCCATGACAACAATGTCATCCAGATGCAGCCGGGAACGGAAGCCGTGAGCTGTTCCAAAAACCGCTGAAAAATGGCTGGCGCGCTAGCGACGCCAAATGGTAACCGCTGGTACTGATACAACCCACAAGGAGTGTTGATGACGAGAAATTCCTTGGAAGAAGCATCCAACGACAACTGATGGTACGCCTCCGATAAGTCAAGTTAGAACTGGCCTCCAGCGAGCTTGGTAAATAACTCCTCAGGACAGGGAAGAGGATAAGTGTCAATGAGGTTCTGAGCGTTGACAGTGGCTTTAAAATCACCACACAATCGCAGACTCCCATTTGGTTTAGAAACCACCACGATTGGCGATGTCCATTCGCTGGAGGTAACAGGAAGGAGAATACCTGAAGCTGTTAACCTGTACCTCAGCCTTGACAGGTGCACGCAACGCCACCGGAATAGGGCGTGCCCAGAAAAACTTAGGGTGAGCTGTAGGTTTAAGAGTAATGCGGGCTTCAAAATCCTTGGCACGACAGACCAGCAGAGAACACGGACGAAAATTCAGAACACAATCCATCCTGCTGTTGATACGGAATATCCTCAGATATGAGGTGCACATCAAAGGAGAACCCGAACAACTGGAAAGCATCATAACCTAACAGGTTTTCAGTGCCCTCATGATACACCACATAAAACGTGAAGGGCCTAACAACAGACTTGTAGGCAGTGGAAGCATCAAACTGGCCAATGATAGGAATTTTCTGTTTATTATAAGTTCTCAGATTTCGCGTAACTGGAGACAAAGGAGGGAAGCCGAACTCCAAATACGTGAGAGAATTAATGAGAGTTACTGCAGAGCCAGAGTCCACTAGCATGCGAATGTCTTTATCCAGAACATGAACAGTAACAAACAACTTATTTATTTGAGAAAGCACACAGTTAACATCCATGTCCTATGCCTCGTCCTCGTCGACAGGAACTTTAGGGGACTGACACAAAGAAGCAATGTGGCCTTTTTTCCTACACGAATTACACGTGGCCCAACGTTTTGGACATGCGGCCCTGTCATGCTGTACGAAACGACGTGGACAAGAAGGAAGTGTGGAACAAACCTGCTTCTGTGGTTGCTGTTTTCGCTGCGAGCGTTGCGGCCCAAAGCGACTTTGTTTACGCGAGTGAACCGCCGCCACATCTTCGTTCTCCTGTGAAACAGGCAAATTGTCCGTGTCGAAAGTTGACTGTACAGCGCCTACATCACACCACCCGTCTATTTGCGCGCCAGCAGCGTGCGTGAGACACTTCAAAGGATTGAGCGATGCTTAGAACTTCCGACAGCGATGGGTTTGGCAGTTGTAGGGCACGTTGCCGAACTTCATCAGGAGCAAGCCCTAGAATAGCATCCGTAACCATTGAATCAGCATAAAACTCATGATGAGTGATCGTGACAAACTGACATTTCCTACTCAGACCGTGTAGTTCCGCCGCCCAAGCCCGGTAAGATTGATGGGGCCGTTTACGACACCGGTAGAACATCACGCTGGCGGCAACGACGTGGGTGTTTTTTAGGTAATAGTTGGACAATAAGTCACATTTCTTGGAAGGACAGAGAGGCAGGTTTCCGCAGAGGGCTAACTGAAATAGCAGCTGATAGATCCGTGGAGAAATCCAAGATAGAAATAACGACTTACACATAGGAGCGTCGACAACGCCGAAAGCCAAGAAGTGTTGCCGCAAACGCTTCTCATAATCCTCCCAGTCTTCAGCGACCTCGTCGTAAGGAGGGAATGGAGGCGGAGAAGAGGAAGACAGACGATGAGTAAGCGACGTCGACAACGCCTGAATAGCAGCCGTCAGCTGTGTTTGTTGTTCAATGAGCGCTTGCATAAGCTGTTCCATGTCTGCCCCGCCACGAACACACAAATCCATAACGCAGTGAAAATATCCGACCTCGTCGCCAAAAAGTGTTATAACCTTTAATCGCCAATAATTGCATGGATATTCAAACACACTCACTTAGAAACAATAGCTGGTTACATGATAATAACTCAGTATCTCTTAGTCGACTGTCGTGCCGTGACATGCGGCCGGCGCCGCTCGTAGCTAGGTGGCGCTCCCGCGCTCAGCCGAGTCGCGGAGCGCCTCTATCGCCGTTTGCGCGTACTGTCGTGGAGGCACTGTTAAATGTCGTGGCACTGTCACAACACACACCAATTGTAATTATATGGACACAGCAGTATATGGTGATTATAACATATAACAAATTAACGGGCAAAAGATATTTAACATGAAGCCCGAGATTCTAAAAACAAGGCTGCAGCAGATTATGTAGGAGAAATGCTACTATTCAATAATAGTAATTTGGTGCTTGTGACTTTTCATTATGATGCTTATTTATTTTATTTATTTATTTGCTTGTTCCGTTGATCCTTGATGCAAGTATATTGCCAGGATGTAGAACAAGTCAGATTATTACAGTAATAACCCTATGTAAATGGTCATGAGCTTATAATATAAACCATATATTAACGGGTACATGAGGTTAAAGTATTCACATAACAACACAGATGACTGCGGTAATGATGATTACATTAACAAATTATAAGGCTTACATTCTAATTCATATAAAAAGCATTCAGTCAACAATTGATATATCAGTGCTACATAGTCATTTCTTATAGGAATGTTTAAAATTGAACACATTTCACTTATTATTAAACATTTTCAAAAAATTCCTGTAAAGAACAGAAAGAATTATTCAAAAGATAAAAGTTTTAGCTGTTTTTTTTAAAAAATTTGGTCTTACCCCCAATGATTAATTTAATATGAACTGGAAGCTTATTGTATGCTAGAATAAGGTACTCCTTTCTGTACCCTGCTCAGATTTTTTAAAACCTTTGTGAAGATCATGTTTACTTATTGCCTCATGATCATGATATTCTGTCTGTTCTGCAAATTGTATGAGTATTTTTTTCAAAGTACATTAATGAAAAACTGTGTTGGCTTGGCACGGTGATGATCCCCAATTGTTTAAATAAATTTCTGCAAGAGCGTCTAGGGTGCACTCTACCCATAATTTTGATGACTCTCTTCTGTTCAATGTGCTGGGAAAGCCAGCCATGAGCAAAGAAAGCTCATGGCTGGCTTTCCCAGCACATGGTGCCATATACCAAAAGTGAATGGAAACATAGTGTATGGAAATATGAAAAGTATGCAGCTTTGACTGTTTCCAAGCCACAAACAGATGAAATTGTGGGAGTGGAAATGCTGCTGCATTCAGTGTTTTACATAGGCTGATGATGTGAACTGATCAGTTTAGAGTGTTATTAGTGTGTAATCCCAGGAATTTGGAATAATCAACTCTCAGTATTTCTTTGTCACCACATTTTATTTCAAAATTTTCCATTCGTTTGTTTGCTGTTTCAAACTGAATGAATTGAGTCTTGTTAACATTGGCAGACAGAGTATTTGAAGTTAACCAGTCTAGAGTTTCTTTGAATATTGTGGTCCAAGAGTTCTCTAAATTGCAGTTTGGTACTTTCTCTATCATAATGGGTGTGTCATCTGCAAATAGGGTGGAGTGTGCTTTTTGTGTCATACATCATGGCAGGTCATTGATAAATATTAGGAAAAGTAAGCGACAAAGCACTGACCCATGTGGCACTCCACATTTCACTGTGCCCCAGTCAGAGCAGGCAGGTGTCATTGCAGAATTATTCAGTATTACTTCTGCATTCAGTCATCTGTCATCTAGATATGATTCGAGCCAAACACATACTTCATTATATAAGCCATAGTGCTCAGCCTTCATAAGAAGTTTTGTCGTCTACACAGTTGAATGCTTTAGACAGATCACAAAAGATTCGAACTGGTGACAATTTATTGTTTATCGATTTGAGGAGTTGGCTGACAAATGAGAAAGTGGTGTGTTCAGTTGAAGCACCCTTTTGGAATCCAAGCTGATTTTCATTAATGATGTTACATTAAGATGATCCATTTATCTTTTGAATACAAGTTTCTCGAGGATTTTAGAAAGACTTGTTAGCAATGAAATTGGCTGTTGGTTGGAAACCTCAGCTTTATCACCTTTTTTGAAGAGTGGCTTAACAATAGCATATTTCAATCTATTTGGGACAATCCCTTGTCTTATAGACTCATTAAATATGTGACAGAAAACTTCAAGGATAAATTTGCAAGCAGTGTTTCAGTACTTTCATAGCTATATTATCCACATCAGTGGAGTTTTTATTTTTCACTTGGCTTATTACCTTCTCCGTCTCATTGGTTGTAATATAAGGTGTACGCGTCTGACTAATTTTCCTCTGGACTACTTTTTGAAGGAGGTTCATGGCTTCAGTCACTGATCCTTTAGATCAAATTTGATCTGCTGCTGTCAAGAGATGGTTGTTGAAGATATTGCCAACTATATCACCATCATCTATCATTCTTACATTATGACACACTTCGATACTGTCTGTATCTTCTGAAATTTTTCCTATCTCCCTTTGGACCTCCTTCAAAATAGTTTTTATTTTGTTATTTAAACTGTCAATTTCAGATTTGATAAAAATGCTGTTGGATTTTTCATTACTTTTTTTTAGGATGCTACAATATAATGTGTAGTTCTCCCTATCCTGAGGTTTGTTAGAACTTCTGAGTAAAACATACAGTATTCTCTTTGTTTTACAGGATGTTTTGATCCCCTTAGTGAGCCATTGTTAACTGTAAACACTCAGGTTGGTACTTTTTGAATTTTTTTAGGAAATACAGCCTCAAAATAGGTAACAGATTTATTAATGAATATGTTAAATTTATGATTGACATTTTTAGGCTTATATTCTGTGTACCATTCTAACTGCAGCAAAAATCTGCTGAAGATTTTCAGTTTCTAAAAGTTGATTAGTCTAAAGGATGTATTGATATAAAACTCCACCACTGCCGGTCCCAAATCCGGGGCCTCATTTTGCAAGTGATGAGGAAGGAGGAGGGGGAGGAGTAACACCTCGTTAAAAAAAACCTGCGTCCATCTGGCTCCGGATAGCAGCACCCTGTAAGGGTCCCTGCCTAGGGTTACTGGGTGAAAACTGGTCAACAGTCTCAAAGGCGGAAGAGGAAGTTCTGATTCCCAACGGCAGAGAGAGCGGCAGAACTACCTCCAGGACTCACAATCTTGGTTGTATATTTTGTGGCCTTTGGGCCACACCCAAAATAACTTTCATCAATCATGGAAGTGTGTGATGTAAACTATTTTACCCCAGGTGGATGATACACCGTACACCAGTTCGTCAGCAGACATTCGGATTCTGGGGAGTCTGCAACATTGCACAAAGACAAGACGGAGTGTCTTGGAACCTCATCCAAATTTCAACATAGGCAATCAACATACCTAGCAACTATCAATGCAAACTCATTGTTGAAAACCGGAAAACTAAAACATCTAACAGATACGCTAAAGAACCACAACGTACTCATAGCAGCCATTCAACAAACACGATACATGGATACAGATACCTTCGATTCCGAAGGTTTTAGGATGTACAAAGGGAAAGTGGGACCGAGAGTAATGAAAAATGTACCACATCTTGGGACAGCCTTTATAATCAACAAACAAATCTTGAACTCAATAGTTGGCTTTGATTCACAATCAGAAAGAATGTCAAGTCTTACATTCACAAGCACAAACAAAATCTACACAATTATCAATGCACATCCCCCTATAAACGAGGATAACAGGAAAAACAAAGAAAAAGTGGAGGCCTTTTGGAACCATCTAGATGACATTATTCAGAAAATTCCAGATAAAAACATCATCATTCTTCTTGGAGATTTTAATGCACAGATTGGTAAAGAAAAAAGATATAAGAAAATAGTTGGAAACTATCCTGCACACAAGAGAACAAACAGAAATGGTGTGAGACTAATAGAACTTTGTCAAGCACACAATTTAATTCTTAAATCCACAGCTTCCAAGAAACTACCATGAAGACAAAAGACATGGGTATCCCCAAATCCTAGCCTTGGGGAATTTCAACTTGATCATGTGGCAATCAAGAAGATTTCTAGCAAAGAAATCATGAATGTTAGGGTACTCAAGGGTGCAAACTTCGATTCAGACCACTACCTCTCTAAAATTAAGTTCAAAGTCATCCCAAACAGGAAACGCAGCATGAAACAAATTAAGGGTCGGAAGTATAGCACAGAAAAGATATTAAAATCAGATGAATTCACAAAAGCAACAGAAACCATTCAGACACAAAGCTGGGGGGATATCAAGGAAAACCTCATCACTACAGCTGAACAGATGGCACCTAACAAAAAAAGTAAAAAACATGCCTGGTGGTCACCGGAATGTGATGCCCTCATTGAAACAAGAAAACAGGCATGGCAAAATTGGCAATCACAGAAAACAGAAGAAAGTAGACTGAATTTCATTACAGTTATAAAAGTGGTAGATAAAAATATAAAAAGGATTAAGAAGACACATGAAAACAAAACTCTCCTCCAAATTGATGAAGAATTTGCTAAAAACAACACAAGAAGCTTTTACAGAACTTTCAAACAAAGGTTATCAAGATACAAAGCACCCACCCTCCAATTTTGAGATGTAAATGGGACCATCGCTCACAACAACACGGAAAACTGCAAAATACTAGCAGGCTACTTTGAGAAAGTCTTGAATTGTGAACCCATCCTTGAAAAATTTGAATCCATCCCAAACAACCGTGAGAAGCCGGATTCGGAACCACCGACGACTGAAGAACTACAGAAGGTCATTTCAGAACTTAAAAACAACAAGGCGGCCGGAGAAAATCAAATAGTGGCCGAACTATGGAAAAAGGCTGACAAAAATGCAGTTACATCCCTAAAGTGTGTTTTCGGTCAAATCTGGAAAGAAGAAGAGATCCCCACAGAATGGTGGACAGCTCTCATCCACCCTATCCACAAGAAAGGTTTGAAGACAGACCCCAACAATTACAGAGGAATATCACTGCTGGATACAACGTACAAGATTCTTTCTAAAGTCCTTTTGAACAGGGCAGAGCCACAATTGGATCTGCAAATCAGGGAATACCAGGGAGGTTTTAGAAAGGGCAGATCATCTTTGGAACAAATACTAAATCTCAAAAACATTATGGAATACCAAAAATCAAGGGCAAAGACGTACGTAATCTCCTTCATTGATTTCAAAAAAAGCATATGATTCGATTGATAGAGAATCTCTGTTGTCAGTCCTGGAAGAAATGGGTTTGGATAAGAAAACAACTAATATTATAAAAGCGACCCTTACAAATACATTTTCGAAAGTTAAATTTATGGGTGATCTATCGGAACCCTTTGAAATAAAAACAGGAGTGCGACAGGGCGATGGGCTCTCACCGTTGCTGTTCAATTGTGCGCTTGAGAAAGTAGTCAGAGAATGGAACACAAATATTAAGAGTGGTATAAGACTGGTTGCAAAAAGAAAAACCTTAAACTAAATTGCATTGCTTTTGCAGATGATATGGCCCTGTTTGCTGAAACAATGGAAGAAGCATGGGAGCAAATCCTTGAACTAAAGAAACAAGCAGCTAAAATTGGTCTTCACATCTCCTCTGAAAAAACTAAGATATTGACAAACATCAAACACTCATGCAAATACCTCAACGTTCAAGAACAGAAGATTGAAATAGTAAAAGAATTCAAATATCTCGGAGAATGGATTAGTTGGAATGCTGGGGAGAGCAAAGCAATGGAATCCAGAAAAAATAAACTTGAATTGGCCTTCCAACTAACAAAAAATACATACAACAAAAAATCCCTTTCATAGGGGTCCAAAATTACACATTACAAGATAGTGATTAAGCCAGAAGCACTGTATGCAGCAGAAACACTTAACATGAATTTCAAAGGCCAAATGGAGAAACTTGAGGTAAAGGAAAGAAAAATTTTAAGAAAAATCATTGGGCCAAAATTTCAAGAGAATAAGATTATATACATAAAAAATGAAACTCTCTACACGAAAATTGAAAAACTTTCAGATTCTATGCGAAAAAGGAGAATAAATTTTTATGGTCGTCTTCTAAGAATGAATTCCAACAGATTAACTAAACAAATCTTTGACTTCTTCCGTAACCGAAAAACGAAGCCCAACTGGTTTAAAGAAACTTATTGATCGAACTGCTAAATTAATTACTAAAGATGAAAACATAAGGTTCCAAGACAAATCCACACGAAAGTCCAAACCCTTCATCTCGGAAGAA
The DNA here is from genome assembly GCF_023897955.1 of Schistocerca gregaria. NCBI lineage: Eukaryota > Metazoa > Arthropoda > Insecta > Orthoptera > Acrididae > Schistocerca > Schistocerca gregaria. The sequence continues at coordinate 695,809,097 of NC_064931.1, read as the reverse complement.
GAAAGGAGAAGAAGATCAGAAAGAATGAAGAAATACTAGGCCCTAAAAAAAAAAAAAAAAAAGAACAACGCACAAAGAAATGATTGATCCAGCGTACCCCAAAGAGGGTGAAACGAAAGAAGAAGAAGTATTGATATAACTACTCTTGTTAGCAGGGCCTAAGTTATGCATTTTTAATAGCTGTTCGTCATGGTCAGAAAGGCCATTTAAGCTTTATGCTACACATATGTTATTAGTTGAGTTCATACCTACAAGTATATTGTAGGTCACACTTGTGCAGTCCTTTGCTCTCTTGTGGGAAACTAAATAGCTGCCTTCAGATTAAAAGATCTTGCTACATTCCCAAAATGTGTTCTATAGTTATTACGAGTAAGAAAATTTACATTAAAGTCATCAAGCATGATTATTCCTTTGGTTTTTGAGGACAGGCATGTTAAAAGTGATTCTAGTTGCTTGAGGAATACACTTACCTTTAATGAAGGAACTCTATAAACAGTAATCACATAAATATGCAGAGTATTAACATAGTGTTTTATGCAACATCAGCTATTCTGTGTTTATGGTGAAATTTTACTAAAATTTTGACTTTCTCCTGCACCTAAACCAAAAGATTTATACTATGTGCATTATGAGACTAATAAACCACAATTCACAAAAAAGTACCTAATGAGGCTGGTCAATGGACATATATGATTTGCAAAAACAGACAGAAATACTGCTGGGATGGGGGCTGGAATTAGTGTCTGGCCCAAAGAATTTGGGGTCACAAAGTCTTAATTAGGGCTCTTAAGGGATGAAAAAGAAATTGGGACATGGGAAAGGTAATGAACTTGGCAAGAGGGGTTAGTTTATAGCGATCAGTCCATGTCAAATTGGATAGAAAATATTACTTGTTACCTGAGGCAGGGGATGAAGAGCCTCAGCCACCAGTATACAAAAACAAGGTGCAGCAGTTTGGTAGGAAAAATATTGAAAATTAAATTAGACAGGAAAATGTCTTGCTTCTAGGTAGCAATCAAGGAAGAGATGTAGGCGAGCAGATTCAGGAAAAATCAAAATCAGTGTTCCGGGAGATAAGTATTGTGAAACCACGTGTGAACTTTAGCCAAGACACAGAGCACAACAAGGCATTAACTAGAGATTTCAATGATGAGGATATTTGAGGGAGCAGTTGTGGTGCATAACTCTAGGAGTGAAGTGGAGATATTAGGAGCATTAATTTTTACACAAATGTGACTCTTGTTGAAGTTATTCAGCAGTATGATTAGCCTATACACTAAGTTAATTGAGAACTGAGAAGATTGCTATGTTGCTTTAGAGAGAGCTCACAATGGAGTTACCTCAATTGATGCTGTTCTGACATGGAAATACACAAAGCATAGCCTACACCTTATTAGGAAGAGGCCAGATATATTAGCAGATTTGTTAGCCAGGAAAATAATGAGGTCACAATCATACATGACAATACTTCTATAATTAGGTGTGTGAGAAGCATCATTTTTAGGTTGTCATCACACCAATAGGCTGTACTAAAAGAGAAAATAAATGAAGGTCCTAATACTGTAAGAATAGAGAAATTGGAAAGTACATTTTGTGTAACACATCAAAATATTACAAACTTGAAAAACAAAATTAATAATTTTATTTTTTAGATACCTAAGTGAACTAGAAAGCAAAGATTCAGTTGACGCATTTGCTTTTCTGAGTACCACATTAACAGAAACATTAAATGTTGAAGATTATAAATTTGGAGCTTCCGATTGCAGAAAAAATTTGGTGAAATTAGGAATTGTCATATACATGAAAAATAATCACAAATTCAAAATAACAGACAGAAGAACTTTTGTACAGAGCACCATACAGAAGCATCTGCACATGAAGTCATACTGCCTAAGAGCACACAGGGAAATTTTCAGAAGTTCTTAGAAAAATCTGAAACCCTATTACATCACCTGTCTGATTAAAGGAGTCAAAAGATAATTTGTGGTGACATCAGTATTCGTTATTTGTATGAGTGTAAGATAAACTGTGGCACAGAAATTTTATTGTAATCACAAAAATGAAACAAACCAAATATATAAACAAAAATATTTGGGTAAATAGTAATGTCACTGAAGTTAGGGAAAAATTAAAACTACTCCACAGTGCAATGCTGAATAATAGAGTGATTCCTCAGCCAAAGGAAGCCTTGAAAATATATCAAGCACACTATAAGGACTTACTCACACAGACCAGGAGCAACTATGTTGCAAATAAGCTTCAAAACTCACACAATGTAACTGCTGGCATCTGGGCAGTCATAAACAGTTTTAGAACCTGCAATGACAAATCCTTTATGGACTTTACTATTAACCACAATGATATGATCATAAAAGACCAACTGGAAAATGTAAATATTTTTAATGAATATTTTTCTTCCATAGGGGAAGCCATAAATGACAAACATAAAAACATGCACAACAGTTTTAAAGGTAATACATGTGACCATAGTATACATCTAGCCCCCACAAACTGTGCAGAAATAATGGGCATCATTAGCTCTCTAAAACCCTCTAATTCAGCTGGGAATGATGGCATAAATATTAATGTTTTAAAAGCCTGTAGCCAAAATGTCTCCGTACCTCTGTCTGTAGCAGTCAACAGTATAGCAGAATCAGGCACCTTTCCAGACAAACTAAAAACAGCACAGGTAACACCCATTTTAAGAAAGGTGATAACAACAAAATAGAAAACTACAGACCAGTATCAATCCTTCCTGTCTTTTCCAAAATAGTTGAGAAAATTATATACAATAGGATTATAAACTTTCTTAACAAACACAACCTGATGTTTGAAAATCAAAATGGATTCCTAAAAGGTAAATCAACTACCACTGCAGCTGCTCCACTAATTGAAGAGGTGTTAGGGGGTATTGAAAGTAAGGAACATGTGACAAGTGTATACCAAGACCTGGAAAAATCCTTTGATTGTGTGAATGTTGACATCCTATTAGACAAGCTATAGAACATAGGCATTAGAGGCGCTACTTATGACCTAATAAAGTGTTATATGAGTAATAGAAAAGAGTTTGTTCTGTTTAAAATGGAAAGTGGTGTCAACAAATCAGAGATCACTTGCATAAAATAGGGCGTGTCCCAGGGGTCGGTGTTGGGCCCCCTTCTGTTCTTGATCTATGTAAATGATATTAAATACTGTGCTATAGATTCCAAAATTATTCTGTATGCCGATGACATGTCCATTGTGTGTAAAAAGGAATCATGTAATGAACTAGAGGCTGAGTGTCATAATGTGACAAAAGAAATTGTTAAGTTGTTTAATGAAAGCCACTTAAATGTAAGTACCAGTGAAACATGTTTGATGGAGTTAAACAAAAGTAGTTTTGATAATGAAATTAAATTATACATTGGCAACAAATTGGTAAAGAAAGAGTCTAGTGTAAAATTCCTTGGCATAACAATCCAAAGCAATCTGAAATGGGACACATATATTGACACCCTAGCAACTAAATTGTAAAAAAAAAAAAAAAAAAAAAAAAAAAAGTACTATTAGCAAGTTCTGTAAAGACACTGTAGTCCTAAAGACTGCATACCATGCTCTTTTCTCCTCTCACTTGAACTAAAGTATTGAAATTTGGGGGGCAACAACCAAAGCTAATCTAGATAAGCTACTCATTCTTCAAAAAAGGGGTGTGAGAATAATCTGTGGAGCAAAATGTAGGGAATCTTGTCACAACTTGTTTCCAAAAGCAGAGGTGTTAACTGTTATAAACACATACATTCTAAAAGCCATATTGCTTGTGAAAAGACTACACCCAAACACTTATTCAGATTTCCACCCGTACAATACTAGAAATAAAGAAAGATTTTACATTGACAGGCACAGAACAGCACTTTACGAAACAGGGCCTCAGTACGCAGGTATACAATTACCTAATGCACTACCTAGTGCAGTCATTGCTCTTCCTACAATTAAACTGAAACATCAGCTTAAGAAATTTTTAGTAAAACACCCTTTCTACGCATTAGAAGAGTACCATAGTTATATGAAGAACAACAGAACAGTACTTTACGAAACGGGGCCTCAGTACGCAGGTATACAATTAGCTAATGCACTACCTAGTGCAGTCATTGCTCTTCCTACAATAAAACTGAAACATCAGCTTAAGAAATTTTTAGTAAAACACCCTTTCTACGCATTAGAAGAGTACCATAGTTATATGAAGAACAACAAATGCTTTGTGGAATTATGTGAATAGAAATCAGTAAACATTTTATTGTAATTTTGTTGTAAATTAATGATGTATTCAGAAGAATGTGTCTTGTGTATTGTACAAATAACTTAAATCATTATTGTTTCTTTGTACATGTGCAGTCTACCATTCAATGTTGAATAAAGCTATTATTATTATTATTATTATTATTATTGCTTAAAAGATATGGTGTAACTTAAGTTGTGAACTTTGCTGCAATAATTGTCCAAGGCAGAAACACATTACTGGACAATCTTTTTGTAAGCAAGTGCCTAGTCAACAAAGTTAATGTTCATCCAATTTTATCAGAACATGACCAAGTAGTGATAACAGACAGCATGACAACTCTAAATCATGTGTTAAATAGGCAAACCATTAGAATAGCTATTGAACAGCCACCTTTAGGAGGAACCTGAAAATTGCCAGCTGGAGTGATGTATACGATAAAGTGGAGATAAATTCCGAATTTAATGGATTTTTAAGTAAATTTCTCCCCATCTTTGAGAGCTGTCTCTGAATGAAAACTGTGAAATATGGTACCAATGGTGCAACAAAGAAATTGTGCATAACAAAAAGCATTAATGTATCATGTAGCAGAAAGAGAGAGCTACACCTAATGGTTAGGATAAACACAGATGTTCAACTGCTTCCATATTATAGAAGGTTCTGTTGCTTAGTGAGAAGAGTTATACCAAAATCGAAAGGCTTACATGTCTTGCCAGAGATTAATAATTCTGAAAAAAAAAAAAAAAAAAAAATCAAAACAGAATATGGTGCAGTTAAAAGGGAAATAGGAAAATGTGTCAGGAAACAAAATGATATAGTAAGTAAAGATATTGATGAAATGGTTCATGACATGAAACATATACCAAGCTGCTTTAACAATCACTTTCTAAATGTAGGTGAGAATTTCAGTACACTTAGCTCAAAGGAGAAAGCATTGCAGCATATGTGACAGGATATGTGATAATCTGAATCACAAGCTTTCAATCAATCTGAGATCACTTCAACAATTACAGTGAAATCATGAAAATAATCAACTCTCTTAAAAGAAAAAATTCTCGTGTGGCTGATAACATTTAAAGCAAAATATTAAGAGCATTATATAGCTACTGTACTCAGCCATACATATAATGCATCACTTTCACTAGGTATCTTTCCAGAAAGATGGAAGGCTGGCATAGTTAGACCCATCTTTAAGATATACGGGAAGGGTATATATTAATATCTACCAAATCAGTTTCACTATTAACAATCTTCTCATACCTTCTGGAAAAGATATATTTTAAGAATCAATGGCAATATATCAAAATAAAAGATTCTGAGCCAGTCACAAGTTGGATTCTACATGGGCATCTGTGTTGAACATGTCCTCTACCATTTCACAAACTACATATTAAAATATCTTAATGACAAAAATTCACCTACTGAGATTTTCTCTTATCTCTCTGAGGCAGTTGACAGTGCAAATCACAAAATTATTTTGGAGAAACTTAGGTTATGGCTTTTGAAGTGTAATAAGTAAGTGGTTCACTTTATATAAGGGACAATCAAAAAGTTTCAATCAGAGGGCATTGTTTCAGTGTATATGCAATGTAGTGCAACTCTGACGTGGGTATAGATGGCAAGGGATTAGTGTGGCATTCGTGTTTTTCTGATGTGCGTGTGGTAAATGCAGAAATGTAAACTTTGTCAACATTGTTTCCAAACAATTCTTTTTTCTTGGCTGGTGAAGGACAAATACCACATTGGAGAATGAATAATATGCATGGAGCAACAAGTCTATCAAAAACCACCATTGTGGAATGGTGAAAGAAAACTGCAACAAGGGGTGCTTCTACTTTTTGATAGCATATATCTCCCTATCACAAATCTTGTAAAGCACAAGTTATGCCAATGTATGTGGCAACTGATGATGTGGGAGATGCTCAAGTGGGAGACACTCAAGTGTGAAACACCCGAGCACCTGCCATATAGTCCTGATGTCTCCTCATGTGGTGATCATGCTTTCAGTCCCTAAAAAAAGGCCTCGAAGGCTCGATGGTTCCTATGGGATGAGAATGTGCAGCAGGCAGTTATAGACTTCTTCACACAGTGGGACATAGTGTTTTCTCAAATGATTCAAATGGTTCAAATGATCTGAGCACTACGGGACTTAACATCTGAGGTCATCAGTCCCCTAGAACATAGAACTACTTAAACCTAACTAACCTAAGGACATCACACACATCCATGCCCGAGGCAGGATTCAAACCTGTGACCGTAGTGATCGCGCGGTTCCAAACTGGAGCTCCTAGAACCACTCGGCACACCGGCCGGCAGTGTTTTCTCAAATAGGTATCTTCAACCTGGGGCATCAGTGGGACGAGTAAACATTTTCACAATGAACCTCCAAACTAAAAACTTTTTAACATTTCATGTGAGTTCAACAAACTGTACCTCAGGTAATAGCATTGTACTATATCTATCACCCCTGAAAGCTATGTATCTGTATTTATTTTATTTGTTGATTTACGATGTCTCTTATATTGCTTGCATTATGCAAATGTTTGTCAGAACATCCTATTCTCCACATTTACAAACCAAATGAATACATGCACCAGTATCTTATATTTTTTCATGCTTGTGTATTTATTTACTGACAGTGTAGTATTTTGCCAGGCACTTTTTAAATGTTGATTGCAAGTTCTATTAAAAACTGTGGTAATTTAAAACTAGTCAATCATGTGTTAGCAGACACCAAAATTGTGGCAGAAAATCCTAAGAAATTTTGGTCCTATGTCAAAGCGGTAGGTGGATCAAAACAAAATGTCCAGACACTCTGTGACCAAAATGGTACTGAAACAGAGGATGACAGACTAAAGGCCGAAATACTAAATGTCTTCTTCCAAAGCTGTTTCACAGAGGAAGACTGCACTGTGCTTCCTTCTCTAGATTGTCGCACAGTTGACAAAATGGTAGATATCGAAGTAGACGACAGAGGGATAGAGAAACAATTAAAATCGCTCAAAAGAGGAAAGGCCGCTGGTCCTGATGGGATACCAGTTCGATTTTACACAGAGTACGCGAAGAAACTTGCCTCCCTTCTTGCAGCGGTGTACCGTAGGTCTCTAGAAGAGCGAAGCGTTCCAAAGGATTGGAAAAGGGCACAGGTCATCCCCGTTTTCAAGAAGGGACGTCGAACAGATGTGCAGAACTATAGACCTATATCTCTAACGTCGATATGTTGTAGAATTTTGGAACACGTATTATGTTCGAGTATAATGTCTTTTCTGGATACTAGAAATTTACTCTGTAGGAATCAGCATGGGTTTCGAAAAAGACGGTCGTGTGAAACCCAGCTCGCGCTATTCGTCCACGAGACTCAGAGGGCCTTAGACACGGGTTCACAGGTAGATGCCGTGTTTCTTGACTTCCGCAAGGCGTTTGACACAGTTCCCCACAGTCATTTAATGAACAAAGTAAGAGCATATGGACTATCAGATCAATTGTGTGATTGGATTGAGGAGTTCCTAGATAACAAAACGCAGCATGTCATTCTCAATGGAGAGAAGTCTTCCGAAGTAAGAGTGATTTCAGGTGTGCCGCAGGGGAGTGTCATAGGACCGTTGCTATTCACAATATACATAAATGACCTGGTGGATGACATCGGAAGTTCACTGAGGCTTTTTGCAGATGATGCTGTGGTGTATCGAGAGGTTGCAACAATGGAAAATTGTACTGAAATGCAGGAGGATCTGCAGCGAATTGACGCATGGTGCACGGAATGGCAATTGAATCTCAATATAGACAAGTGTAATGTGATGCGAATACATAGAAAGATAGGTCCCTTATCATTTAGCTACAAAATAGCAGGTCAGCAACTGGAAGCAGTTAATTCCATAAATTATCTGGGAGTACGCATTAGGAGTGATTTAAAATGGAATGATCATATAAAGTTGATCGTCGGTAAAGCAGATGCCAGACTGAGATTCATTGGAAGAATCCTAAGGAAATGCAATCCGACAACAAAGGAAGTAGGTTACAGTACGCTTGTTCGCCCAATGCTTGAATACTGCTCAGCAGTGTGCGATCCGCACCAGGTAGGGTCGATAGAAGAGATAGAGAAGATCCAACGGAGAGCAGCGCGCTTCATTACAGGATCATTTAGTAATTGCGAAAGCATTATGGAGATGATAGATAAACTCCAGTGAAAGACTCTGCAGGAGAGACGCTCAGTAGCTCGGTAGGGGCTTTTGTTAAAGTTTCGAGAACATACCTTCACCGAAGAGTCAAGCAGTATATTGCTCCCTCCTACGTATATCTCGCGAAGAGACCATGAGGATAAAATCAGAGAGATTAGAGCCCACACAGAAGCATACCGACAATCCTTCTTTCCACGTACAATACGAGACTGGAATAGAAGGGAGAACCGATAGAGGTACTCAGGGTACCTTCCGCCACACACCGTCAGGTGGCTTGCGGAGTATGGATGTAGATGTAGATGTAGATGCCTCAATGCCCATGGCAACTATGTCTGATTGGCTTACCAGTTCTGGACTGTATAGCCTTCAAATGAAAACTTTTTGATCACCCCATATATTTAACTGAGAGAAAGCAAAGGGTCAAGTTAGTCAGCTCACGCATGACTACTGTTATTGCCTTATATAAATTGCCATCAATCTTACAAGGACAAAGCACAAATTGTACTTTTTGTTGATGAATAAAGCGTCATAATTAAGCACAACAGTGTTTGAAGAACAACATAATGAGCAATAAATAAAATACTGAAAAGTACTATTGATTGGTTCTCAGGAAATGGTATATCATTTAACTTAGAAACACAGTTCATTCAATTCTTCACAGGAAAAGATATAGCACCTCCAATAACAGCACCAAGACAAGGGAATGAAATATGTAAAACTGATTATTCAAAATTTCTAATGTGCATATTGATTAGAACATGGACTGGAATCACGTGTTTAATTTTTCTGAAACTCTTAGGATCAACAGCATTTGTTCTACATTTAACACCTGATTCTGGTGATGAAACCATCAGAAAATTAGCTTTCCTCAAACTTCATATAGACAACTTGAAAATTATGTTCCTCATGGTGTTCAGAAGTAATTAGCCCTTGTAGTGCCTGTGAAAATTAAACTTGAACTATTCAAAATGTTCCTACACAGTATGCATGGCACAATTAACATAATGACATAATTAACAGACCTGGAAGAGCTCAAAACAAGGCTCAGTAGCTTGTGCACTAGCTCCTCCTGCTATAAAAACATGTGAACATTTGACACTCATTACCACCTCCTCTCCTCTTATATCTTTAAAAATAGTGCTTGGCCATTACTCAAAGTGAAGCAAACATCCTAGATATACAGTTGGTTATATTTTTTATTTATGGGTAACCTAACCATAGAGAAGTTGTAGGACATTAGGGATATCAAAATGTAAGTCTGATCAAATGAACTAACTGAGAATGAATAATACAGAGAAATGTCCTGAAAATATTAGCAAACTAAAATAAAATGACTTTAAACTCCACAGGACTCATATTTAATTGGAAAACTGCTGGAAGCGAAAATGAACAAGATTTTCACATTTGAGCTGCTCGCAAAAGCAAGATAAAATGAGACAAATATTTAGTGTAGATATCAGAGCATTCAAGATGCATAACCAAATGAGTTACATGCAAGCTGCTCAGAAAACTGATTACACTTCTGCCTGAGCGTACTTTAAGTACAGCAAGAGGGCAGCAGTCAGCACCAAATGAGAGTCAGGAAGCAAATCTATTCCAATCTAACATCTCTCCTGAACTCCCAGAACTTTCAAGCTCCCCTTGGAGGGATGGTGGTCTATTTGTGGTAAGTTCCTATGGAACCCAAACTGCTGAGGTCATCGGTCCCTAATCTTACACACTATTTAATCTAACTTGAACCAACGTACGCTGAGGACAACACACACACTCATGCCCGAGGGGGCACTAAAACCTCCGACGGGTAGAGCCACATGAACCATGGCAAGGTGCCTCTGACAACATGGTCAGCTGGAGGGGAAACTGTTTGCTGCTGTCATTCTGATGAAAAAAATGTATTTCCCTTTCTACAGAAAAAAGGGAAAACAACAGAAATTAACCATTAAGCATCTTTACAATTAATGAGGTTGGTACTGGTTTTGAACAGTCTCTTTCTACTGGCCAGCATGGTCTGCATTCAATCTGGTAGTGGGAGTACTGCTTTGGAGTGGACAGGCTGTAATTTTGGAGGGAAACAACAAACTTTCTTATGCCAGGGAAGCTCACCTTCAGAGTGTGAAGAGAGAGGCAAATTTCACTCTCAAGCACCCTCACAGGGAAAGCTGTGGTGATCAGTGGCCCCATGTCCGTGGCAAGCAGATTAGCACCTGGGACTGTCCACAATAAGCATTTCAAGAAACAGTTCCATTTCCATGAAAACTGGCTGCCATCCATGGGACACTCAGTCCCTTCTTATGAGACACCATGAGAAGTCTTCTGCCAACCCTACAGCACTGCCAAGCCGCCTGTACCTTCTCCCTTCTGGTGAAAATTTGAATACTTCCTGCACCCAGCAAAATGTACCAAGGTCACACAATAATTGCAACAGAGCTGAATAGAATATAAATTGGTATGTGATAGTCATGTTACAATTTGATTTTCGAAATTGGTTACTAACAACAGTATTACAATGCAGTTACTCTCTTATGAAGATTATTGTCAAGAATAATGCACTACAGTATTTGAAAATAATAGTAGCATTCAGAAATATAACACTAGGAACAATAACAGCTGCCGCTATTCACAATGTAACCTTACACTTGCACATTAAGGAGCAATATATGGAGCTCATAAAAATATTTGACCACCTCCCTTGCGAATTAAAGGTACTGGCAATTGATGAAAGTCTTAAAAAGAAATTCAGATCATTTATGCATCACAACCCCTCCTACTCCAAAGTAGAACAGATAATATAAACTCAACAGTAGAACAGATAATACAACTTTTCGTAGATATGAGTGACTATGAACTACAATGATATGAAGATTTTGGGTTTTATTTAGGGTGTCAGTGTTTAAGGAAGCAACGGAGTGAAATGTTTAATAAATTATGATAGTGGTTTTAAATTGGACAAGAGATGAAATCTGGCCTTGTTATAATTAAATTGCAGAGCATGGCACTGCTGCTGGTGAAGATACATTGAGAAAGCATTTGACCATTTCAGCAGTTTCTCCATCTGCCACATGCACTTCTGTAAGGTATACCTCTATGCCACTAAGCAGCATTTTGGTATGGACTTGTATGCAAAGTACCACCACTGAGGCCACTTGAGGCTCCATGTTGTGTCCCTTGGGTCCCTCCGAGATGGCCAGAAAATATGTGATAGCAATATCAGTGAATGAATTGGAATTTGCATGGCTGCATGCCCCAACTTTAATTGAATACTAATAAATACTCACTAAATCATAAAATGTAGGGTTTGTTTACATGTGCCCCATCATACCAAAACGTTCAGAGACTGGATTAATGAAAAATACAGAACATTAAGATGATGGTTTTAGTGCATCAGATGTGGTACATAGTCTACCTGTACTTGAGTATAGCACATATAACATTTACACAACCACATGAAACTATCAGAAAAGTCTTTCTTTGGGATGTTGCTCAACTCACACATCACATTGGTTTGAATGTAGTTATGTCATCAAAGTGTTGATCCTTTCTGAGAATTTCTGCACTTTGACATTTTGGGGTAGGTATGTAATGATGCCAAGTCTTGTCACTAGTGATGATTTTTTCCAGAAAAGAGTCACATCAATTTTTTTTCTCTTAGTCATGGTGTGCAGGATAAACTTTGCACACACCACACACTTTTCATTTCTTCAAAACATTCTGGAGAATGTTTTGAAAACTTGATTAAGAGATGTTGCACCCTTGAGATTTGTGGCACAACAGCATTGACACACTACAGTCATATGTCCTCTACTTAACACTGCCTGCTCACAACTGACTGGTCAAATGCACACATAAGGTTTACAGTTGTTATTTTTAGCTGACAGCATAGCTGCTGCACTGATGTGACTTATAAGACAGGTGCAAAATTAGTCTTAGAACATTTTGAACAGATGATATATTTCACTTGCCTTTATGATTGAGTATGAATTAAGGTCAGCTTTAAACAGTATTGTATCAAGAGTCCCAAAGTAGTTTTATTTCTTCAAGATTGATAAGATGAAGATGCTGCACTGTGGGTCATCTGTGCTGCCTTCTGATGACCACCTGCACCGAAAAGCGGTCTATTGCATCTTAGTTGTGATTTCTAAGTGGAGGAGGAGATTAGTGTTTAATGTCCTGTTGACAGCAAGGTCATTAGCGATGGAGCACAAGCTCAGATTAGGGAAGAATGGGGAAGAAGAAATTGGCCGTATTCTTTCATATGAACCATCCTAGCATTTGCCTGAAGCTATTTAGGAAAATTACAGAAAACCTAAATCTGGATGGCTGGATGCAGGTTCAAACCTGAGTGTGAGTCCAGTGTGCTAAGTTGTGCACCACCACATTCAGTATGTGATTTGCAAGTGCCCCATAGTGATGACACACAAGTCCTAAAGTAAAGTGACCCTACTCAGCTATATTACTCTGTGTATGATACAATTCAGTAACAAATGGGCCATTTGAGCAGTCACAAGGCTAAAAACTCTAGAACAAAGACAGATCAAATCAAAACAATCATTCACATTGATCAAATGCTGAAGGGATACCAGAAAAAATTATCTAAGCATGAATATTAGTAGTAAGCCTCCTAACTTCAATACAAACATACAGTAAAAGCAGGTTTTGTCAGTTCAGCAGGAGATCAGAGAAAGCTGGTTTTGTCAGTTCAGCAGAAGGTCATGTGCACTGAGAAACAGCTGATTTCATGCTAGCTAGTTGTGAATTGGGGATAAAGGTGATGCAGTCACGTACCATCCATGAAGAAACAGGCCCAAATGCCATACATATAGAGGCCCTCAAAAGTCAAGCAAGGCAAAATTCCAGCCAGAGAAGAGTTCCAAGCGGAGAAGAGTTGCAGACAGCAGCCTCAGATGGACAATGATCTACACCAGATACTATGTGAGTGAGTATTATACTCAGTTGTGCTTGTAAACTATGGATTAAATAAAAGGTTGTGAGTGCTAGATGTTTTCTTTGATTTAACTGAGGCATTTGATTGTATTGATCACAAAATATTACTGTAGAAGTAGGACCATTATGGAATAAGGAGAGTAGCTCACAACTGGTTCATCTCTTACTTTAAGAACAGACAGCAGAAGGCCATTCTCCATGGCATTGAGAATGACTGCTGGCGCCACTATTGTTTCTTAGTCATAAGAGTGATATGCCTTCTAGTATTACAGGTGATTCTAAAGTATTTATGTTTACTGATGTCATCAGCTTGGTAGTGAAGGATGTTTTGTGGAATATTGACACAGTATCAAATAATGCAGTTCAAGACATAAGTTCATGGCTTGTAGAAAATAAGTTGAGGCTAAATCACAGTAAGACTCAGTTTTTACTGTTTCTGACACATTATTCAACAAAAACTGACATTTTGATTACACATAGTGGGCATATGATTAGTGAGACTGAACAGTTAAAATTCCTATATGTTCATATAGATAGTAATCTGTTGTGGAAAGGCCATATTCAGGAGCCTGTTCAAAACCTAAATGCTGCTTTATTTGCCATTAGAACAGTATCTGAAATAAGTGATAGTTTAGTGCCAAAATTAGTATACTTTGATTATTTTCATTCACTTATGAAGTATGGTATTAATTTTGGGGTAACTCTTCTGGTTTAGAAAGGGTATTTTTGGCTCAGAAATGGGCATTTCGAGCAATAACTGATGTGAAGTTCATGAACCTCTTGTTGATCCCTGTTCAGTAACCTGGAAATTCTGACATTGACCTCTCAATACACATATTCTTTAATGCCATTTGTTGTTAACAATATCAGCTTATTACCCAGAGTTACCAGCTTTCACTCAGTTAATACTAAGCATAAGTCCAATCTGCATTTGGAAAGCACCTCCTTGACTCTTGTGCAAAAAGGTGTGCAGTATTCTGCTCCATCCATTTTCAGTAAGCTGCTGCAAGAATTCAAAAATCATAGAGTAATCCACATATTTTCAAGTCCAAACTGAGGAGTTTCCTCTTGGCTCACTCCTTGTATTCTATTGAAGAACTCCAGGAAAAATTGAGCTAATTCCTTGTTACATTGTTGATTATATTTATTTAAACTTAGGGCTTGCTATCTGCATAGGATTGATGTATGTTTCATTTTGCCTGTTATTACTCTTCTGTTATAATTTCATGTACTGACTTATTCCATGACCATGGAGACTTGCTTCTCAGTTCATATGAAATACAAAACCAAGAAGGACTTTCAAAAGTTTGCCTTTATGTTTCTCTGGGCTAGGGTTATTGGTTTCCATCGTACATATGTCTACATGTACCAATGTCTTTATGTCACTTTCATTGTGATCATTACTTGAACCTAAGGGTTTGATTAGAGCAATAAAATCTGGCACTTCCACTGTTCGGGGTCTGGAGTACCGTATGTTACAATGTATACCCAAATCCTAATAAATTGATAGGCTGGGGTGGCCATTTGTTCTGGTAATTGATTAGAGAATTTATTAAGCCTTATCTAGTCTGCCTGGCTAGCCGCACGGTCTCACGCACTGCTTCCTGAGTGGGAAGGCGTGCCAGTCCTCTGCACAAATCCGCCCAGTAGATTAGTGTCGAGATCCAGTGTGTCAGCCAGCCTGTGGATGGTTTTTAAGGCAATTTTCCATCTACCTCAGCGAATGTGGGCTGGTTCCCCTTATTCCGCTTCATTTATGCTATGTCAGCGATTGATGTGCAAACACTGTCTCCACATAGACATACACCATAACTGCTCTACCATGCCCATGCCCTCACTGGGGGCCGAACTGTCCAATAACCCTGGATTCAGAGTGGGGCAGTGGTGGGGTGGGTGGACCGTTGTGGCCTGTTGTGGGGTTGTGAACCACTGAGGGCTATGCTCGGACAAAGCTTCTCCATTGTTTCCAGGTCCCCAGTTTAATACACAATAAGCACACACAAGCCTTATATCTATGTTTTACGCTTACTGATGTTATAAACACATTTAACTTAACGGTGAGAGCTTACCTTGCATTTGAATTAACATCGAGCCATATTCATAGTGGGCTATTAAGATTTGTTAAAACTAGGATTGTGGGTGCAGCTCAAAGTAAACCACTTGTACACAATTTGATACCGACAGAACAGGGCCAAAAGTATGTCAAAATGAGCAAGTCACATGGCCATATTGCAGCTCTAGGGAGTGATGAGAGAATCAGATATTCTGGAAAGCCAAGCTCTAATTGGGGAGATGGCCTGAGCAATTTTCATACATGGAATCTTAGATGAGAGGATTAAAGACATCGTGAGAGCAAAGGGAAAGGATTTAACATTAGCCCAACAGTGGATCTAGCATTAATGCAAGAAGTATTCATCACCTTGGAAAGAAAAGTTGAATGAATCCAGTTACCTGAGAGATTACTTTTTTAGATGTAAGGGAGGAGGCCATCATGCAAAGAATTCCACAATGAAGAGACACATCAGGAAAATAGACACCAACCAACTGACTTGTAGTGGAGCAGAAAACAGAGACTCTGTCACTGCTGAGAAGGATATATGAAACACTACAGAGAGTCATTACAGGAATATTGGAAGCACACAACTGATTGTGTGTCGTTGATGCAATCTACAAGGGCATTCAGGGCCCTGTGTCAGGCAAGACCCATGATATATTATGTCTGTATAGAACCAGGACATTTAGCCCAATAGTGTAATACCAAGCGTAATACCAATGATCAGCTAGCAAATATGAAGACTCAGAAACAGGGCAACAAAAGAAAGGCATGAGTATGCAGTCAGCCCATGCTGCAAAACTACATCCAGTAGACTGCAAGAGTAGAAATGTTTTCATAAATATAAGAGCCGCTCAGAGAAATGTGGGAATCACAAGTTTCACAATAGATAGTGCCACTCAGGTTAGGTTAACAAAGAAATCAGCATTGAAGAGTACCATGGGCAGTAACGCCGATGACAGAATAAAACTTAAGGAGACCACTAAAGGAGTAATAGAGCTGAATGAAGCCATGATGTTAATGCTGAGGATAAATGGTGTGTGTTGTTTGTGTGTGCAGGGGGGGGGGGGGGGGACTGGGGATGGAATCTAAGTTTCATACAGTGGAGGGCAAGTTAGATGTTCCATATTTATGAATCTTACAAAGAGACCTGTGCAAGAGTTACAGATGGAACAAGGGCTGAACCATTGAATCCTGCAGACTGGGAGAGAGCCGTAAAGAAAGAAGCAGTGTCCTGTGCATCACCCCGGTTCCCAGAACTCCTGAAGATGGACGTTGACTGTGGATATTGTGTCACAGATATAGTCCCTTTGACTGCTCAGAGATGTCACTAAACCCGCCCAAAGATGTAAACAATGATGCACGAGTAGTGTCTATTAGACTGAGGAGGTCTGACAGCTAATCAGTTCCAGTCATTCCACCAGGAAGAAGGTACACGGCTCATGTTATCTGTAGTTCAACCATACCTAGACAGTCACTACCATTGCTTGATCACGTCTGCACTGTTACTTTGTGCCAGATAGGACTATCAACAAGGGAAGTGTCCAGGCATCTCGGAGTGAACCAAACTGATGTTTTTCAAACATGGAGGAGATACAGAGAGACAGGAACTGTCAATGACATGCCTCGCCCAGCCCACCCAAGGACTACTATTGCAATAGGTGACTGCTGGCTACAGATTATGGCTCAGAGGATCCCTGACAGCAATGCCACCATGTTGAATAATGCTGTTTGTGCAGCCACAGGACGTCATGTTATGACTCAAACTGTGTGCAGTAGGCTGCATAATACATGACTTCACTCCTGACGTCCATGAAGAGGTCCATCTTTGCAACCACAACACCATTCAGCACGGTACAGATGGGCCCAACAACATGCCAAATGGAACACTCAGGGTTGGCATCATGTTCTCTTCACCGATGAGTGTTGCATATGGCTTCAACCAGACAATCGTCGGAGATGTATTTGGTGGCAACCTGGTCAGGCTGAATGCCTTAGACACACTGTCCTGCGAGTGCACCAAGGTGGAGGTTCCCTGCTGTTTTGGGGTGGCACTATGAGGGGCCACCGTATGCCACTGGTGGTCATGGAAGGTGCTGTAATGGCTGTATGATACGTGAATGCCATCCTCTGACCAATAGTGCAACCATATCAGCGGCATATTGGCAAAGCATTCATCTTCATGGATGATGATTTTTGACCCTGTCATGCACACATCTTGTGAATGACTCCCTTCAGGATAATGAATTGCTCCACTAGAGTGGCCAGCATGTTCCCCAAACATGAACTGTATCGAACATGCCTGGGATATATTGAAAAGCGTTGTTTATGGACAACGCGACCCACCAACCATGCTCAGGGATGTATGCCAAATCCCCGTTGATGAGTGGGACAATCTGGACCAACAGTGCCTTGATGGACTTGTGGATAGTACGCCACAAAGAATACAGGCATGCATCAATGTAAGAGAATGTGCCACTGGGTATTAGAGGTACCGGTGTGTGCAGAAATCTGGACCACCACCTCTGAAGGTCTCGCTGTATGGTGGTACAACATGCAATGTTTGGTTTTCATGAGCAGTAAAAAGGATGGAAATGATGTTTATGTTGATTTCTATTCCAATTTTCTGCACAGGTTCTAGAACTCTCAGACCCAAGATGATGCAAAACTTTTTTTGATGTGTGTATGATAATATTAAAAAGATGAGAATATGAAGAGATGTGAAAAAGACACAGAAGAGTACATTCAAAATTGCAAGACTCATTAGAAGAACAAGATTATGCAGAATAAGGGGAAGATGTCCTTAGTGCTGACTGAAATACATAACCAGATACTCCCTCATTGTGATATCAATGTAGTTCGACCTCTTCATATAACAGGGGATGCCCTCACAAAATTTGTCATAGCAGATTCTGTAGCACAACAGGATGCTGACACAATAGTGTGGTCGGCCGGAGGGGCCGAGCGGTTCTAGGCACTTCAGTCTGGAACTGTGCGACTGCTACGGTTGCAGTTTCGAATCCTGCCTCGGGCATGGATGTGTGTGATGTCCTTAAGTTAGTTAGGTTTAAGTAGTTCTAAGTTCTAGGGGACTGATGACCTCAGATGTTAAGTCCCATAGTGCTCAGAGCCATTTGAACCATTTGAACAATAGTGTGGTCTTAGTACAGAGAATAATTTGCAATAGCAGAACAACATCAGGATCATGGATTGAGCAAGGAACAAACTTCTAAAGTGATATCCCAAAGAGGGTTAGGTTTACTAAAGTCTTACAAGATTCCATCTTGTGCATACCATATGCAAACTAATGGTGCACTCGAAAGAATGCATCAAATGCCAACAGGATATGCATGCCATTAGGGGAGAAATGGATACATTTTGTCACTTTTGTATATGACACCATACCAAATTCATCAACTGTGTTCACTCCAGTCAAGCTATTTTTGGATGGAATATGCAACACTCCTGGGTTTGTACAGTGGGATCTGGCCCAAGTACAGTACAAATATGATGATTACATAACATAAATAAAGGAAGGGATGCACCACATACCTATTGACAATGAGTTTTAATAACGAATGTAAGGAGAACAATAGGAAATATTAGGATCACACTCAAATCCCCAAGGAATTCAAGGCAGGAGACAAGGTATCATTGCATGATGAAAGAGTGAGAAGAGTGTGGCCAAAGAAGTTAACAAGCCCATGGAGAGGACTTTCTTGTGTTGTAAGGACTCATGGAACAAATGTTGTAATCCAATTAATGAGTAAGAAGTTCATAACTGTACACACAAAGAGATTAAAGGAGTTCATTTAACTTTAGACATGAGAGGAATTAATGATAGTGAAATTTGCAATAACTTATTTTAATAGAATAGAAGAGACTCTGCAAAGGTACACTGATATTCTGCAGACAGGACTGGGGAAAATTAAAAAACAAGTCTCTAAATTCTGGAGTGAAACAGACCAGAGGTTGCAGCAGCTAACCTTAGAGACCCTATCCAATGATCAGATGATACAAATGATAGTAATATTCCAAGAATTAAGAGGAGAATATGAACGTCTATTGGCAGTCATCATGAAGGAAGAGAAGGGGATATTAGCTCAACATACCATTAACTCCGCACAGGTGATAAACTACCTCCTGTTAATCAGGGGCCACATCAGCTGCAAACAGTTTCCACAAGATGTTAAATGAATGGATATAGGTTTCTCTGAATAACAGAAACTGCTGTGTTCCTAACCGACACATATTTAGCATATGTATTGAAACTATTCTCAGTAGAGAACCAAGTTTTCAATTTATACATTGTATTACCATTATCTGTAAGGAGGAAAGAGGATTGGTATGTAATTTGGCTCCAGAAATGGAGAATATTCTAATATATGATGCCAGACAACAACATGGTGCTGTACAAAAAGATCAACTGGATTGAAAAGAGGCAGCAGAAGCCTGAAAGGCACACATTTGTGATAGAAACAACATAAGAGCACAACCCGTGTGAGATAGTTCTGCTCATGTAGCCACAGGAGTTCCAAATAATTATAAAGGAAACTGTATCAGTAACCAATAGCATTTCTAGGCCTTTTGACTTGAATCAATAGTTCTATGTAGCCCACAAACAGAAAAGATTAATATTGTTATGTGAGAGTCATGAACCAATAGATACACAGAAAAAGGTAAACTGACATTCTTAGGAAAAGTATTGGATATGGAGAGCATATTTTAATATACTATGCAAAAAAATAGAGATTGATTGAGTCCTCTGGGATGTACTACCCAATGTTAATATATACATGAAGAAGATCCTGTACAAAACCAAAATACAAGCAGATAGTGATGAAGACAAAGGCTACACTTCCCTGCATCTCTTAGCATATGTCACTTGCAGGAACTAAACAGGGGTAGGGCAGTGTATGAGTGAAGCAGAAACTAAATCAGAATTACACAAAAGAGTTGGAGAAATAGCGAGATCCAATTGGGAAATATGCTTCTGTCTAAGCATTAGTAACCACCACCACCACCACAACCATAGGAGTGATGCTTAAACATCTCAGATGCAGCAGGAAGTGGAGAGAAGAGAAGTTAGTCCTGCAGTTGGCAGGAAAGAATAACAATCAAGTCTGAACACATATTAACTAAAACGCCTTCTTGGTGTGCATTAATTTCCAAACTCAAGCTTCAGTCGGGAACCGCACAACTGCTACGGTCACAGGTTCGAATCCTGCCTCGAGCATGGATGTGTGTGATATCCGTAGGTTAGTTAGGTTTAAGTAGTTCTAAGTTATAGGGGACTGATGACCTCAGATGTTAAGTCCCATAGTGCTCAGAGCCATTTGAACCATTTGAACCAAACTCAAGAACAACAAGAAACACAATAATTCTTGTGGTGGCAAAAGCCAGATAAAAGTTACAACACAATGAAAAGAAACAATAACAACCGAAATACTATGCTACAAGTTTCAAAGTGGCGTTACACCCAACAAGATACAAATTTCTACAGAAAGAGTATGGCAAGTGTTTACTGGGCTAGATTTGGCATGGGTGTTGGCCAGATCTGTCCTGGCTGTAGGTACACACTGCCGGTCTCAGGCTTTTCACGAAGTAGTGCCGTGTTTATGCAAAAAGTTTGTTGATGTTTACATTCACTGGCGATGTTTTGATATCAGTTCTTGAAGGTAGGTCGGCAGGCCACCTTGCTTCTCTGTTGTGTGGGCCCTCTAACTGATAAGCAGCTGAGGGGCTGCTTTGACATTTCTCCCGTGTGAAAAATGAATGCACACACCACAAACGTGCATAGGAATGGGGGCATCCTGATTGACATTCATAGGTTCGTGTCTGCCAGGGGCTGGAGGCAGTGACACAGCAGGGGCAGATGGTGGCGGAGGCAGAGTTCATTGAGGTCCTGGCAAGTGATGGAACCATCGGCCCACTAGAGGGATCCCATCGCCCAGCAGCAGAGCTTGGTGATGATGGCAGGCATGCAGTGCACCTGTGGGTGAGAGAAGATCTCCACCCAGACTTCCTGCCTGACATGGAAAGAGGGTGGGTTGGAGGGTGAAAAGTCTTAGGAACAAGGACAGATAAGGGAGAACCTAATGGTTGACTGTGAAGTATCTCTGCTGGAAGTTTACTGGCATGCAGGGCATGTGGCCAAGAAAAGAAGCACGGCCTCCTCCAGCAGGTGATGGCTCAGCAGTTTATCGAGTTGGCTCTTGAATGTTTGCACAAAACGTTCTGCCTGGCCATTTGAAGCAGGGTGAAATGGGGCAGTGTGGATGAGGGAAATCCCATTGGCAGCACCCAATTGTTTAGAGTTGGTTGAAGTGATCTGTGGATCATTATTCGTAACAATCGTTTTGGGGAGTCCTCAAAAGCAAAGAGGTGCTGGGGAATTTTGATAGTCTCACCAGAAGTGGTGTTCATCATGCAGGAGATGCAAGGGTATCCTGACCCAGAGTCAATCCATGAAATGGTCCAGTGAATCCAAGTGGAGACATTCCCATGGAGCAGCTGCATCTGGACACAAAAAGTACTGGCGTGGGGGTGCTGCCTGACGTGTTTGGCATGAGGTGGAGGCTGACATTAGAGAGGCAATATCTTTATCCAAGCAGTGCCAATAAAGGTGTCAACTGGTAAGCAGTTTGGTGAGGACAATTCCCTAATGGCCAGCCTGGAGGAGATCAAGGCCACAGCAGTGCAATGCATGCAGTATGAACATCCAGGGAACATCTGAATCACTATGCAAATGGATTATGCTACTGTGGAAAAGGAGATTGTGCTCATGATCCCAAAAATGCTGGACTTCCGTATCACAGATGCTATGACGGCTGTTGAAGAGCTTGAAGTGTCTGATCCTGAGTGGTGGCCCGCCAGACAGCATCGGCATCCAACAGAAGCGCATCCAGAGCTGCAGCCACATTCGTTTCCACAAGAAAACAAACAAAGACGGAGGCATAAAACTCACAGTCAGACCCATCAGGCAGCCAGGAAAGGAAATTGGCATTTGTGTGCCTTTCAGAACTGTGACAGACACTATCAAAGTCAAACATTGCCAGGAAGAGTGCCCAACACTGTCCAGGTGGGCCCTGCAGCACTCAGGTGAAAGAAAGAAACAAAAATGTGGTCGGTCTGCAGAGTGAAATGACGACCATACACGAAATCATAGAATTTCGTTAGGGCGAAAACCAGTGCCAAAGCTTCCTTTTCAATTTGACTATATGTGGTTTGAGCATCAGTCAATTATTTGGATGTGAAGGCCACCAGCCTCTCAACACCACTTACCATGTGCAAGAGGACCACACCCCGGCCATAGTCTGACGGTGAGGGGCAGGGAAGATCGTAAGTGGCCAGGCAAGGAGGACAGGAGAGAGAGCTGACTTGAGACTTGTGAAAGCCTGCTCGCACGCCGCATCCCAAATCCAATGCACACCTTTGTCCAGCAACCCGGTCAGGGGTCCCAAAGTCTCAGCAGCAGGGGGTATAAAATGCTGATAATATTTAATTTGACTGAGGACGGATTGTAGGTGCGCAACATTGGTCAGAGGAGACAGGTTTCAAATCACCTCAACATACACCTTAGAGGTGTGTAGGATGTGGGCATAAATTGTGAACCCGAGATAACTGACCTCGCACACTAAAAAGTCAGACTTTTCATTCCAGCAATGCAGGTTGGCCTCGGAAGAAACCTAAAACAGCCTATCCAACTTGTGCATGAGCTCCACCGCCGACATGCTACTGATGACAGCACCATCCAGATAATTTGCCGCACCAGGCACCTGTCATGTGAGGTGTTCCAAATAACGTTGGAAGATGGTGGGGTGCTGGAAATGCCAAATGGGAGGCGGTTGTACAGGAAAAGGCCACACGGCATATTGATGACTAGGATCTGCTGCGATTCCTTGCCCAACAGCAGCTGCAAATAAGCATCACACAAATCAGTTTTGGCGAAAACGGTTGAGCCTGCAAGACATTTGAGTACATCATCCACTGATGGGACAGGATAGGCATTGATGATGGTCTGAGAATTTACCATGACCTTAAAATCACCACAGATGTGTAAAGGACTGTTCGGATTCTTGACTAACATGATAGGCATCGCCCAGCACCTATGCATGATGGGAGAAAAGATGCCTTCATCTTGTAAGTGGCGAAGTTCCATCTGGAGCCTGTCTCAGAGAGCAAAGGGGAACGGGCAGGCCTTACAAAAAAGAGGGATGGCAAAGGGAAGAAGATGAATATGTGTGGTGAAACCCTTCACCCCTGGTGTGGAGGATGAGAACAATGTTTCGTATTTGCTGAGCAACGGGGTGAGGAGGGTATCCGAGGAGGGAATTGAAACCACCCGTACCTTGTCCTGTACTGACAAACTCAGATGACCAAAAATGTCCAAACCCAGGTTAGTAGCACCAGTGGACCCGACCACCAAAATCTGAGAGGTGAAGGAATGACCGTTGTATGAGATTTGTGTTGATAAAATGCCATCGACTGATATATGGCGATTACTGAAACCACACAAGTTGCGAGTGTACAGAGACAAAGTTGGCAAGCCCAATCATTGGTATGTGGCACCATCCACAACAGAAACGGAAGATGCTGTGTCAATTTGGCAGACCACAGGAATATGTGTGACCTCCAAAGTAAAGAGGAAATGGGCTCCCGACTGGGGAATGATGGAGAATGCTTGTCCGACAATGGACTGCGAGGCTTCCAGGTCCTGCGGTGATGATTCGTGATGAGCCTGTGCATCCGCAGGAAGCATGGCATCTATGTGATGTTTCTGAGGGACCATTGGTGAGTCCAGAAACGGACTTGTAGACCGACTGTTTTTTTAATATATATATATATATATATACCTCGACTTCAATTTTTCGTTGTGGATTCCATGTGCTAATAAATGTTGTTCTAAACATTTGACATAATTTCACCATGGTTTGACAGACCTACCGAAAGCCAGAAACATCGGTGGAGCCACATGCAAAGTGTTCAATTTATCCATAAGGGAATCAACTCTATGAGCTATGTCTTGCAATGCCGGGGAGTGAGGGCGATGTTCTGACTTCATGAGTGCTGCCTGAATTTGCTGTAGACTTTCCGTCAAGGACTGAAGAAATTCCTCTAAGGTAGCGATTTTGACTGGGAATGAAAGTTTTATCCTCGGTGACAGTAACTCTAGTGTCCTGCAGTCGGCAGGAAAGAACTAACGATCGAGTTTGAACACACTTTAGTTAACTAAAACGCCTTCTTGGCAAGCACTAATTTCCAAACTCAAAAACAACAAGAAACACATTAATTCTTGTGGTGGAAAAAGCCAGATAAAAGTTATAAGACAATGAAAAGAAATAATAACAACCCAAATAGTATGCTACACAATTCCAAAGTGACGTTACACCTAACAAGATACAAATTTCTACAGAAAGATTACGGCGAGTGTTTACTGCACTAGAGCTGGCATAGGTATTGGCCAGAGCTGTCCTAGCTGTAGGTACACACTGCCAGTCTGACTCTGCTGCTGTGTGCTTATAACACCAATTCTGCAGAGTGCTACAATTAGTCACATTAGTTCCAATTGGTGGTTCTCTGTTGCATGGCTTCTCGCGAAGAGTGCCGTGTTTATGCAGAAAGTTTGTTGATGTTTACATTCACTGGCGATGTTTTGATCTGAGCTCTTGAAGGGAGGTTGGCAGCCCACCTTGCTTGTCTGCTGTGTGGACCCTCTAACTGATAAGGGGCTGCTACAGCAGTTACGACCATGTGCGTGTAAATGACGGTCAGGCTCATGGGAATATTTTACAAGAATTCACGTTCTAAGTGAAATTATCCTGACCACAGTGCTTCATCACTGGATACCCAAGATTGCAGATGAAGAATGGGAATGATGTGATAACTGATAGTATATATTTGTGTTGCAGGGAGATATTAATTGTGTCAGTGGAATAAACTTATGTATGTTTACATGTTAAATAAAAGAGAAACCCATGTATTTATGTGTGTGTCCCACCAACACAACTTGTATAAGAAGGAAGTCTAAAATTAGTGTCTAAGATCTAAGAGAAAATCTTCTCCTGGTATGTGAGGTGTAATGACCGAATCATGAAGGGTTGCCTGGAAAAAAGGAAAGATCATCAAGTATGTATATTAGTAGCAAGCCTGGTTACTTAGACAGAGATGTACAGTTCATTCCACTTTTTATGGTTCTGAGCACTATGGGACTTAACTTCTGAGGTCATCAGTCCTCTAGAACTTAGAACTACTTAAACCTAACTAACCTAAGGACATCACACACATCCATGCCTGAGGCAGGATTCGAACCTGCAACCGTATTGGTCGCGCGGTTCCAGACTGTAGCGCCTAGAACCGCTCAGCCACTCTGGCCGGCCATTCCACTTTCATCAGTTCAGTAAGAGGTCATGTGCATTGAGAAACTGCTGACTTCACATTCACTGATGGCAAATTGGAGGTAACAGGTGACACAGTCAGATACCATATTTAAGCAAGCAGGCCCAAATGCCATACACATACAAAATCGTCAAGCAAGGCAGAGAAGAGTTCAAGGCAGAGAAGAGTTCAAGGCAGAGAAGAGTTCCAAGCAGGGAAGAGTTACAGGCAGGGATCAGTTACAGATGGAGAAGATACATGAAATACATTCACAAGTGTGAATATAGACCCCATCAGCTGTATAATTGAATGACAACAAAAAGTTTTGCTGGGCCAAGACTCAAACACAGATTTCCCACTTACTGTAAGCAGTTGCCTTAATATTAGGCTCTTGAGCACATGTCACGGCCAGCTCCAAACTTGCATATGTCATTAATCACATGTCTACAGCCTGCACTGATACACCCATTATGTATATTCACATACAAGGGAGAAATTTTAATTGAAAGTCATGTGCCTGGTGTCTTCAGATAAATATGATCAGAAATGCGATGCAATATTGGATTCGGACATGAATCTGAGTTGGAACTTGTAAGTACAGTTATTGTGACCCACCTTGGGCTACAACATTGGGAACGACAAATGTTTGTCAATGTACATCACAAATGACAACACTGTACTCTTCATCATCAACTTATTTTTATAAAACATACAGTCGATGGTCATAAAAATTGGGGAGCTAGACGTCAGCCATAAGTGTCTTCACTAAACTAAATGGAGATGAATGTGGGAGGACTGAAAAAGTTTAAAATTCCCATAGTGTATGCTCTCATGATAAAATACATATTATGTCAGTTATTGAAACTAATGATAAAAGAAGAAAAAATGGTCAGTATGGAAAGATTCAGTAACTGTGAGTGATTAACTGACTGATAACTAAGTATAAAACACAGTTTGTTGTCCAACATAACCTCATTTTGCTGAAGACACCAAAGAGTGTGAAGGGGATTGGAGCACATGGAAAAGGTCTTCCAATGGAGATGGCTCATTTGCTTCAGTGTCTTCTGGGCTGCATATAACTTCATGTTTCACAGTGGTTGGTTGATTGCATTAAGCGACCAAATTATGATATCACTTCTTTATTCACCAAACAGACCTTAAAAAGGTTAATGCTGCCAGCTATTGGCTAATGGCTATCATGGGTACGGTGTGTATTAATGGTAGAACAGAGGTATTTGGGCAACATTGGAGCATGGGGCTAGAGAAGTTGAATGAGATATGAAGTGAATTTTTGACCGGATCAGCTAGTAGGCCGGAGAGCAGATGTGAGGGCAGCATTGACTAATAGCTTGTGGATTTTTCACTGAGTCACTGCATTTCAGAAACTGATTATGACCTTTATTCTTAAGAAAATGGAGATCTCTGGCAACATCCACCAATTCTACCATGAGGACACTACAGTTCTCTCGCAGAGAATGTAGTTCCTAACCGTTGCTATATGTGAAAGTGTATCCCATCCTTTGGGTGTCTTTAGAGCCACTGGTAAATTATTGTGGTGCCTTGGTACTCACAGATAATAGAAATAAAAATGCATTGGTGGACAATGAGGGAAACCTGTGGTCTAGGTACACGATAGGGAGGGGTGCACGAAGTCATCTGACAGATATGGTCGAGAGGGGGGTGAGAGGAAGATCTATATGGAGGATTTCCAGTTGAATTCCAATTTGGAGTACTGCCCTAGAGCAAGAGTCAGGGGATGAAAATTTCTGGGTGCGGGGGATAAGAATCTGATAGTTGAAGTCATTATGGGTTTGATGGATATCAGAGGTGCAGTTGAGTTGTAATTGGTGATGCTGAAACCACAAATGCTAGCCTCTGTCAGAAGACTGTCTACTGGCCTTGTTCAGAAATCTCTAGAGGCAACCTAACCTCACAATGTTGAACTGTGTCTAGCAGCTGTAGTACTGATGTAGAAGTGTAATAGAGTAGAATGGTCAGTGCCTTGAGAGATATGACTGAGAAAACAGTGTGCATTCAATTTCTGCATGCATCTTAATTTAAGCTCATAGATGAGGGCAGCTGTGTCAGTTTATTATCAAAGAGTGATCTTGGACATCAGAATTGTACAACTATTTGGAGATGATGACTGGCTTCCTAGGAAAATTTCAGGCACTGGATGAGGTGCATGAATTGTGTACTGATAGGGGAGAATTGAAAGTAATGGATTTTGGGCCCAAAAAATTGTGGTTCCATGAAGTTGGCAAGGGCCACAGACTGAGAGCTGAACCAAATGCAAAAGTCAGTTACACAGAGTGAAGATGTAACCAATGATTCAATGGAATATATTGATAGCTAAAAGGAAAAGGCCAAGACTGGAAATGACATGTCATTAAATCATCAAGAAACCTCAGGCATGAAATTTGACTACGTTATGATGGCCAAAGGCTCTATCACCTGCTTTCTGTAAGGTGAGAAAACTGCAGTAAGCTGGAGGTGTGTAGTAAAGGCTTGTTTTAATGGTGTTGCTAACCTGATCAGGTGGTTGAGATAGACCGGCCATTCTGAAAACCACACTGCTGAGGGGATAAGGTGCCCTGCAACTCAAGAATACAGCATAATTAAAGAGCCACCATCCTGTTGAGTAATTTATGTAGCACACTACTAAGGCTGATTGTTCAGTAGCTATTAATGGAGGCTCGGTCCTTTCCTGGCTTAAGAACTGGTCTAATGGGCTGCATGCCATTGAAGGGAATGCACCTCTGGAACGATTAAAACCATTGAGAAGGTAATTTTTCTGATCTGGATTCAGGTGTTGGCTCTTTACATTATGGAAGAATTCAGGGCCTGGGCCTGTGTCTATGGATGAGTTGAATGTGTGAAGCAGTTCTCTTTCCATAAATGGTTCATTATACTGCTTTGAATAGTGTACAGTAAAGGACAGGAAGTTATCTTCTGCCCCTTGTTTATGT
The DNA here is from genome assembly GCF_023897955.1 of Schistocerca gregaria. Taxonomy (NCBI): domain Eukaryota; kingdom Metazoa; phylum Arthropoda; class Insecta; order Orthoptera; family Acrididae; genus Schistocerca; species Schistocerca gregaria. Next base: position 695,780,324 of record NC_064931.1, on the reverse strand, counting down.
GGTTGGAAAGCATGAGGGTAAGAAGAAGTCAGTGATTATACTATTGCATGGATCACAAAATGTTTCCTAAGGACAGATGGATCAGTGGAAATACCATATAAAGCCAAAGGCTGGGAATAGTTATCCATGGTTGGTGGCCAAGTAACCAATGGAGTTGGGCCCACAGCCACATTCATGTTGCTCAAGACAGAGGGTCAATGTGGAGGCTGCCTGAATAGCCTCACCTGTCAACACTGTGAGTAAACAGGTGGCCATCTCTTCTGCAGGGTCTGAGCAAGAACACATGGGCAGCATTTTGCTAGTTATTGGGAGTTCCAATGTTAGGCACATTATGGAACCTCTTGGGAAAACAGAATTCAGGCTGGAAAGAGAGCCAATGTGCACTTGGTATGTCTGCTGGGGGATGGGGGTGGGGGGAGTGGGAAGGGTGGCCTCATCTGGATGTGAAGGCAGTCTTGCCTGCGGCCATCAAGCATAAAGTGTGCAGTCACCTGCAAGTTGTAGCTCATGTTGGCACCAACGACGCCTGTCAGATGGGTTCTGAGGCCAGTTCTTACAGGCGGCTGGGAGAGATGGTGAAAACTGCTGGCCTTGCACGTGGGGTGCAAGCAGAACTCGCAATTTGCAGCATCATTACCAGAGTTGATCAGGGTTCTTTGGTGTGGAGCTAAGTGGAGGGTCCCAACCAAAGGCTTTGTTGTCTCTGTGATGGTCTTGGCTGCAGATTTCTGGACCTGCATTATTGGGTGGGGATTTGCAGGACTCCCCTCGATAAAACAGGGGTGCACTATACAAAGAAAGCAGCTACTCGAGTAGCTGAGTACTTGTGGAGTGCACATGGGGTTTTTTGGGCTAGGAGATAGTTTGAGGCACTCTCATAAACACTCAACAGTCAGTATGTACGTCAGGAAATCATACCACAGTCAGAGTAAAGACAGTTCGACTGTAAAACTTTTATCAGTAAATTGTTGAAGTATAGAGTTCTCAACCTCAAATTATTCTTGATACTGAGAGTGGGCTAAAGCTGGAAGTAAAAGGCTCTGAAATATTTAGCGAGTCTTGGAATGTTTATTGGGAAGACGGATTAGACAGCATAGGAGGAGGAGTGTTAATTCCAGTTGACAGAAGTATTTTCTCTACTGACATTGAAATTGAGTGTGACATGCATAAGTTGTCTAGGTGAAACCAAGCTAATTGTTGGGTGTTTACACTGACCACCAGACTCTGCTGTGACAGTTCTAGAGTCATTCAAAGAAAGTCTATCATCACTTGTGCATAAATACCCAGATCATGCAATACTAGATTGTGGTAACTTTAACCTACCAAGCATAGACAGGGGCATGTATGGATTCAGTGCAGGGGGTGCAGACAGACAGTCTTGTGAAGTACTTATGAACACATTTTCTGAAAACTATCTTGAGAAGCTAGTTCAGCAGCCCATACAAAATGGAAGTATCTTGGACCTTGTAGCTATCAACAGGCCAGACCTTATTGATGGCATCAGTATAGAGACGGGCATTAGTGATCATGAAGTCATCATAGTGAGTATGGTTATGACAGTTAACAAATCAGTCAAGAGGGCTAGGGGAGTTTTTCTGTCAGAAAGAGCAGATAAGCATTTGTTAAAATCTCACGTACATAATGAACTGCAATCATTTAGTTCCAGAGTGATTGCCATAGAGTAATTGTGGGCAAAGTTTAAACAGATTGTAAATTGTGCTCTGGATAAGTATGTGCCTAGTAAGTGGATTAAGGATGGAAAAGGTCCACTGTGGCTTAATAATAAAGTTTGGAAAATGCTGATGAAGAAAAGGCTGTTGGACTCCCAGTTCTAAAGAGGATGCACAAAGGATAACAGGCTAAGATGAGAAGAGATTTGTGTGTCTGTGAAAATATGTATGTGCGAAGCTTGCAACAGCTACCACCGCCATACCTTGGCTAAAGATCTGGCCGAGAACCTGAAACAATTGTATATACTTATACTTTTTCATCTGTCCCCGTTGATATATATCAACACCCATGAGCAGCTGATGGTATTAAAATAATTCTAATTTCATTTTGAAACAATTTTGGTCCTTTGTAAAGTCCCTAAGTGGGTCTAAGGCTTCAGCACAAGATGCCAAACGACTGGAAAAAGTTCAAATGACTTTTGTATATAAGAAGGGCAAAGGAATATACCCACAAAATTACAGACCAATATCGTTAACATAGATTTGCTGCAGAATTCTGGAGCATATTCTGAGTTCAAATACAATAAATTTCCTAGACACCAACAAGTTCATGCCCACAAAGCAGCATAGTTTTAGAAAGCACCGCTCATGCGAAACCCTGCTTGTTCTTTTCTTACATGATATACTGTGAATTATGGATGAAGGGCAACAAGCAGATTCCATATTTATAGGTTTATAAAAAGCATTTGACACAGTGCCCTGCTGCAGACTGTTAATGAAGATATGTGCGCACAGAACAGGCTGCCAGATATGTGACTGGCTCGAAGACTTCTTAAGTAATAGAACCCAGTATGTTGTCCCTGACAGCAAGTGTTCATTGGAGATAGGGCTAACATCAGGAATGCCCCATGGAAGTGTGATAGGACCATTGCTATTTTCTATAAACATCAATGATTTGGCAGACAGTGTGGGCAGCAATCTGCAGTTGTTTGCTGATGATGCTGTGGTGTACAGGAAGGTGTCAAAGATAAGTGACTGTAAGTTGATACAAGATGATTTAGACAAAATTTCTAGTTAGTGCGATGAATGACAACTGGTTCTTAATGTAGAAAATTCTAGGTTGATGCAGATGAGTAGGAAAAGAAAAACCATAATGGTTGGGTACAGCGTTAGTAGTATCCTGTTTGACACAGTCACATCATTAAATATCTGGGCTTAACATTGTGAAACAATATCAAATGGAATGAGCATGAGAAGATTGTGGTAGGGAAGGTGAATGGTTAACTTTGGTTTATTGGGAGAATTTTAGGAAAGTGTGGTTCATCTGTAAAGTAAATCACATATAGGATGCTAGTGCAACCTGTTCTTGAGTACTGCTCAAATGGTTGGGATCCACACCAGATAGGATTGAAAGAAGACATCAAAGCAATTCAGAGTAGAGCTGCTAGACTTATTACCAGTAGGTTCAGTCAGCAAGCAACTGTTACAGATATGATTCTGGAGCTCAAGTGGAAATCCCTGGAGGGAAGAAGACATTCATTTTGAAGAACAGAACTGTAAAGTTTGGAAGGTAGGAGACGGATACTGGCAGAAGTAAAGCTGTGAGTACCGGACATGAGTCGTGCTTTGGTAGCTCAGTTGGTAGAGCACTTGTCCGCAAAAGGCAAAGGTCCCGAGTTCGAGTCTCGGTCGGGCACACAGTTTTAATCTGCCAGGAAGTTTCAGAACTGAGAGAGTTTAAAGTACTGTCATTTGAAACTGACTGGTGAATGATCCTACTGCCACCAACACAGATTTCATGCATGGACCACAGAAATAAGAGACAAGAAATTAAGGCTTATATGGAGGCATATAAACAGTTGATTTTTCCTTGCTTTATCTGCAAGTGGAACAGGAAAGAAAACAACTAGTTGTGGTAAAGGGCACCCTCCACCACACACTGTATGGTGGCTTGTGGAGTATGTATGTAGATGTAGATGTTAGAATTATGCATTCTCAGGGAGGAGATGATTTAGAGTTTGAATATATCTACTAAGCACATTATGAAGACAAGCAGAAAAACACGTGAGCAGCCATTGGCACCACACTGTTTTGACTAACAGGAAGGACAAATTTAAGACTGGAGATTAATGTCCCATCAATGAAGAGGTCATTTTAGGCAGCACACAGCTCAAACTGGTGAAGAATGGGGAAGGAAACTGAATGTGTCCTCTCAGAGGAACCATCTCAGTGTTCACCTTAAGCAGTTTTGGGAAATTATTGGAACCCTAAATCTGGATAACTGAACAGGAATTTGAACTGCAACCCTCTTGAGACCAAACCAAATGTCTTACAGCTGCACCACCTCACTTGCCCTTTTGACTCATTTGAAACAAATAAAACATGATATTAACCTTTAAGTAGATGCATCATGTGCAACTCAAACTCAAGGAGATATATGCCATTTTATATATTTTCCTGGTTCACATCTGACCACAACTATGCATACAGTTCTCATAAGAAATAGATAAGGAGAAAATCTGGAGGTGTCAAGGATAAAAGTAATGAATCAAGAAACTGCTGTAATCTGCTTAATACTGTGTCTGTACTGTGACCTAGTCATTTTATTTAAAAAAATTAATGGAAAGAAACAAAAGTGTCACTATATGTGATAATTTTAACATTGATTTTGGGAAGGACTCTTAAACAGTTAAGTGAACTTCTTAACCACTTGTCAGTGTTAAACCTAAAACCTACAATACAGACCCAAACACACTGTCATGAAATCCTCAGCTTCTCTCATCAACCAAAACTTTGCAAATGAGGCCATGAGCTGGACTACAGAAGAACTGAACACTGGCTTTGGTGATCACACAGCTCAGAAATTCGGTTTCAAAACTGAAAATCAGTTGTATTCAAATATGGGCTTAATAGTCACCAGTAGATGTTAAACTGACTGAAACAATGTTTCTTTCATTCCATGAGAGGAAAAGACATGGGAAGATGTGTATGCATGTGGAGAAAAATGAGAAATATGAAAATTTTATTAATATGTTTTCCTATTATTTTACAATGTGTTGTCCCCACAAAAATAAGAAAATAATTTAAAAATCTAAAAAATAACAAAATAATTGAATCATAACTGTGATACAAATGTTTTAAAAGTGGGAAAGATCATTTGACAAGATATCCAGACAGATTAATTGCCAGAAATTGTTACTTATTACAAAGCTATAATTTTTTTAACAAAAATGAGAAAAAAGCAAAAGGGATATCAAATGATAATTGCATAAAAAAGTGTATCTACATGATGAAAGGATAGCTGGAAAACACACACTTCTGTGGCAAACAATGCTGGTAACAGCCCACATAGTAAATCTACTTGTATTTCTGTATCCAACAAAAGGGTAGAAAATGTTACACACAGTTAAGGAACTTACATGGAAATCCTCCTGCAGTGTTGATAATATACCAATTTTATCTTAAAAATGTGGATCCTTAATACTGAAGCCCATTGCAGGCAATAGCATGTGCTGAGTGGCAGAATGTATTTGTCCAGGAAACTTGAAAACAGTGAAAGTGAAGCCCCTTATCAAGAATGGATGTAGAAGAGGCATGCCAAACTATCGACCAATATCCCTGTAGTACGACTTTTCCAAAGTACTTAAAAAAAACTTTTACAAAACACTTGTGAATTTCATTGAAAGAAAAGAAAAAAATTCAAGTAAAACTGCATGGTTTGCACAGTTTGTGGACACGGAGCTGGTGCCCAATAGTGCCCCAGGTGCATTATGTTTTAGATCACAACGTCCTGTTCAGAAAACTGGAAGATTTAGTAGTCATGAAAACCTTACATGGAAGGGCCAACTTGTTTTTACAAATGAAAGTGTCTTTTGCAGAACACAAGGAAAAAAGCAGAATCTACAAATTCAGCTGACATACTTAACATTAAGACAAAATTGACCACCATGAAAAGAACAAAAGGCTGTATAAGGAACTACCACAAAGCACAAAGTAAAAACTGTATAGTTAAATTAAAGTAGTTGTGAAAAAAATAATTATTAAGAAAATGTTTCTACATTGTAGAGGAATTTCTTGAAACATAATCATAAAAATTCAAACTCTCAAAAACCAATGCTTCAAGAAATGGAACATTTAAATAAAAATAAAAATAGAACTTTATCAAATATGAGTTAACAAACTCCAAATATAAAATGGTTATATGACACTTATGTATAAAATTTATGTATTTTAGTATTGCACTGAAGGAATATTTGGCAGGGTGTTACTTTTTCTTACTTTCTATAATTATACTGTTGTGTCAAAACATTATGACATTATGTGTCAGTCCACATTTACAATTCAATACAGCAAATCTGTTTGGCATAGGTTCAGCAAGTCCTGATGTATGTGGCACTGGATTTATGTGCACAGAGTCTGCAGTTTCTGTAAACTATGGTCCAGTGGTTTATGGACATGGAGCTGATGCCCGATAGTGCCCCATATGTGTTCCATTCGGTTGAGATCAGATGAATTTGGTAACCAAGATATGAATGTTTGGTAACTACCGCACTCATCAGACCACTCATCATTCACATGATGCTGCAAGTAAATAGCCCAAGTAGGGCCACTATATTATCACACATGATAATAGATCATGTTTTTACAAATTTATGTTTAAATAAACTGAAATTACACATAATTAACACAGTCATTTCAGATTACCATGGTCAGTTAATTGAGCTATAGAATAAGAAAACTGAAAATGGGAATTTAGAGTATAGGCTGACAAATGCTGAAAATCTCAACATATCAGAAATTTTACTCATATCAGAAGACTGGAGGGCTGTACATAGCAATGATGTGGAAGAAAGATGGGAGACTTTCATTTCAACTTTAGGTTACCACATAAACATAGCTTGTCCAAAGGTCAACAGAAAGACAAATGTTAGACACAGCAAGAAACAGATCACCAGAGATATCAAGAATACTAGAGAAGATTTGAAACATTCATATGAAAGATACCTGAAATGTAGTAGTCAAGCAGACTGTGAAATGTACAAACAAAAGAAGAAAGAATACATCAAGCTGATAAGGCAAGCAAAATTGAGCTATTATAAACATCAAATGAAAACATCATCAAATATTTCTAAGACAGTCTGGTCACACATAAATACAAATATGAATGAATTAAATAAGATAGAAAGTCGTTACAGCACAAGAGAAACAACTGGCTGACCCAGATGAAGTGCGTTCTGCTTTAAATCAGTATTTTGTGAATATAGTTCAGAAGCTAATGAAATGAAATGAAGCTCTGACTAAAAAAAGTAGAGCTCAATTTCTATTTCCAACAGATGAAACAGAAGTTACAAATATGATCACATCATTGTGACTGTCTATTTACTATGTGTTTTAATCAGCATTTCCGACCGTTTTGTTTTTATATTTTCTTTGTACCTTTTTCTCCATGTTCCAATTTTTAACAGTCACAGTTTTATCAAGTGCTTTTGTTTTGTTTTGTTTTTGATATGTCCTAATTCTGTTTTATGGCAGTACCAGATTTGTGAGGGTCATGGATTGGCGGAATCTGAAAGGGTGTAGGTATTGTGAAGAGAGGGGTGGGATCCAGAGAAAGGAATCTTTATAGTCAGGCCATTTGGAGGGTTCGATAGTTTAGTCAGCATTTGAGAAACAGGATGTGGGATTCAGTTTAAGCCAGACAAAGGGATACTTTTCAGCACTGGTGCAGATAGATGGAGCAAGGGTCCATTGCGGCATTACGGAAACTGAAATGACCAAAAAATTGGCAAAATAGGTAATGATAGTTGTGAGAGAGGCTAGGTAAGTGAAATTATGCGTAAAGATGTGTAAAAAAATACGTACAGACATGAAGAAACACACACAGATACAGAAAAAGACGCACAAATATGTAAAAACACGTACAAATACCGGTATGTAAAAATACACAGAATTCGTGAAACCATGTGGAACCACACAAAACAACACACAAACACCTTAAAACGTACAGAAACGTGGCTGAAAAGAAACAATGACATATGGGAGTCTGTGTGTGTTGCGATAAGAAAAGACAGAGGGAGAGGGGATGGGCTAGGTCAAGGATCAAAAGTTCATGTGGCATGGGCAGCTGTGGAAGACAAAACTCTACAGTACATCAGGATGAGAGATGAAGTGGGATCAATAAGAATAAATGTAATTAACTATTGCAGGAAAGAATCTGGGGCATTAGATGCTGCATCAACAATCCGCACAGTCGTGCAGTCTGTGTTGTGTGAGGATGGCTGTTCATACAATGTGGCTTGGAAGTAGATGCGACTCAGTAGGCGGTGAATAAACACAGGAAAGGAGAGAAGGAATAGACACTGAGAACAGTAATGCTATAGAGAAGAGTAACAAAGGAAAAACACTAACATGGTTGTAGGATGGAAGAAAGCCGTTCAGCAGTAATCAAACAATTGAAACTCCAGGTAGGAATATCAGTTATGTAGGAAAAGATAGATTGCTACTTACCGTAAAGTCAAGTTTCAGTCAGCGATGAATAAAAAACAAACATATGTGGCCTTTGGCCACAGCCTTTGTAAATAAAGGGAGACACACACAAAACATTCACACACACACACACACACACACACACACAAACACACACACACACACACACACATGCATCCCAAAACCAGCTCTACTCCCTCCACAAAATACTACTGCTCTGCAATCTCTACTCCATATATCACATCTCTGAAACTGAATCCATTGTCCTCCAGAACCTGAAGAGCATTCAAGACTTCACCTCCATAAATTATTCAACCTGCTGACATCTTACTGCCACCTCAGGGCACCACCAACCAACACCTATTGTATCCACAGTGTTCCTCCCTGGCCATCCCTCATAGCAGCTAAACCCTGTCTACCTGACAAGTTTAACTTGCCACATCCCTCATAACTTCCTTCCACCCATCCACCAAATCCAGAGCCAAATATTCCAGTAATGCTGCTGTTAGCCTTTCCATGAAAACCGTCAGCTCCACAGAAGTTTCAGCCCTATCCAAAGGCCTCACCTTTAGCCCTATACCCAAATTTAACCTTGCTGGATTTGTCAAAGAACTACTTCCTATCACTGCAATGGAAACAGTTCTTTGTCACCAGTCCTTCCAAGCAAAACCACCATAACAATGAATCCTGCTTCTCTCAGTTTGTATCACCATCCATTTGTGATCCTCCCCCCTCACACCTAGCCACCCACTGTTCACTTCCAAAAATTCATTACCTTGAACTTAGACTCTCCATCCTTTCCTAGGTTCCTTCCTGAGAACATCAACCTTTCTGTAAAAGAAAGAAGAGCCATCCAGAACCTCAAAACAAATCCTGACCTAGCCATCCTACCTACAGACAAAGGTTCTACCACTGTTGTTATGAATCACAGTGTCTACCTGGCAGAAGGCCTCTGCCAATTGCCTGACTCCCCCACCTATAAGCTTTTCCAGAGTGATCCCATCCCAGAAGTCCAACACAAACTCCAAAGCCTTAGGCCCATCCTAGAAAATCTCTCCAGAATCCATTTTCCTCCACACCTCTATGACACCTCGCATACGCACCTTCTACTCACCCAAAATCCATAAACCCAACAATCCTGGAAACCCTTTTGTGGCTTATTATTGTGCTCCCCCTGAAAGAATTTCAGCACTCATTGACCAACACCTCCAACCAATCGCCCATACTGTACCCACCCATGTCAAAGACACCAACCACTTCCGTCAAAGACTCTCGACCATCCCAATTTGTCACTGTTGATGCCACCTCCGTATACATCAACATTCCTCATGACCGTGGTTTTGCCGCTATTGAATACTACCTTTCCCAATACCCTTCAGACTCCAAACCCACTACCCCATTCCCCATACACCTTACTAATCTTATCCTAACCCAAAACTACTTCTCATTTGAAGGGAAAGTATAGAAACAAACCCACAGCACAGCCATGGGCACTCACATGGCACCTTCCAATGTCAACCTTTTTATAAGCCATCTACACTAGACCTTCCTAGCTTCCCAAAACGCCTAATATGGTTCACGTTCATTGGTGGACCCAAGGCCAAGACACCCTGTCTTTGTTCCTTCACAACCTCAACACCTTGTCTTCCATCTGCTCCATGTTCTCCTCAATCCAGTGTGCCAGCTTCCTAGATGTTGACCTCCTCCTCTTTGATGGTTCCACCCACACCTTTGTCAACATTAAATCCAGTACCTGCATTTTGATAGCAGTCAACTGTTTCACACCAAAAAGCCCCTCCCATATAGCCTGGCTACCTGCAGACAGTGTACGTGCAGTGACAGAAACATCCTTGCCCAGTATACTGAGGGACTCACCAAGGCCTTCACAAACAGTCACTATCCCCAGTCCTAGTACACAAACAGATCTCCAATGTCATTTCCCCTCACAACACCAGTCTTCTGACCACCTCCAAAAACCTACCACAAAGGAGTGTCCGCTTCGTCACCCAGTACCACCATCATTGTGGGCTGAAATGAGGGAGATCCTACCCGAGATACATCCCACCCCTTCTAAAGTGGTGTTTCGTCACCCACCCAATCTCCACAACATCTAAGTTCATCTCTATGCCACTCCCAATCATGACCCACCCATTGCCACAAAGTTCGTATCACCATGTATGGCCCATGTGGAAAACCTGCCCAATCAACTCATGCAGCACTTCCTATTCCAGTCCTGTCATAGGTTTATCCTACCCCATAAGGGAACAGACCACCTGTGAAAGCAGTCATGTCATTTACCAGCTCTGCTGCAATCTTTGCACAGCTTTTCTTCTTGGTATGTCTACCAAGCAGCTCAGCTGTTCACCAGGATGAACGGCCACCACCAAACTGTGGCCAAGAGAAAAGTAGACCACCCTGTGGCACAACATGCAGCTAAACATAACAAACTTGATTTCAATGACTGCTTTACTCCCCAAGCCATCTGGATCCTTCCTTCCATTACCAGGTTTCCAGAACAGTGCAGATGAGAGATATCCTTACAATACATTCTCTGCTCCTGTAATTATCCTGGCCTCAATGTATGGTATCATAATGGCCCCCCACCATCCACCCATAGTTTCCACCCCCCGTGTCTTATCATCTCCACCCTATTCTCATCTCCCACTCCATTTGTTTGCAGCTGTGTGCCAATGCACCCGCCTGTGTTTTCCCGCTCCTCTCCATTTTTGTTCATTTTTTCCCCCACCTCCCTGGACCACAACCTCCTGACACTGCACCTATTGGCATTACAGTCTCTGCACCCTCCATCAGACAGCATTCATCCCTCTCCCCACCCTTATTCCACTGTCCTTTCCTCTTCTCCTTCCCCACACCCTCCACATTGCTTCCTGCATCCCATATGATGTTGCATTCTGCCCCCAAGAGATGCTGTAATTGGCAGTTGTGTGCGAGGAGTGCTTGCTTGCTTGTGTGTGTGTGTGTGTGTGTGTGTGTGTGTGTGTGTGTGTGTGTGTGTGTGTGTGTGTGTGTCTTTACTGATGGAGGCTGTGGCCAAAAGCTACATGAGATTGTTTTGTATTCATGCCTGTCTGCTGCGTGATAAATGTTCCTTACTGTAAGTAGCACTGTATCTTTTCCTACATTGTTGATACTTTACTACAAATTATTTAAGGACCAAAGAAGTACAATTATAGTTACAATTACAGATGTGTTAGTTGGCTCTGAGCACTATGGGACTTAACATCTGCGGTCATCAGTCCCCTAGAACTTAGAACTACTTAAACCTAACTAACCTAAGACATCACATACATCCATGCCTGAGGCAGGATTCGAACCTGCGACCGTAGCGGTCACGGGGTTCCAGACTGAAGCACCTAGAACCACACAGCCTCATTGGCCGGCTGTGTCAGTTGATAATAAAAGTAGCACCGTTGTTTTTTGGTCTTTTGTAATTGGCTTATGTGTTTTAACATCCACAGGGAGTCAGTGTGATGAATAAATTACATCATGCAGGTAATTATATTAGTATATTTAAAAAGTTGTATTTTTATTTATTATGTTCTTTTTGCATTTATTATTGAACGACTTTTAACTGAAATTTATTTATAAATAATGTAGCAACCAGTCGCAGAAACATAAATTTTTTATCTTGTTGCAGATCGATTTCGACCGATATCAATCATCACCAGTGATAAAACAAATACAAGAGACAGGGCATAAACAACAACTGCTTTAACAAATGAAAAACTGACAATAAAACAGAGTTACATCAATTACGACATATACAGATGTCTGAAATTAAAATTCAAAGTCATAGCATACCATTTTTCCAGCTGATACATGCCATAAGTAGAAGTACTGTCTTTGGCAGATTTCTGTCATGAAGTGACACATCATAGGTCAACACTATAACATGTTAACATGAGGTGGAGCTATGTTGCAATAAGCGCCCTCTATGTACAATACAAGCAATAAGGAATGTATCACGTTACAAAAATTTGTAGTGATGTTAACTGATAATACCAATGTAAAAAATTACGACAGGTGAAAATGTCTGTAACATTTTTGTCAGATGATAATAACAAATTAAATATGTATGTCAAAACTATGATTGTCAAAATTGTAAGAAGAGATAAAATCGCTAAAAATCTGATTCCATTCACACAACTTTAGGAAATGAAAGTTATTTGTCATAATGACGAAACGAAATAGTGGTATCAATGGCCATCTGCTGTTCTACATATGAACCACAAGTACATCAAAAGGTACATGTATGCTACTTCCAACAGATGATGCTACATTAATGAATGCACAAATCCACAGTTGACAGAATTCAGGTAAAAACTTACAGTACAACACAAACAATCGTATTACTTAAGTAATGCGATTAACAAAGTGTTGCGCATATACAGAACCATATATGTGGATAACGACTTTAGATCAACTATGCGAAATGTTGCCTCATGAACAAATGTACCATATGCCCTTATATTTCTCATGAGTATGGTGGTAACTGAAACTCAGTAAGGCCAACCACTTTGCGTCCCACCTATTCAATGTTTTTGCCATCGCAGATGATCTCCAGGTTCATTATTCCCTCTTCGCTGACGTCATTGACCGTATGAATACTTCTGTTCCTCCCCTTGTTCCTAGCTTCCAGTACTTGGGCCACACACCACCATCTGAATTTAACACTCCTATCACTACACAGGATGACAGCCTCACACTCCGCACTAAACGCAGCAGTGCTCCCGACCACAACCGCGTTACCTACCACCACCTCAAACCCTGCCTTCCCTCCTTCCTTGCAGTCCTTGGCACCCTCTACAATGTAATCCTTGCCACTAGCTTCTACCCCAACCGGTGGAAAACCTCTCATATCCTGATGTTCTCCAAACCCAACACGCCTCCATCTGATGCCTCTTCCTCTTGCCATATATGTCTCACTTCGGTGTTCAGCAAGCTCTTAGAATCTATCCCTACCTGGCGCATCCATCACCACCTCCACCGAAGCAACCTCCTCCCCAACACTCAGTGTGGCTTTTGACCCTCCTTCTCTGCTGATGACCAACTCCTACGCCTCACTCATCTCCACTCCTTCCAGCTTAACTCCCGTTACTCCGCCATTTTTGTCTCCCTCGACCTCAAAAAGGCCTATGACTGTATCTGGCATCCCGGTCTCCTGTTTAAACTCCAGACGTATGCCCTTCCTGTCAACTACGTCTGTGTGATTGCCTCCTTCCTCTCCCGCTACCCCTCCTACGTTACTATCCATAACGCAGATTCCCGCCCCTTCTACCCCTCTGCACGTGTGCCCCAGGGCTCTGTCCTCCCCCCCTCTCCTCTACCTCCTGCACATGGCACATATGCCCCAACACCCCCTTCACCCCACTCCAGTACACCTCCTGCAGTATGTTGATGACACCACCTTCCTTGCCCTCGTACCTACCCTTCAATGGTCGCAACACCTTCTTCAGGATTACCTTGACCTTTTTGCCACATGGTGTAACCAGTGGCTCCTGAAAATCAATCCTTTCAAGACCCAGGCAATCATTGTAGGTCGTACCACTCGCTCCTTCTGGGTCCTTGATTTCTCCCTTACCATCTGCGCTATCTTGTCCTCCTCTCCCCCACCCTCACCTACCTTGGCCTCACCATTGACAGTCACCTCACCTGGATCCCTCATGTTCGCTCTATCCAATCCAAAGCACACAACTGCCTCCGACTCCTCAAACTCCTCTCTGGCCGGACATGGGGGTTGAACCCCTCTACCATCCTCCACACCTACAAATCCTTAATCTATACTATCCTCTGTTATGCCAGTCCTACCTGGATATCTGCCCCTCCCCTCCCCCCAAGTTCTATAATGTCCCTCCAGATCCATGAGCATCATGCACTCTGCCTCGCCTTCCATATTCGCCTCCTGTCCCCCATGCAGATCCTCTAGGAACTGATTCCTGTCCCCCATCTGCTCCTTTTCCTTGATCATATCCATGTCCTCTACATCTCCCACTACCTTAATCCCCCTCATCTCCTTGTTTGCCCCTCTCCTCTCCAACCCCCACCCTCTGCTGCACCTTCACCATTGTGTCCCCCCTATCCTCCACATTTACACCCTTCATCTCCTTCCCCAAGGTGGCTTCCATCACCTCCCTCTCCTGGATGATGCCCTCTCTCCCTCCATTTATCCCTTCTATCAACTCTGATCCTCACCTCTCTCTTCTGGATGACGCCCTCTCTCCCTCCATTTATCCCTTCTATCAACTCTGATCCTCACCTCCCCCTCCCTTCCTCTGTCCTCTTCCTGGGCTCCCTCTCCCTGCCCCCCCTTCCATCCTGTTTTTTCCACACGTACCCTCTGTCTGCCTCCCTTGTGTCCCCAAGTCCGTTTTGCTCAACCCTCCACTGCCTTCCCCACTGTTTCTTGTGTCCGCCCAGCCCCCCCTTTATCTATGTCCTCTTCCTCCATTAGCTTCCCCCTTTTTACCTTTCCTCTCCTCCCCCCTTTGTCCCCCTCATCGGTCCAGGTCCTCCCCCCAATCTGCAACTGTGTCTCCTGTATAGTACTGTTTTAAGGGAGTATTCAGTATAGTGCGTCCCCTGTCAGTGTCGTGAACATCCACCATACTGTCACTAATTGTGTTATTTTTGCATCACGTGTGAACAGAAACCAGACTGTCGCCATGTTTTTTAATTGTGCCAGTCTATTTACTATATGTTTTAATCAGCATTTCTGACTGTTTTGTTTTTATATTTTCTTTATACCTTTTTCTCCATGTTCCAATTTTTAACAGTCACAGTTTTATCAACTGCTTTTGTTTTGTTTTTGATATGTCCTAATTCAGTTTTTTTACTTTTCTGTAGGCTGCAGAGCAGCGTACTGTGATGCTACCAGCCTGCCCCCTCATCGGGGGGTGCGGGGAGAGGGGGGGGGGGGGGAATCGAAATCCAATAAAGAAGAAAAAAAAGTGGTAACTGATAGAATGATTGCAATGTCACTGCCAACCACTGGCAATAAGACAGGTGCTCAAATGTCCATCACAAAATATGTAAAACCAGTTCTAAAACCAAACACCATTTACATCAAACAACCACTTTTTTGAATAAAAATGGCTCAGTTTAGGTGCGAAAAATTGGCAAGAGCATCAGATTTCATAAATAACATATTTTTTAAAAGTTCATACATATAAGGGGATATAAAACCATTTATAAAACCAAAAGTTAAAATTGCGGAATAAATAGCCGTCACCGGGTTCCCGGGTTCGATTCCCAGCCATCACTGTTTAAATGCCTCAGAGTGCACTGTAATTAATCTAAATTTGTACTCATAATCCTTATTGGGAGTTGTAGAATATTCCTAGCCTCCTCATTTAAAGCTGGTTCTTGAACCTCTGTAAGCAGGCTTTCTCATCATAGTTTGAGTCTATCTTCAAGTGTCTGCCAGTACAGCTTCTTCGGCATCTCTGTGACATTCATCCATGAATCAAACAAATCTGTGACCATTTGTACTTCCTTGACTGGAAACATTCTATATCCCCTGTTAGTCCAATTTGGTACGGATTTCACATACTTAAAAGCAATATTCGTGATGGGTCAGACGAGTGCTTTTTAGGCCATCTCCTTTGTAGACTGATTGCATTTTCCCAGTATTCTACCAATGAACTTAAGTCTGCCACCTGTTTTAGCTATGACTGAGCCTATGTGACTGTTCAAATGCATATCTCCACATACTGTTACAGACAGGTATTTGTGTGAGTTGACTGATTCCAGTTGTGACTTGATACTGTTTTCATAGGCTACTACGTTTCTTCATTCTGTGATGTGGACAATTTTACATTTCTGAACATTTAAAACAAGTTGCAATCTTTGTACGACTTTTAAATCTTATCAAGATCCAACTGAATATTATGTGATGGTACCAAATGACATATTCATGGACAATGTCATTTAAAAAAGAGATGTTGCACTTGATGATATGTGAGCAGAATTACAGGTAATTATGCAGTTCATAACCTGCCATATGAAAGTCAAGGAAGTTATAAGAGATGCTGGAAGTGATCCTCTTGAACATGAAGACACAGTTGCACTCGTTTCTGCATGTTCTGGAAGACAACGTGCAGAACATTGGAACTGATGTTTGGAATGTGACATGTCAGTGCAGCCAGGAGTTCTTGTATGGTGTGTGGATTGCCTTCATAAGCCTTTTCCTTCAATGTACCCAATAGAAAGTAATCTGGTGGAGCCAAGTCAGGTGAACGAGGAAGCCAGAGTCTTTGAGAGTTAATGTGGTCACCAGAGATGTCCTTTAAAAAGTTCATCGCTTTGTAGGCAGTATGCACAGTCACCCCATCCTGTTGGAATCAGGCATTCTCAATTTCGTCCTCATTCAGTTCACTCAGGAAGGATCCAGAATGCTGGTGCAGTACCATTCTGCATTTATAGTGTCCTGAAAGAAGGTTTGGCCCAGGGATGCATTTATGAGTCACGCACCAAACACCAACCTTTTGATCATGCGGTGGGAACACCATAAATTCATACGGATTCTCTGTAGTCCACTCTGGCTATTCATGTAACTGGAGAGGTGAAACCATGCCTCATCCATGAAATACATTGTATCAAGAATTCTCTTACCATTGTCCTGCAATAAAGACAGAAACCAGTTGGAAAAGTTTAAACACACCAAGTGAACAGTCTCTCTCAGTTCATGCAAGACCAACATTTCTTATGGGTGCATTGACAGTGACTGCCAGAGAATCTTGTGAGCAGAACCCACAGACATGTGGGCCTGCTGAGCTAGTCATCTAACTGATTTCTTTGGACTTTGCAGCATCTTGTCTTGCACCTCCGCCACCTTCTCTTCAGTTGTGGATGGCCTGCCTGATTTTGGAGCATTATGAACACTTCCGGTCTTTCAAAACTTGCTGATGATGTTCTGTACCACATTGTAGTTAGGCAGCTTCACTCCTGGGAACTATGCTGCAAATGAAGCTCCTACTGCTGAGGTAAACTAGTCTCCATTGTGCAACATATGCTTCACAAGAAACACTCTCTGTTTAATGACCTGGATCACAATGATGTCACATGAGATGATGGTCTTCAAAGAAACTGGACCTGCGAACAAATATAAATAACTGGTCATATATGGTTCATATATGTTAAACAATGGAAAAAGTTTTATTAATAATTGACAATCATATCAGTCATTACTTAGCACTTCACAACATGGCACTGCATAGTTACATTCTGAACACCTGGTATAATTGTTAATATATGATACTTGGTATGTCTCAGATTTTATACATTATGTTATAATTATAATACTCATCTATACCCTAAAAATTAAAGCTCTAAACACCTTTTATTTCCTAAAATTCATCAAATTTAAATCATTTCCAACCCTCTTAATAAAGGTAGTGATTTACTCTAATTTTGGCATAGATTATTTGTATTTGGTACGCCAGTGTCTCAAAGATAGCATTTTGTGCATGTCCTATGGGACTTTGTTGCTTGTGGGTGATTACTGAAGAGCCACTCCATGGTCAAGTGCCCAACTAGATTAGTATTTAGGCAACTAGAGAGTGGAATTACATGCTTGCCGCACCACGAGGTGTTGCTGCCTGATGTGACACAGTGACCGAAGAGATCTGGCTGAGATGCTCGGAATGTGTTAGGTCCTAAATACCCCTGAAAGCCACCCAATTTTCCCCATAATAGAATGCATCAAGTACCTATGTTTGTTGATCCAGACACTATGCATGCATAATCAAGCCAGGACAATTCAAAACCAATTAATCTGGGACAGCAAGCTCTTGTAATGTTGCAGACCAAGAAGCACTATTGCAAAGTGATTGGTATGAAAACTGATGTACATAATAATCCATAGCTAGTGACTATCACAAACGTTTCATAATTTCTTTTAACTTTGCCATTCTTAATTTTACTGTCACTCTACTTTGGCTGCCAAATTATTATTACTATCATTTTGCATAAATCTGCTTGTGTACAACATATGGAAAACTGGCAGAACATTGGTTCTCATTAATATGAATTTCAAATCATATATTTTAAAAACAGCTGTTGTAAAATGTTAATCATCTACAATGGTTGTCCTAAGAGAAATGGTCAATATTCATGGATATGACAGGAACACACATTCGAAGCAAAAATGTCTAGTAATATGGGCTCAAAAAGGCATACCCAAAGAGCTATGAGCACTTGTTTGTCTTTACTACTTTGAAACACATCTCTCCTACTGAGCAAGTGCTCATAGCTCTTAAGGTATGCATTTTACAGCCAACATTTACAACAATTTCTTACTTCGAATGGTTGTTTCTGTTGTATCCCTGAATATTGTCCTTTCTTCCTGGCACATCCTGTATAAGAATCAGTGAGAAAATTAGCATTAAATGTGACAAGATAATTAAAATGTAAATTAGAATTTACCTGGTTTAACTTTTTCAGAAATACAGGGTGCGCCAAAAGATGTATACACACTTTGAACTGTCATAGACAATTTATTTCCCTTTCTACAAGGTTAAATATCTGTGAGAAAGTAATTTTATGTTTATTCAACAGGTGGCAGCAGTGGCAAGGAAGTAATTGCAGCATGGCGGATGTGTGTTTGAGCTTTGAAGTGAGGAAGCAGATAATTAAGTGGTACTGGATGTTTGAGAATGTAGCTGCTGTTCAAAGACAGTGGAGAAGTGAGTATGGTACAGAACCACCTTCAAGGTTAACAATTACATGTCTACAAGACAAATTCGAAATTCATGGAACAGTGTGTGATGTGCATAAAGGTCGATCAGGGTGACCTCGTACAGCTACCAGTGATGATTCCACAACTGCGGTCATGGAGCTGTTTCAGCGTTCGCCTCAAAAATCTTCAAGGCAAGTGGCACGTGAGAGTAATGTAAGTGCTAGTAGTGTGCTACGCATTCTGAAGAAAGGCAAGTTTTGTGTGTACATTCCAAGGCTGGTGCAACAGCTAAGTGACGACGATGCAGATTGAAGGTTAGAATTGGGTCCAGGAGATGGTGAGACATGAACCGGGATTTATGGGTAGCATAATTTGGTCGGATGAAGCCCAATTCAAACTCAATGGAACTGTCAATAGGCACAAGTGTATGTACTGGGCTGAAGATAATCCTCACATTACATTTGAAAAGGCCGTGAATTTGCCTGGTGTAAATGTGTGGTGTGGTTTGTCTACAAGGAGACTCATCGGAGCTTTCTGCTTTGAAGTTACTGTTACTGGAGAAACATACCTAACAATGCTTGCTGACTCCATATTCCCTCCCATTCATGCATTATACGGTAATGATGAGTTTTATTTCCAACAATATGGCGCCACACTGCAATATCATAGGGACGTATGACCATACCTGGATCACAATGTGCCAGGCCAATGGATAGGACGCAGGGGACCAAATTTCCAAATTATAATTAATCAATGGATTAAGTTTTTTCGTTTCTAATTTAGAATACCCTTGCTTTATCCTAATTAGATCCTTTATAGTCAAATTTAGTTCCTTAATGTTGTTGTTAATAAGATCTTTCACATAAAGTGCATTAGTCTCAGAGACATGATCAGTAAGTTCTTGTTTTCTTAGATTACAATATTTTTCTATTCCTAATTATTTTACACTATCTTTCAACTTGCACGCTCTCCAGACCTCACACTGCTGGATTTCTTCTTATGGGGCACAGAAAAAGATGAGGTGTACAAACATAAACCATGTAACTTGGACACACTTTAGAATGAGATTCAGGTGGTGTGCACCGAAGTCTCATTGGACACTTTGGTACGATAAGCGGAATCAGTGGTGACTCGTACTCAGAAATGTATTGATGCTGAAGGCCACCAGTTTGAACATTAATCGCATTTGCAAAGTACGTTTATTTTTCCAATTGGACTTTAAGATTCCCATTTCCAGAAATTTAACATTGTAGAATGGGAAACAAATTTTCTATGATGCTTCAAAATGTGTATACATTTTTTTGAGGCACCCTGTATATTTCATTAATTTGTGTACCTATGAATGTCCCCATTAAACATGTCAATACATTTTGTAAAGGATAATTGCATATCTGAAGTGTTGCAGAAATTTAAATGTTAATTGTAAGTCTACTTTCTTAACCATATTGTTAATGACATATGAAAATGTAATATTGTAATTTATAAGTAACTAGGTGCCTGAGCCAATGTGGAGTCAGATTCATTGTCAATGTGTATTTTGTCAGAAGTTATCCAGTACTCAGTTTCACAAAAGTTAACAATATTTTGTCAAAAGTTACGTTTCAGTAGTGTCAAAATGCATATGATTCAGTCTTCCTAATTTGCTAGACTGCACCAATGAGATTCTACCAGCATGACTAGCAAGTTTATTCTGTCTGTAACAAAGTAATTATGACCATCACACTGACAAAAGAATTTAAGTATCAGCATCATAATATTCTGATACAGTTTTTACCAGTCGCTTTAAAAAGAATCTTGTGTTGTTTGAAGTAAATTATATGTCAATTTTAACATAATTTTTTCATACCACCAGCAAAGGATTGTTCCACTTGCAATGATACACATATTATTATCTATATCAATTTGTCAGAATCCATTTCTGTTTCATGCATTGGCAACATGGTGTTGACAGTGTGGACATCCTATCATAAGGGAAACACCAGCAGGGCTATTAGTTGTGTGTAAGCCTACTACATCTAGTGGCAGTACTACAGATTAATGTCGTGTGAGAAATGAAGTGTTACTGAGGTACTACAAGATGGTGCCACCTAGCACCAATGATGTGAATTAATCTACTGTATTCCTTGTTATATTTTAAATAATAATTATTGATGAGCTTCTTCAGCTTTTCCCAGTATACTTCATGTTGATGTAGTCATTGGAAGAACTGCTAGATATCCGTGTCCAGTGGGTGCAATATTTCAGCAAACTACCACATTGCCATTATCAGGTGCACTGGTGAATTGACTGATGGAGGGCTTTTATCTCTTCTCTCTCTCTCTCTCTCTCTCTCTCTCTCTCTCTCTCTCTCTCTCTCTCTCTCTCTCTCTCCTCTCTCTTCCCCCCCCCCCCCTCTCTCTCTCTCTCTTTCTCTCTCTGTTCAGCACCCCATTGATTTTTAAAATGTTAAATATGTAAATTACAACATACATAAAACAAATGATTAAAGTTGCTGTCAAAAAGCATATGTAAACAGAGAGAGAAAGTAATGGCTAGAAAAAATAGTTATCATGTCAATTAGGGGATTTACTGTGGGACAAAAGATCCAATACAATCCCACCTTTTTGTTAGTCTTTCCCTTTAAGTCGTAGAAAGAAGCTGTAGGTCAGGAGTCTTTCGTGAGTCTTTGTGAATGGTTGCTTGTGTGAACATTTGTGAGCACACAAAATGTGCAAAAACACTGAAGCAGACTTCAAAAGCTAAAGTGCCATTTCAATTATTAAGGAGTACAGGCACTGTGGTGACTGGTTTAGTGAAAGCATTTACTTTCATTGTGTGTAATGAAATTAAAGTGCATCATGTTCAGATAAATATTATGTTTCACATGTTTACAAAACATCGCATTTGTGCATACTATCATTTATCAGAAATAAATGTTCAGGATGGTTTGATGCAGTCACCTTACAGTGAATGGTTTGAGACAATACTGCTCCTCAAGCTGAAGAAACTGGAAGGAAAAAATTTTGTAATTGCTGGTAATGTCTCTACACATTTGAACATCCAAATTTTCTGGACATGTAGAGAAAATGTCTTCTACCAAACTCGACTCATCTCACTCAACCTTCAGACATTGCCTTCTTTAATCTCATGAAAGTTGCATGGTGGCTAGTACTGTGTGAGTGGAATCAAACACTTAAAGGAATGAAGTGTGCTGTTCTATCTAAACATCAGTTTCCTGCTCTGCTGAAAAGGGCTCTTGATGTGATGCAGCCAAACGTAAAAAGTAATCTTGAAAGTAGCTTTAGAAAGTGTGAGATATTTCCATGTAATGTTGAACCATTGCTTGAATGCATCAAACAAAGAGAGGTGCAACAAGATGATATGAATAATTCATTTCTGTTCATTCTTCAAAGAAAGTCAACTCTCAACCTTCCTGGGGATAAAGTTCACGAAGAGAGGTTCCAATCTCACCAGGAAAAAGTGTCTCTCATGCAATTGGTACCACCATTAGTAGAATAGTACAGAATGTGGGTGTTACAGCAGAAACAGCTTCGTAGACACCTAAAGGCTAACAATGTAAAATAAAGCAAATTTGGCATTCTAGGAGAAGTGAAGATCACTGTAAACAAGACTCTTCTGATTAAGAATCCTGGGAGTCTTACAGGAAGAGATGTCTGCTGGGAGTAGAGCATGAAGAAGAAGAGGAAAACTTACATAACTCTCAAGGACCACAAATTAAACCAGTAAAGAGAGAAGTCAGTGCTCTTGTGATCTTTCACTATGAAGATCTTCTGTATATAGGTGTTATTCAAAACTTTAATGAGACTGGGATAACAATATGTGCTATGACTAAGTCAAAACATCATAGATATAGCCATCAAAACCAGATGAACACTTTTATGGATGGAGAGATATTGTAGGAGGCATAGATCCAAAAAACATGGTGAATGAAAGGGGCTTTTCCCAAATTCCTGAACTGGGTGGTGTTGAGTTACAATGATGAATTGTCTGCTAATTAGGTTATGGTACTGGTATCTAGATTACATAAACATGTTGTATTTTCAGTAAATATTGTATGTCCAAGAATATCTGATATTTACTCTTTTATTATAATAATTTTACAATTTTTGCAAAATAAATATTGTATTTTTATATGTGGCTTTTTTCTTTTTAATAAACATTAAAATTGAGCTTTACTGTGTGTCTAACATTGCAGAATACAATTTTTAAATTAGAACTAAATTGGTTTTGAAAGAGGAGCAAAGTAAACCAGCCTTCTGGGAAACTTTGCTCACTTTTAAAAATTCTGTAAACTCATTATAAAATGAAAATCCAAATACCTCTTCACTCAGACACTATTCCTTTGTTGTTTGGTTAACTGCTTGGAAAATATCAAATTTATTTGTTAACTTCAACTTAGGTATTTTCAAGCATTGGTACAAAAGTCAAAATATTGGAGCAAAATGTCCATGTTTTATGACACATGAAGACAAAATATATTGTATTTCAAAATTATGCATTTTGGTTTCACTTTTCATGGAATAACACCAAACTATGTTGCCTACTAATTTTGTGAAATGAGGTTAAGAATTTGTGAAACAGAGTACCAGAATTGTAAATAACATGATCATATAAGTGTGAAATCCATTGTTGAAATTTCCTTTGGCACACATGACAACTAAACAAATCTGCACTATTGAGTGTAATGGTTACTTAAAATCATGACAGTTATGTATTCAGGAATACGTGAAACTAAAAACCTAAATAGACAGCATTTAGACTGACATAAGTACTTCATGAAGATAATATTACATTAGACAAAGAAAGGCTTTGCGTAATGTTAAGTGTACTGTTTTCGCTTTAGTGAGTATGCTTAGAATATGCCTAACCTAAAATACTTTTCACACCATCTTATGATTGAGTAAAGCCGGGTTCACACACATTACAGAAGTGTCGCCACAGCTAGTAGTGGTACCAAGAGGAATCCAAGGAGACGTCGACATGGAAGCAAAGGAAATCAGGGAAGCAGTAAAATTTTTGTCGTAGTTGTAGCATTATACTGTATGTCTATTGAGGTACCTGTGATACATGTGAGTTGACTACTGTATTTGATGCTTTTCAGGAAGACAGAGAACCATCCACCTCTAAACTGACTTGTGTCTGTGTTAAAGGATAACAGAGAGTAGACGCAGTGACGGATTGAGATGGAGCTGTAACGAGGTACAATTTAATGGTAGACCAATGATGCATTCTAGAGAGGGTGAAGTTGCTGCAGGTCAATTTTTCCACTGTTCTGTCAGGATGCATCAGTCACATGACATAGCCGGCGTTCAACTCATGTACAGTCATGTGTTCTGTATGTGATTTAAAGCACTGTCAATTTGCAATCATTAATGGCAAACCTGTTGGTCATCATAGGACTTCCATCTCACGTGTGATGAAATGTGGCACATTCCTCTAAACAAACTTTGATTTATGTGATGCACTCCATCCCCCTGTCGCATCTTGGGTGAAAAATTGAGACTTCAGCTTCATAACTTAGTTAGTGATAGGAGCTTGTGAGGTACTGCAATCCACATGTGTACATTTGCCTGACAGATGTGCTGTTTATAGGGATAGTGGCCAAATGACTTGTAATTTTCATATGTCGGACACTACTGCTATGCGTTTATCTGTTTCCTTGTAAGAGGTATTCACCATTACTAATGATAATTTGATATGGGACTGATGCAGGCATAGTATAATTTCTGAGCCATGATTGGATGTGAACAGTGGACACTATACATCTCTGGAAAGGTATATTATGCATGTACCACACAGAGCCACTGTTTTAAGGCAGTAGTTTTTTCGTTTTACAGTTTGTTACCATAGTTTATCTTAGAGAAACCTGCAAGAAGGATGTATGTCATCTGCTTGAAATATATTTCTTACACTGGAATATTAACAGTGCTACATTCCATACGACTGATAGGCCGGAAACGCAAGAGATCTAACATTACAGCCGATTTTCTGTGCAGAACGTGTTAGCCTTAGGAGTGCATGTGTTTATGTTCTCTCTTACCTTCCAGGTACTGATCCTAGACTCTAGAACAATACTTTAGACTTGATAGCTTGGTTTATTTACATAATAATGCGTCTGGAGCTCCATTGCACATAAAAATCACCCGTTTATTGTTCTTCTTAACTGTCTGCTATTACATCACAACACTTTCAAATCTGTTACTATACACTTATAAGGGATGCTAACCTCCTCGACATGGATGCATCTCGAGAAATCTTGTGTACTAGGATGGGTGACGACTCGGCTAGCTCCATTCATTCACGAGATGTGGAGTGTAGCGGCCTACTTCTGGTCGGTTGCAAATTAAATCAGTAATGGCGCTGCAGAGCAGGTTGGTCAACGACAGTGTGAGGAGAGTCTTTCATTCTCTAATTTTACCCTAAGACAGCAAGAATGCTCTGTGACTCCCATACACAGAGAGATAGATCGTAAATTAAGCACTATGCTTGAGGTGTTAGAAATACGTAGAGTGCTGTCTACTATACTTTGATGGTGTATGTGTTCGAGAGTTAACAATGAATGGACGTACTGCACATTCATCTATCCACGTTTGCAATGATACTTAGAAAGTGGAGAAGGTATGGTTTAGATATGATACTGAAATTGGGAAACATGCTGTCGCATCACTGGTCAGTGTTGAAATTACTGTAAAATTGCTTAAATTGTTTGCACTATCAACTGTGATGCTTATTATTAGAGTACATCGATGGTGTTATTTCCATCCCACCCGTCCACTGGCATGCTGTTGGTTACCACATAATGATTGACTGACATCACTTGTTCGAGTTGGAGAAAGAGTTTTGATGGATGAACAACACCTTCTGAGGTGGATAGCACCGAAACAGTGAATGCGTACATGACTGCAATATGATGAATCATTCGAAACAGAAAGTAGAATCATAAGGTATTCCATGACTATGACAATGAGTTTAAATGTAGAGCTCGTGAATCACATTCGGACTTTAGTTTAAAACCATCCACAACACCACAAAACTCCCCTAATTTTCTTATGTTGCAACTCTCTTTTGTTTAAAATCATCCAGTGTTTGTGGTGTGTTATGGTAGCCATAGTAACAATATAATTTACATTGTGCGACCCCTGGTTTTCTGCGAGAGGAAGTGGATCAGAACGTCTTAATGTCAGTTTAGAACCTGATACAGACCTCGAAGTCATGGCAGAAAAACAAATTGTATTGCAGTGTACAACATGTGTTACAGAAGACAAAAATAGTGCTCTAAACAACAGGGAGCGTCTCTTGCGATTTACAGTATAGTCTGCAGGATATGATCATCCTCCTACAGTACAAGTGATGAAACCTTAAACTGGTCTCTGCAGTGGATCAAAAGCTGTATATTTAATTGGATCGTCCCACAACAACAGCAGCAGCAGCAGCAGTTTGACAGGCAGATTCAATGACAGACGGGGTGTCCTGTTAGTAATGCTAGGAGAAATGCTATTCTGGGAAGCATCGCAACAACTCTTCCTCTGCGCTGGACCCACATCGCAGCTATACGACATCGAATCAACAACAGCACCTAGGTGAGTTCTATATTGGATGAAGTTAGTGTAGCGTTTATAGCTCGTAATTTTCTCTGTTGCATGGTACAGAATAACAATGATAGCATGTTGGGCTGATAGATGTGAATGGACGCAGATCTGTTTCAGACTGTAGTATCTGTATCTAGTTTCTAGACGCACCACAATGCGCGCATTTCCACCAAATGGTCCAAACACGGTCCTATTGCACTGACTCAGATCGTTCTACGGTATTTCTACGTGGGTTGCAGAAGGTGCTGGATATGGCTTTCTCTGACTTCTGCCCAGTTCCGACTTAAATTGGAATGATCATATGCACAAAGCTGCATGCAGGATGAGTAGGGACGGACTAAAACCACATTGGAATTTTACTGTAGCATTTAGGTTCGAGAAAGGTGACTCGTTTCAAGATATGGGAGTGCCAGAAATATGATATGGCACCGAGACAGAATGCATTACAAATACTGGAGAAATAACTAGTGTTGGCTGCGTGAAGGGGTTGCAAATACCTGTTTCAAAGCATGATCCTTAGCCGAATCACTTTCCAAATTCGATAATTATTATTATGTCTGTAAAAAACCACCTCATTCACAGGTAATGTCGTACCTCGATTTAGAAAACCAGTATAGTTTTTAACATGGATACTTGTGTGCACATGTAGAACCAAGACACTTATGAAAGTAACATACAGTAGTTGTTGCAATGTCCACCCATCGCTGATTTTCTCTCAGTATTATTTTGTATCGCCTGGAATCATTTATTGGTCAAGTATTATACTTAATAGTAGTAGTAGTAGGGGATGTGAGATAGGTTCACTTTGAGCATCAGGCTTATAAAGCATGCGTTTGTGTTCCAACATGTGCAAACAAGATGACTGTGGAATACTGTGATAGCAGAGGGAAGAGTACCTAAAGTGATCACGAAGTTTTAAGGCCTCTGATTTTTTTTCTCCGGACTGGAAAGAGATAGAAACATGTGCATTGTTTTAAAATGAGGCCGTGTTCATTGTCAATACGTCCCAGAGGTGGCAGCACCGTACGCAGATGGAATTTTACCGCCAGCGGCGAGAATGAGAACTGTTTTAAATACTTAAAATGGCGACGTTTTCCTTACTTGAACAGCGTGCAATCATTCGTTTTCTGAATTTGCGTGGTGTGAAACCAATTGAAATCTATCGACAGTTGAAGGAGACATGTGGTGATGGAGTTATGGATGTGTCGAAAGAGCGTTCGTGGGTGCGACAGTTTAATGAAGGCAGAACATCATGTGACAACAAAACGAAACAACCTTGGGCTCGCACAAGGCGGTCTGACGACATGATCGAGAAAGTGGAAAGAATTGTTTTGGGGGATTGCCGAATGACTGTTGAACAGATCGCCTCCAGAGTTGGCATTTCTGTGGGTTCTGTGCACACAATCCTGCATGACGACCTGAAAAAGCGAAAAGTGTCATCCAGGTGGGTGCCACGAATGCTGACGGATGACCACATGACTGCCCATGTCGCATGTTGCCAAGCAATGTTGACGCGCAACGACAGCATGAATGGGACTTTCTTTTCATCTGTTGTGACAATGGATGAGACGTGGATGCCATTTTTCGATCCAGAAACAAAGCGCCAGTCAGTTCAATGGAAGCACACAGATTCACCGCCACCAAAAAAATTTCGGGTAACTGCCAGTGCTGAAAACATGATGGTGTCCATGTTCTGGGACAACGAGGGTGTAATCCTTACCCATTGCGTTCCAAAGGGCACTACGGTAACAGGTGCATCCTACAAAAATGTTTTGAAGAACAAATTCCTTCCTGCACTACAACAAAAACGTCCGGGAAGGGCTGCGCGTGTGCTGTTTCACCAAAGCAAATGCACCCGCACATCGAGCTAACGTTACGCAACAGTTTCTTCGTGATAACAACTTTGAAGTGATTCCTCATGCTCCCTACTCACCTGACCTGGCTCCTAGTGACTTTTGGCTTTTTCCAACAATGAAAGACACTCTCTGTGGCCGCAAATTCACCATCTGTGCTGCTATTGCCTCAGCGATTTTACAGTGGTCAAAACAGACTCCTAAAGAAGCCTTCGCCGCTGCCATGGAATCATGGCGTCAGCGTTGTGAAAAATGTGTACGTCTGCAGGGCGATTACGTCGAGAAGTAACGCCAGTTTCATCGATTTCGGGTGAGTAGTTAATTAGAAAAAAAATCGGAGGCCTTAGAACTTGAATGCACCTCGTATTACATCGATTTCACTGACCAATAGGATACTGTGAATTAAAAAAAAACTACTCCATACATGTAAAAAATATCAATTTATTTAATTGGAATAAATTTTTTATATCAATGTGGTGTTAGTGATACAATAGTTAAGGGGAGGTGGGGGGTTGGGTGAGTGGGTGATATGGAGCAGAACAGCAGGTTAAGCGCAGTATTGCATTTTACATGTAAAAATTATGAAAATTAACCCAAAGTTTAAAGGGATGGGTGACTAAGAAGAATGCACCAGAAATGGCGTTCAAAAGCATGTGAAATTCGAAAAGTTTACCAGAAAATGGTGAGAGGACATAACTATTACTTAATTTGGTATCAAAGGCAGTAGAATAGTTTAAGAAATGGAGGTGACATGGAAAACCACTTAACAGAATAATAGGTTAAGTGCTGACAAAAGGCCAAACATTAGGTTAAGACACCCAGAGTACAGTGCCAAACATTAGGTTATGCAACATGTCTGTTGCATGTAATTACTTCTTACAAGACCTACATGTTTCCAAATGGCAGAGTATGATAAGCAACAGAAATCCAACCCCCATAAAGTGATTTCTTTATAAATAAACAATATACCCTTGAATTTCTTGTCATGAGATCCTTCCTCTCCACCACCAGACCGCCATCTTGGATTATGTCATGGAAGGGACGACATCACCCTCTGGTGTTGTTGCTGTATACTAGGTCAGTTGGACTCCGGAGCCCATGGTGACCACACCGTTTCCCGCCATTTTCTCCACCATCTTGTATTACATCATGCAATGGATGACAGTGCCCTCTGGAGGCAGCACTGTCAACTAGGTCAGTTGGAGCCTGGGCCTCGTGTCGAAAGCATTGGGTGGTGGTACTGCCTCTAATTGTTTAAATAAAGACTGGTGCATGCTAAATAAAGACTTATGTCAGCACAGGTCAAGTCCTTCCCCGTGAGTGCCTAGGAAGAGGTGGCAGTCGAGTGACTTAGGTTAGTGAGGTAGCCCAAGTACTCTCTCTTTCCCGCCGTTTTCTTAGGTTAGTAGAGACAGTCGAATTGACCTATCTTCCCTCCAAAATGCAAACTTCACGCCAATCACTAGGAAGAGGAGGCGGTCGGATGACTTAGGTTAGTGGAACTAGCACAAGTGACCTATCTTCTTGCCATTTTCTTAGTTGGTAGAGGTTGCATTGTCCTGATGGAATTTGAACTTCCCACAAGGGGGGAGGGGCACTTTTCCACCAGAGAGGTTAATTAATTGATCAATTTAATTAAATAGCCAATCAAACTGATAAGAGTAAGAAGGAGGCCTATCCCAATAACTCAGACCTGAAAGTGTACCTGTAGCAGCGAGAGGAGAGAGTGTTGGGGAGAGGGGGTGGGAAGGAAAATAGATTAAGTGCTGTCAATCAAAAAGAAATGGGGGTGACATGGAAAAGCAGTAGGCCGGAGTGGCCGAGCGGTTCTAGGCGCTACAGTCTGGAACCGCGTGACTGCTATGGTCGCAGGTCCGAATCCTGCCTCGGGCATGGATGTGTGTGATGTCCTTAGGTTAGTTAGGTTTAAGTAGCTCTAAGTATATACTAAGATGATATCTGTTCTTTCAGACATGTCCAAAGGAACAGATACCATCTTAGTATATATATATTTAAGGCTCACCAGCCACTTGACCATCTTCTTCTTCTTCTGTGCAAATGCACAAACAGTGCTCGAACTCTTATGGGAATCAGCAACCCGCCGTGAGTAATGAGTATATGGGCAGGGGCATTACGAATGTAATGCGGGACAATGCGTTGAGAATGTGGGCTTCACGGGAGACGTGCCAGAAATAAATCCCTGCAGTCGCACTATCCTTTGTGCCCTAGCTCTTATGGGAATTGGCAATGTGCCGTGAGTAAGAGTATAATGAGCGGGGGCACTATGAATGTAGTGCGAGACAATATGTTGAGAATGTGGATTTTGCGGGAGGCGTGGCAGAGATAAATTCCTGCAGTCGCGCTATCCGTTGTGTCCTTGGTGGCTCAGATGGATAGAGCATCTGCCATGTAAGCAGGAGATCCCGGGTTCAAGTCCCGGTCGGGGCACACATTTTCATCTGTCCCCATTTCGTATGTCAACGCCTGTAAGCATCTAAGGGTGTTCATTTCATTGTAGTAGTTCTAAGTTCTAGGGGCTGATGACCTCAGCAGTTAAGTCCCATAGTGCTCAGAGCCATTTGAACCATTTTTTGGACAATCACTTAACAGAATAATAGGTTAACTCAGAGCTAAAAGTGTACCTGTAACAGTGAGGTGTAGGGGGTTCCTGAGGGGGGAGGGGGTAGGACAGGGTGGGGAAACAATAGGTTAAGTCCGGTGACATGGAAAACCACTTAACAGAACAATAGGTTAAGGACCTGTCAATCATAGGAGATCGATAGGTTAAGTACCTGTCAATGAAAGGAGAACAACAGGTTTGCCCCTGAGTGCATACCAGCCCCTGATGTAGGCACCCTACAGTAACAAAATGCACTGGCGGTGGCCTACCTTAACTACTTACTCAGGCCACGATTCAGGTAAAGAGTTTTCTAGAAAGTGGGGATTCACAGCTGTCACGTCTGACAGGAAACATGAAACTGGAAATGATGATCATAGAACTAGACGATAATCTGCCTTGGTAATGGCACATAAGAATCATTTCCACACCTAGAGAAAATGTGGAAAGGTTCATTGAGCATCTGGAGCGAGTGGAAAGGACAGCTGCTATCAAGGAGGTGCAGATTAATAATAGGTTCTCTAACAGTCATATAAACAACCGAAATAATGACAGTGGGAAGCTTAATGTGAGATTTATGGAAATTCAGAATACACGATCTTATTGTCGTGGTCATGAGCGTGATAGAGGAAGAGGAGGTAGGCAAAAAATGGCTCTGAGCACTATGGGACTTAACTTCTGAGGTCATCAGTCTCCTAGAACTTAGAACTACTTAAACCAAACTAACCTAAGGTCATCACACACATCCATGCCCGAGGGAGGATTCGAACCTGCGAGCATAACGGCCGCGCGATTTCAGACTGTAGTGCCTAGAACCACTCGGCCACTCCGGCCAGCTGGAGGTAGACAGACACTACGCTTTCACAATAATTATTATGATAAAGCCAGAAATATAAATAATGTACTGTTGAGACAAGATGGAGAGCAGAATGCTACCCAATCTGATTCTGAATCGAATGAACACAATTGGCCGCATGTGGGAAACAAGTCCCATCTATGATGAAACTGGTGTTCACCAGGCGAAAACAGTAACACAGGCAGTAACAAAAACACAGACTACAGTCAGTCAGAACAGACAAACCGATAAAAGGGATGATGAAATTGGAACAGAAAGTAACTGTAATTTGCTATACCACTCTCAGTATCTAGTTGACAGCATTTTGGACACAGTAAGATAAATGGGACAGGAAGGAGAAAAAACGCTACAGATGACAAAGAACAAAAAATTAATTGGTTTGAATCAGATGAGGGCGAAGATGAAGTAAATGCTTACATCTTGGATAATAGTGGCAATCTGAAGTTTCGATGGGGGAAGCAGACTCAGCTTTGCAAGGTTTCCAGGAGAAGGAGGAGTTGTTAGATTAAGGGGATAGCAATAATAAGGTCACGCAACATATTAGCAGTATTGACTTGCCACAATGGTAAAAGCACAAGACAGTATAATAAATAGCAATGTTGCGAATGCACACAGTTGCTCAGAGGTAGAGAGTAGTTTAGTTGATATGTAGCAAACGATAATAGAGGAAGTCCTCAAGCACTTTGATTGCCTTGGAAAGGCAGATGCAGATGTAAGGGTTGATGACACTGTGAATCTAAGTCTAAATGTACTTGCAATTGAACAAAATTACTCTAGCTGGTGACAGATGGAAAAATACTTATTAGAAAACTCTCATGACGAACCTGTTTAAACTAGAATAGCTCACACTATTATAAAAACTAACATGTCATGAGCAACAGTATGTTGTCTTATTGATAGTGGCAGCTAATCAAGTACATTTTCCCAAGCATTCTTTGAGTCTATTCCTAATGGGAATATGTTAATTGTCATGGAAGTAAGTGATTTAAGAATAATAGGGGCAACTGGAAAAATTTCTAGACCAACAAAATACAGGTATTTTGCGTTAAGAGAAATAATTGAGTAGAAAGTTTCTAAAATCTGGAAGAATAAACTCTGCATAAATTAATAATAATCATGTTGCAAGTAAGGGTGTCTGTAGGTAAGAGAGAGTAATAATATGGTGCCAATACAGGCAACCCAAAGCGTTTTGATATTAATTAAAGGAGATGTGTGAAAGGAGTGTGAGGATCACACCAAAAATTTACGTAAATGATGAGGTCAGTTGGATGACGAAGTTAAAAGGGATCAAGACGCATCGATATACGTAGGTAAGTGAAATATATGGATAAATGAAAACAGGGAGAAACTGAAGAAATAAAATAAAGCGGCTGATGTATGAGGGTAATCTCAAAAGTAAGGTCTCCTATTTTTTATAAGTACATAGACCTGTTTATTTCTACAATGGTTTACATCAGTTTACAGCTTCAACATTTAGCAATTTTCGACATAATCACCATTTCTGCCGATGCATTTTAGTAGACACTGTGGCAGTTTTTGTATGCCCATGTCATACCAGCTCGCTGCCATGCTGTTAAGAAAGTTATGAACCTCTTCTTTCACTTCGTCGTCGGAGCTGAATCGCTTTCTGGCCAAATGTTCTTTTAACTTAGGGAACAGGTGATAGTCACTGGGCGCCAAGTCAAGAATATAGGGTGGGTGGATCATTATGTTCCACTGAATCTGTTGCAGGAGAGCAACGGTTTGCCTAGCGATGTAGTTGGCGAGCGTTGTCATGGAGAATGTGTACGCCTTTCCTAAACATTCCTCTTCTCCAGTTCTGAATTGCCCGTTTGAGCTTTTGCAGAGTCTCGCACAACCTGCCAGCATTAATTGTGGTCCCGGTGGGCATTAAGTCGACCAACACCCCTTTCCGATCTCAAAAACCGGTTGTCATGACTTTACCAGCAGACAGTGTTTGAATTTCTGCGGCTTTGGCGAAGAAGGATGCCGCCTCTAGCGTGATTGTTGCTTGGTCTCAGGTGTAAAGTGGTATGCCCAGGTTTCGTCACCCGTGACAATTGAGTACAGAAAGTTGCCCTGTTCGGCTGCAAGACGGTGAAGAAATGCGCGGGAAGCATCAACTCAATGCCGCATGTGGTCCTGTCAGCGTGCGTGACACCCATCTTGCGCACACGTTTCGGTAGTTCAATGTTTCCGTTAAAATTCTGTGGGCGGAGCTTCGGGAAACCTCAGGAATCAAAGGTGCAGAGATCATCCAGGTGGATCCGCCGATCTTCACGCATGCTTTGCTCAACCTTCAACACTGTCTCCTCAGAAATTGACGGACTCACGCTCCTTTCTTCGTCGTGAATTTCGGTCCGACCAGCTGCAAACTCTCTACACCCCCTACGAACATTTTTGACATGCAATCACGACTCACCATACACTTCTGTGAATTGGCGATGGATTTCAATCGGCGCAATGCCGTTTGCGTTCAGAAACCGAATAACTGCGCGCAATTCGCACTTGGCGGTAACATTGAACGGGAGCTCCTTTCTCAACGGCTGCCAAGCCACGACTTGAGCACCTCAGCGCGGCGTGCGCATGTTTACACACAGTGCGTGAAGCACTCTTCATAACAGTGTGACGAACTGCCACACAAACAGAGTCCTGTACTTACTTCGACCGTAAATGTATCTATGGTCGAAGTGTACTTATAAAAAAAATAGGAAACCTTACTTTTGTGATTACCCTCGCATATATAATTCCCTCACATCTCGTAAAAAAGGGCTGAGAAATGCGTAATCTTGCTTAAAGCAAATCGTCAATGTACAGATAAATGTTAACACAAACAGACAACAATACAGATAAACGAATGTGCTATGAAGTGCAGACTGTAGCATATTGGTATGTAACAATAAAAAGAGTTTTTAATTACGTGTATAAGAAAGCAAGGTGACTGCTGTAGAACAAGTGACTCCCTTAGCATATTAATCTGTATGAAAATTGAGCCGTATGAAAATAGAGCTTACAATGGTTACTCGATTTTCTATGTAAAGAAACGTCTAAGGTAATGAAGTATATTGCAAACTAGCTCGAAATACGACTATTTTAAAAACCTATGTTGACTTCAGATCATAACAGTTATGGTAAATACAATTGCAATCTTCGTGTTTGAAGCTTAATAATGGTATAATTAATAAAAGTGAGCTAGTGTAAAGTCACTCAATAGAGTGACATCTTACCAAAAATCATTTTTAAAAAGTCAATAATAATTTTCCAAGTAACAAACGTTATGAAGCAAATTTTTCTAATAACTTCTCAATTAATTACTTAAATTGCAGAACTAAATTATAGTATAGAATGGGTTTGTCCTCTCTTAGATATAAGTTGAGAACAGAAGGTTAGGCTATGTAATCTGTTTCCCAGGGATATGGAGGCTTCATGAAAGGCAGCCTGCAAGGTGTACTGGAG
Source organism: Schistocerca gregaria (assembly GCF_023897955.1). Lineage (NCBI taxonomy): Eukaryota > Metazoa > Arthropoda > Insecta > Orthoptera > Acrididae > Schistocerca > Schistocerca gregaria. The sequence continues at coordinate 695,745,101 of NC_064931.1, read as the reverse complement.
AAAGAAGCAAGGAGACCATCACAGTGACTCCCACCCTTTCCCTTTTTGAAATAGAGTGTCGAGAAGGACACCAACCATAGTGACTTCCCTCCCTCTACCCTAAATGTTTCAGTGAAAGTGGTTCATAAGGACACACACCACTGTGTCTGTGGTTAAATGAGTAAATACTAAAAAGCGAAATGTTTTGGTTTTTGTCTTTCAGTTAAGGACTGTAAATTCTAAATCACAAAATTAATTTTGTAATAACCGAAAATTTTATTTCATTTTTCTATGTTATTTTATGTACATGATTTGTGAAATTCCAGTATATTATGTTTGTTATACATATCGCTTGTTTACAGTATTTAATTTTGTTCAAAAATAATTTTTTTCACAAAAATAAATAGGGAGTGATGAGGTGAAACAAGTGTTGTATCACTGTGAGGCGAGTGTCTCGCCATCATAGCGCACTTGTGCTTAACGTACAAAATATTGCACCGTAATTAAAGAGAGAAATTAAAATAACTTTTCCAAAGTTCTTCAGTGTATGCTTAAGTTAACATTGTACATTCTCAAAATCATCAAATGAATATGTAAGGAAAAACATATATAAGTGGAACTAAATAATAAAAATAGAAAGCTAAAAATTTGTCAGACTACGCGAAAGTATGTCACAGTTAAAAGTTACCAGTTTCGGCTAGATCACAGCAATATTTTGGTCAAAATCGGCGTTTTTACGAAAAATTGAAGTCGCGAATTATTAGACTCAGAAATATGAAAATTTGTATGTAGCCCCAGTTTCATATAAAAACATGAACTATGTGACACCACTAAGCCGCCTCTAGTAGTTTCCGAATTAGATTAAGCATCATTTGTATTTATAATAGAAAGTTCTACTTACATTGCTTGATTACATTCATGCTATAATACAGATGTACCAAGTTTCAAGACTGTACTGAAAATAATTACAGTTACAAAGAATCTTAAAGAGGCAGTACAGATATCATGTTCTACTGTTGGTTCCGTTCTAAAAATTCTAGCTGGCAAAGTTTGGATGCAGTCGTGCAAAAGTTTTTCAGTAACTAAAGCAAACTTACTCCATTTACATGAAGATTAAGAAGATTGTAAATTCTAGAACGACTCGGTAATTAATTAATGTGTGCGCAAGAAAGGGGCCATTTAGATGCTGCTACCTGGGCCTAGGACGATTGTATTTGTATTTATGTATTTATCCTGTGGATCACATATTGGACAAGTAATTTTTCTCAACAAATATGTAGTTTGGAGAAAAAAATAGGCAATGGACTGCCATTTAAAAAATGTACACAAAATTGTTCATTGATGAATATAGTAACTTCACATACATAGAATACAAACAATTTACATGGGGAACTAAGAAACATGTAGGCAATGTCGTGTTACTTTAAATAAACACAAATAATCACTGAGATTACAGAATAGTGAAAACGTCAACTAGAAACACAACAGAAGGACAATGCCATTTAAAAACTACATTAAACATGAAACTAACATTGAGATTTCACAGACAATTAAGTTTTAATACTAATAGAATGTGTACTTGTACATTCATAAAGCGAGTTGAAAAATTTTGGGAAGTGAAACTGAAACATAGTTGTGTATAGTAGAAATTAGGTTATTATTTTGCCTACAGAATGTTTTACTCTAATCACAGTATTTTACAAAGGAACTTTATAATTTTTCATTTCCAGGAATTCTTGTACTGAATAGAAACAGTGCTTTGTCAGAAAAGCCTTTAGTTTATTTTTAAATATTGGATCTGGAGCAGTTTTTATTTGTTCTGAAATTTTATTGTGTAATACGACACCCAGATGAGTTATATATTTTTGGTAGGATGATGTCCTTGAAAAAATTTGATGGATATTAGATTGCCCTCTGGTATAATGAGTGTGTATATCATTGTTTTGGATTAATTTGCCTGTTCTTGAGAGGTATTCCCTGGTGAATAGGATTGTTTCTTGAATGAATAGGGATGGGATGCTTAAAACATTAAGTTTTATAAATTGACATTTACAGGATTCCAGCTTTTTGAGGCCACAGATTATCCCTAGTGCTCTTTTTTGTAGTTTAAATATATTTGTGCTGTGAGTTGAATTTCCCCAAAAGATGATTCCATAGCGGAGCAATGAGTGGAACTGTGCATGGTATGCTTGCATTAGTGTGAATTTACTTGTAGTAGATTTTAGTATTCTTAGTCCATAGCACAATGATGAGAGTTTCTTTGATAAGTTGTTTATATGTGTGTCCCATTTTAAATTTTATTGGACCCATAGACCCAAAAATTTTGTTGCATTTACATTTTCAATTTTATCATTATTTAACTTTACTTGGATAGTTTTTTGACTGGATGTGGGAATTAGATGGAAGTTGATACATACAGTTTTCCCACTATTAACAATTAGGCCATTTTTGTTAAACCACTCAGAAAGTTTTTTCATAGAGTTATCAGATATTGTCTGAAGGGATTCAGGGCTAGATCCAGTCAACACTATGCTTGTATCATCAGCAAACAGGATAGTTTTTTGTGGGCTCATACATTCAACAAGATCATCTATGTAAATGAGGAAAAGTAATGGCCCTAGAACAGAACCCTGGGGAACACCATATCTTATTGTTCTTTCCTCCGAGAGGAAAACTGTGTTATTTATTTTATTCTGTACATTAATATCGTTTTGAAGTGATACCTTCTGTCTGCGGTTTTGTAGGTAAGAGCATAGCCAGTTGTGAGCCACACCTCTTATTCCTCTTCTTTCGAATTTAGCAAGCAGTATTTTATGATCTAGTACGTCAAAGGCTTTAGAGAGATCTAACAAGATACCTGCAGTTATATTATGTTGGTCAATTGATTTCAGATAACAGGTGTTCCGTTTGGTGGTCCGCAGCGTCCATATACAGTAGAAATAGGCCAAAGAGTCATTAGAGAGACTTGCCACTGTGACATCAAACTGTTCGCATCAGTCAAACGTCTGACTGCATTGTACCTCGGATGACGCCAGAGCTGGGCAGACTGGATTCCGTTTTCGGTAAAGTAGGAAGTAAACTGTATTGTTGACAAAAATCGCGTAGAAAGTGGGGAGATTATTTTCTAATTTTATGCCGAGCAATTAACTTTTGGTGATTGGAAGTCAAGGAGACAGGCCATTTCATTGGTAGCTTCACGTAGAGGTCGCCTCTAAAGTGTTCATAGTGCTGTTTCCGAAAGGGATATTGTTATTATTATTATTATTATTATTATTATTATTATTATTATTATTACTATTATTAGGGATATTATTATATTTTGTGCTTGTGAACTTTTACAGAATATACCCATCAGTTAGAACCCAAAACTTTTATTTGTAGTTATACTTCCTGATTCCGTTGAGAAAATAGCAAGTAGGAACATTTTCTTTCAGTGAGCACAAAGAGTAATGTGGACTTGCCGACTTTAAATTACGGTCAGTACATTCTCGGTAGCTTTCTGGCTAACTGTAAAAATAGTTTTCAGGCTCTTGTAAATGGCAAAGGTAGGTATAAAGCACGCACAGCCTACTGAAGTGTATTTGTATAACCACATAACAAAACTATCAACCATTTTGATTATTTACCCACTGTCCCACTGTCTGATGAGTTCCTTGGTTATTGCATGCATGCTTTTGGTTTTTTACTGTCTCTATATAGTTATTATTCGAGACGTTGACAATTTCTTTCAGTTAGGTAAAAGATAAACTGAATAAGTTGCTTAATAAGTCATTAGGGGAAAACGTTGGTTTATTGAATACGTCATTGTGTGAAAAAATAGATTCAGCAAACAAGAAGATGGGAACGACATACAAAGAAAATGTAAAACAAGTTCATGGCAGAGTAGATTCTTGAGATGAATGTGTCGGTAGTTATGAAAATCAATCTGAATAAGTAAATAGTAAAGTCAAATCACTGTCAAGAGAACAGGAAACATTTCGTTTAAATATTAATGGAAAAATAGATGTTGTTGTTGTTGTGGTCTTCAGTCCTGAAACTGGTTTGATGCAGTTCTCCATGCTACTCTATCCTGTGCAAGCTTCTTCATCTCCCAGTACCTACTGCAACCTACGTCCTTCTGAATCTGCTTAGTGTAGTCATCTCTTGGTCTCCCTCTACGATTTTTACCCTCCACGCTGCCCTCCAATACTAAATTGGTGATCCCTTTATGCCTCAGAACATGTCCTACCAACCGATCCCTTCTTCTGGTCAAGTTGTGCCACAAACTTCTCTTCTCCCCAATACGATTCAATACTTCCTCATTAGTTATGTGATCTACCCATCTAATCTTCAGCATTCTTCTGTAGCACCACATTTCGAAAGCTTCTATTCTCTTCTTGTCCAAACTATTTATCGTCCATGATTCACTTCCATACATGGCTACACTCCATGCAAATACTTTCAGAAGTGACTTCCTGACACTTAAATCTATACTCGATGTTAACAAACTTCTCTTCTTCAGAAACGCTTTTCTTGCCATTGCCAGTCTACATTTAATATCCTCTCTACTTCGACCATCGTCAGTTATTTTGCTCCCCAAATAGCAAAACTCCTTTACTACTTTAAGTGTCTCACTTCCTAATCTAATTCCCTCAGCATCACCCGACTTAATTCAACTACATTCCATTATCCTCGTTTTGCTTTTGTTGATGGTCATCTTATATCCTCCTTTGAAGACACTATCCATTCCGTTCAACTGCTCTTCCAAGTCCTTTGCTGTCTCTGACAGAATTACGATGTCATCGGAGAACCTCAAAGTTTTTATTTCTACTCCATGGATTTTAATACCTACTCCGAATTTTTCTTTTGTTTCCTTTACTGCTTGCTCAATATACAGATTGAATAACATCGGGGATAGGCTACAACCCTGTCTTACTCCCTTCCCCACCACTGCTTCCCTTTCATGTCCCTCGACTCTTATAACTGCCATCTGGTTTCTGTACAAATTGTAAATAGCCTTTCGCTCCCTGTATTTTACCCCTGCCACCTTCAGAATTTGAAAGAGAGTATTCCAGTCAACATTGTCAAAAGCTTTCTCTAAGTCTACAAATGCTAGAAACGTAGGTTTGCCTTTTCTTAATCTAGCTTCTAAGATAAGCCGTAGGGTCAGTATTGCCTCACGTGTTCCAACATTTCTACGGAATCCAAACTGATCTTCCCCTAGGTCGGCTTCTACGAGTTTTTCCATTCGTCTGTAAAGAACTCGCGTTAGTATTTTACAGCTGTGACTTATTAAACTGATAGTTCGGTAATTTTCACATCTGTCAACACCTGCTTTCTTTGGGATTGGAATTATTACATTCTTCCTGAAGTATGAGGGTATTTCGCCTGTCTCATACATCTTGCTCACCAGATGGTAGAGTTTTGTCAGGACTGGCTCTCCCAAGGCCGTCAGTAGTTACAATGGAATGTTGTCGACTCCGGGGGCCTTGTTTCGACTCAGGTCTTTCAGTGCTCTGCCAAACTCTTCACGCAGTATCGTATCTCCCATTTCATCTTCATCTACATCCTCTTCCACTTCCATAATATTGTCCTCAAGTACATCGCCCTTGTATAGACCCTCTATATACTCCTTCCACCTTTCTGCTTTCCCTTCTTTGGTTAGAACTGGGTTTCCATCTGAGCTCTTAATATTCATACAAGTGGTCCTCTTTTCTCCAAAGGTCTCTTTAATTATCCTGTAGGCAGTATCTATCTTACCTCTAGTGAGATAAGCCTCTACATCCTTACATTTGTCCTCTAGCCATCCCTGCTTAGCCATTTTGCACTTCCTGTCGATCTCATTTTTGAGACGTTTGTATTCCTTTTTGCCTGCTTCATTTACTGCATTTTTATATTTTCTCCTTTCATCAATTAAATTCAATATTTCTTCTGTTACACAAGGATTTCTACTAGCCCTAGTCTTTTTACCTACTTGATCCTCTGCTGCCTTCACTACTTCATCCCTCAAAGCTACCCATTCTTCTTCTATTGTATTTCTTTCCCCCATTCCTGTCAATTGCTCCCTTAAGCTCTCCTTGAAACTCCGTACAACCTCTGGTTCTTTTAGTTTATCCAGGTCCCATCTCCTTAAATTCCCACCTTTTTGCAGTTTCTTCAGTTTTAATCTACAGGTCATAACCATTAGATTATGGTCAGAGTCCACATCTTCCCCTGGAAATGTCTTACAATTTAAAACCTGGTTCCTAAATCTCTGTCGTACCATTATATAATCTATCTGAAACCTGTCAGTATCTCCAGGCTTCTTCCATGTATACAGCCTTCTTTTATGATTCTTGAACCAAGTGTTACCTATGATTAAGTTGTGCTCTGTGCAAAATTCTACCAGGCGGCTTCCTCTTTCATTTCTTTGCCCCAGTCCATATTGACCTACTACGTTTCCTTCTCTCCCTTTTCCTACTACCGAATTCCAGTCACCCATGACTATTAAATTTTCGTCACCCTTCACTATCTGAATAATTTCTTTTATTTAATCATACATTTCTTCAATTTCTTCGTCATCTGCAGAGCTAGTTGGCATATAAACTTGTACTACTGTAGTAGGTGTGGGCTTCGTATCTATCTTGGCCACAATAATGCGTTCACTATGCTGTTCGTAGTAGCTTACCTACATTCCTATTTTCCTATTCATTATTAAACCTACTCCTGCATTACCCCTATTTGATTTTGTGTTTATAACCCTGTAGTCACCTGACCAAAAGTCTTGTTCCTCCTGCCACCGAACTTCACTAATTCCCACTATATCTAACTTTAACTTATCCATTTCCCTTTTTAAATTTTCTAACCTACCTGCCCGATTAAGGGATCTGACATGAAATGATAAGAATTTGAAGAGACAGCAGGTGACAAATGATTTTAAAATGTGTCAGTATGGTAATAACCAAAGATGTTGACCACATCTTCATCAAAAAATTGTAACTATTAAAACCACATATGTGGAATAATTTAAGTCAGCAGCTTCTACAATTGCTGAATGTGTTGAAGGATCATTGAGTATAAAGATGTTAGTTATCCTTTTTCCATTTTAAGGTGTGTATCACAAGCAGGTGAGTGCTGAGTTGAAAATTTGACTCAAAAGAAACAATTCACCCTGTAACTTTTATGAAAGAAATGCAGAAAGTTAATTACTAAGGAATTATCCATGATAGCAGAAACAAAGTTCAATTGGATGCTGGGAATTGGGTAGTAAAGCTACAGAAGCCTGCCACCATTCTGAGGATTTTTGATCAGCTCTGTGGAGCAATTTTGCTCGCAAAGTAAACAGAGTAAAATGTATCAGGAATTTTTAAGTGCACCTCCCCTAGACCAGACCGAGGAAAAGACTGTGCAAACCAACTGTGAAAAATTATGCACGAAAGTAGAACATGTAAAGGGACTCATGACATATATAAATTTCTTATATTTTTAACACCATAAATTACCATGAAATGTGCAGGGTTACATTAGTCAAGGGAATCGTTATAGGAGAGCCTTTTTGAGGAGAGTAGGAGAATGTGATGTATGGAACTGCAGACGAGAACAGGTTCCACAGTGATCAAAATAGATCTGATTACACTAATAATAATAGAAGTGACAGACCCAGAGTATAAAGTCAGAGTTGTTAGAATGGACAGACACATTCTACTAACGTCAAAAGTTCAGACTGCTTGGGAGGATTGGAGTTCTCAATGAATTGTGCTTGTAAATCCTATTTGTAGGCCATATGGACACCATACAGGACCCAAGGGAGAGCCTCTGACCAAGACGTGTCATGGCATATAAGCACAGGTTTTAAAGTGCAGTGGCTATGATCAGCCAACCTGTTACTCTGTGGGTGGTAGGTTGTTTGCACTGCACAGGTCACACAGCTTGGAGAAAAAAACAGCCTCAAATTTTTGTCCCTGGTCCATGGTGATCAAAGGCGGGCAGCCGAACCGCATGACCCGCGGGGCACTAAAGCCCTGTGTGACGGAGTCACTTGTTATATCTGTGATTGGAATGGCCTTGACCCTTCGACCAAAGTGGTAGAGATGTATATGAGGGAACCTGCCATTAGGTAGCCCAATGGTGGGTATGCATGGTGGCCAATCTTGGAGCCTTGGCAGGGTGCTCAAGCACAGGTCAAGTTTCTGATGTCTGCCCAAAATCCTGTGTACACAAAATGCTGTGTTACTAAGCATGTGGCGGCCCAAATACTAGGATGCATGAGGTTATTGATAGTAGCAAATATCTTACAGCACAAGATGTCCAGAACTAGGTGGGCCATGCATGTAGAAACATCGCAGAAGACCAGTGGGTCAGAACACAGAATTCGGTGAGCCTCAATTGAGAGCAAGGTAGAGTCACTGTGTAGTAACTGCTGTATGTCATTATCTGTTTGTTACTGGGTAGCTAGTTTATCGACGTCCCAAGAGAATGAGATCATATCAACTCATGACACATAGTCAGAAATGATGTTGTTCATACCCTTGATGTAATGTAAAACCGTGGTGAATTGACATATTATGTCCATGTGTCAGAAGCATTGGGGAGGGAGGTCGGCTGTGGGGTTATGCACTGCACAGACCAGCAGTTTGTGGTCCGTATATACAGTTACTGACCTACTCTTCATGTCCTCACAGAAATGTCAAACTGCTTTGTAAATGTCAAAAATATCTCAGTCGAAAGTGGACCATATACACTGGGAGGTGGAAAACGTTTGTGAGAAGAAACAATGTGGTTGGGTGGAACCCTTGACCCGCAGAAGAAACACAGCAGCAATGGCTGTATGACTTGTGTCCACCATGATCGATATTGGTGCAAAGGGGACCAAATGATCGAGAGTGACAGCATTCACGAGTTCTGTTCTTAACAAATCAAACACACACTGCATGTCACTGCACCACTGGATGTGTCTTCGAATAAATTTATCATGGCTAGGAAATGTTATAGATCATGGTAAGTCTCAAGCAGAGGAAGGTCATGGATAAAGGCGACTTGTTCTGACGTGGGGCAGATCCCTTCCAAGGAGACAGTATAACCTAGGAATGTCATACTAGTAAATTGCAAGTGCAACTTATCATCATTGATAGCGACGCACTTTCTGTGACTATATAGTAGATGTTATTTGTGCTTCCCAGAGGTAGTTGAAGAAATAAGAATATCATCTACATACTCGTAACAGTAAGGGAGCTATGATATGGAATCGATAAAATGTTGAAAGGTCTATGCAGTGGTAGTTATCCAAGATTTTCAAGGATTTTAGTTGTCGGTAGCTGCCACACAAATGAAATCAATCATCCTTCTTGGGAATGAAGTGGATCAGTGAGGACAAATTACTGTTGGATGGGCAGACAATACTAGTGCCGTAAAGGCATCGAGCCTTCTGGCGTACTGAGGAGCCATCTGTGGTGTTCAGTCGCTAAAAATACTGTTAGTAATTGTGCCTACAACCAATGGGATTCTCTGAGCAACAACAATGGTAGCACACATAGGGAATTTCACGACACTAGAAGCTGCAACATCACTAACCTTTGGGAGTAGGCATTGCTGCGAAGGTGTATGTGGTATTTGCATCATGCCGGTATTGACATACTCATGTCCCTATGGCATGGCTGCCTCCTCTATTGCCTCGAGTGTGCGTGTCAGGTAAGTTGATGCTGCAGAGATAAGCAGTTATAGGTGCGAGTTCTCAGCGTGCAGGTCAGTGGTCTCATGGCCATGAGTTGTTAGGTGGACCAAAGATAGCAGTGAGCTTTGGACTGAGGCAGGTATGTTTGGTTGTAGCATCAGACAGGGCATCACAATGTGTGGCAGGGGGCAGTAGGATGGTACCAAAGACCCCTGGTATCCAGTTGCATGTAGTTTAGTGCAGGAGGGCTGCTGCTTTGAGGTCCAGTGAGAACCCGACGTTGTACAAGCAATCCGTGCCAAGAATGAGGCAGTCGGCATCATGTCGCAAAATGTCCAGATGCAGAGTAAGGCACACAATAAATGCAGCTGCAGTTTGGCCAAGCCAGGGATGTGACTTGCAGAGTTGTTGGCTGGCCAGAGTGGTACAGAAGATGGCAAGAAAACAGTTGTGCCATCGTATCAAAGAAGTATGGGTAACAGGTCATACAGTTGTCATATTAATAACCTGAACACCACTTATATGAAACTTGGTATTTATTACAAACACAGGATACCATACTACATCTACATCCATACTGCGCAAGACACCTGACAATGTGTGGCGGAGGGCACCTTGAGTACCTCTATCGGTTCTCCCTTTAATTCCAGTCTCGTATTGTTCGTGGAAAGTGCTGGAATAAGACTGAGGAACAAACTGCAATTGTTGTGAAGTTTGAAGAGTCAAAGAATGGTAAACTGGCTTGGGTGATAGCAAAATCTTTAAGGGGGAGGGGGCACTAAAACTCATGGGAGTACTTTTTTTAGGATACGATCAGTGTCCAATCAGCCTACATTGATTGAAATTAATCTTAATGAGAAGTTCAGACAGGCAGGTACTAGAGATGTGAAAATATCACAAGATTCTCATAACAGTAAAGTGAGAAATGATGTTAGTATGTTGCAAGATTCACATAAAAGCACAGTGAAAAATAATTTTAATATATTGCACCAAAATATTGGGGGATTAAAAAACAAAGTATGTGAGCTTCTTGTTTGTTTAGAACATTTAGAAACTGAAGGCGGACTAGATGTACTATGCCTGTCTGAACATCACATGGAAATGGTAAATGTAGGTGGATATAACCTTTCAGCACATTTAAGTAGAGACACTATGGAGAGAGGAGGAGTTGCCATATATCTTAAAAATCTCTCATCGTGTGAAAAAATTGGAAACTAAAAAATGTTGTGTAGAGCAACATATAGAAGCATGTGCATGCGATCTCAAACTAAATAATGGCACTTTTATAATTGTAGCAATGTATAGGTATGGGAAATTTTCAACTATTTTTGAAAAAAACATGGATTCTTTGTTGTGCTATCTGTCAGACAGAGGAAAGCAAATTATTGTTTGTGGGGATTTCAATGTAGATTTTCTGAAAGAGTCTAATATAAAGCTTGACCTTGAAGTATTACTTTGTTCTTTCAATTTGACACCTACTTAGGTGGTACAGCAAAGCAGCATACTGATAGATAAAGTATTCATACACCAAGATAAATTTAATCAAATAAAACCTTTTCCTGTTACAAGTGATCTATCTGATCATGATGCACAGTTAGTTACAGTATATGATATAGCTCCATACAGTAATGCAAAACAGTCCTCCAAAATACTGCACTAAATTAACGATTTAACAATTCAAAATTTTAGTGAAAGCTTGCAACAGTTACACTGGGATGAGGGGTACAGGGAACATGATGCTAATTTAAAATTTAACCTATTTCATGATACCTTTGTGAGTATATTTGAAAACAGTTTACCTAAGAAAACAGTGAAATATAATTCTAAGAAACCATGTGAAAAGCCATGGTTTACTAAAGGGATAAAAATACCTTGTAAACAGAAAAGGGAAATGTATCTTATAGCTAGGAGTAGTACTGATTCCGAAACAGTAAAACATTATAAAAACTACTTCATTGTATTAAGAAAATTTATTAAAAATCCAGAAGAATGTGCATTATGTCTGAGATTATCAAATCTGATAATAAAATTAAAACAATTTGGAATATTGTTAAAAGGGAAACAGGGCAACCAAGAGCACAGGAAGACTGTATTTCTATCAAACACAATGAAAAGTTTGTTAACAAGATGTCAGAACTAGAAAACATTCTTAATAACCATTTTTTAAGTGTTTTAGAGAAAATAGGCTCCACCTATTCATTAGAAAATCCAAGGCAGTATATGGAAGAGGCAGTACCTATGCAATTTGATAAAACTGAAATTCAACCCACCTGTCCTACTGAAAGTAGGAAAATAATAAATTCACTCAAAAGTAAAAGCTCACATGGAATTAATGGCATTTACAACAGAGTACTTAAAGTTTGTTCCCAACAAATAAGGATTCTCAGCCACATATGTAGTAGCTCACTGAAACAGGGCATTTTTCTAGATAGACCGAAACACGCTATTGTTAAAACATTGCATAAAAAAGGGGATAGATCTGATGCTAACAACTACCACCCAGTCTCACTTCTGACAGCTTTATCCAAAATTTTTGAAAAGGTAATGTATTCAAGAGTAGCATCACATATTTATAAAAATGAAGTATTAACAAAATGTCAGTTTGGTTTTCAGGAAGGCTTTTCAACAGAAAATGCGATATATGCTTTCACTGATCAAATATTAAATACATTGAATAACCAAACATCACTCACTGGGATATTTTGTGATCTCTCAAAGGCTTTTGATTGTGTGAATCATGAAATTCTTCTAGATAAGCTTAAGTATTGTGGGGTGAGTGGGACAGTGCACAAAAGGGTTAGTTGATATTTAACTGGAAGAATGCAGAGGGTTAAAATTAACATTACAGATAATCTGCATAAGCCAACAGAGTCCTCTAACTGGGGAGATATCAGGGTTCAGTCTTGGGCACCTTATTGTTCTTAATATATATTAACGACTTGCCACCCTATATTAATGACGATGCAAAGCTAGTCCTTTTTGCTGATGATACAAGTATAGTAATCATGCCAAACAAGCAAGAAGCAGCTAAGGAAATTACAAATAATGTCTTTCAAAAAATTTTTAAGTGGTTCACTGCACATAGACATAGCTAAATTTTGAGGAAACATAGTTTATACAATTCTGTACAGTGAATGGCATAACACCATTGATAAATATAGACCATGAATAGAAGTTTGTTGCTAAGGCAGAATACTCAAAATATCTGGGCGTGTGCATTGATGAGAAATTGAATTGGAAGAAACACACTGATCATCTGCTGAAACAGTTAGGTTCAGCAACTTATGCTATTAGGGTTATTGCAAATTTAGGGTTATTGTAAATTTTGGTGATAAAATATCAGTAAATTAGCCTACTATACATATTTTCATTCACTGCTTTCATATGGCATCACATTTTGGGGCAATTCATCATTAAGAGAGGAAGTATTCATTGTTCAAAAGCATGTAATCAGAATTATAGCTGGATCCCACCCATTGTCACCTTGCAGACATTTATTTAAGCAACTCGGGATAATCACAGTACCTTCACAATACATATATTCACCCATGAAATTTGTCATTAATAACCCATACCAATTCAAAAATAACAGTGAAGTGCATAGCTACAACACTAGAAGAAAGGATAATGTTCGGTATTCTGGATTAAATCTCACTTTGACGCAGAATGTGGTGAATTATGCTGGCACAAAAATCTTTGGTCATTTGCCAAATCGTATTAAAAGTATGACAGATAACCAACCAACATTTAAAAGCAAATTAAAAGAATCTCTGAATGACAACTCCTTCTACTCAATAGATGAACTCTTAGATATGAAGCAGTAACTGTAAGAAAAAGTAATAAATAATTATTATTTTGTGTGAACAAAACTTATGTTAAAGTGAGACATTCCACATCATTAACAAATGTCGTATTCATGATCTACGGAACAAGGATTAATGTATGTATGTATGTATGTATATGTAAGAGTACCCACTGGGATTGCGAATGAGTCAAGATCTATAGTAACACTAAGCAAATTGTAGACATCTGTATTAACATTAAAGTGCCTATCTCTATAATGAACTTTTATATTCATACCTGCAGCAGCTAATTAACTAAAGTAAAAAGAATATTACTACTTTGAAAAAAACTGCTGCACCCACTGCCATACCATATACTTGCTGTTTGCCTCCCACTGGTAGCTTAATAATAACTTGATTACACTTGAATTTTTCAAACAAAATAGTTACTTATATCTGAAAAAACTGAGTCTTGCTTGCGGTGCATTACTACTTAACTTACAGCTTTACAACACACTTGTGTACTTATCACATAACCAAGAGAACTTTTTAATTATTGTATCTAGATCGTCTGGTAATAAAAAGAGTGGCTAATTTAATTGTAGTTTTCTTTTGAACTAATAGAAATTGTTGCCAGTAAGAAAAGCCATTAAGGAGTACAGGAATTGGGAGTAAGAATTCCAAGAGCCCTATAAAGCATTCTGCACAATCTGTGGTTATCTGCTTTACACAATAATCTTGCTGCTCACTTCTGGTGAATAGATACTATTTCTTCACATGCCCAAACACTTTATTTTATCTAAAGTGCCCTGCCCCAGAGGATTCATTTACTGCAGAGCGAAAAACATGCCAACACTATGCAACCCCTTCCCCCCCCCCCCCCCCCCCAAACAACATTTACAGACAGCTATATACACCCTAAACACCTTACACAGTCATTAATCAAGCTAGATACCACTGTATTTGTCTCAATATTTCTTATAGATAAACTGCTCTCTTGGAAGAATGAGATCAATAGCATTTTTTTAACAGGATCATTATGTTTCATAACTTCCATTGGATATTCAATAGGCTATACTATGTGCATTAAGTTCACAGCTTTTTCTGGCAGCTGGCCAGGGTGGCCGAGCGATTCTAGGCGCTACAGTCTGGAACCGTGCTTCCGCTATGGTCGCGGGTTCAAATCCTGCCTCGGGCATGGATGTGTGTGATGTCCTTAGGTTACTTAGGTTTAAGTAGTACTAAGTTCTAAGGGACTGATTACCTTAGAAGTTAACACAAAAGAAAAATGAAAATACTGATTGTAATAATACAAGCACTTAATTTGTCACAGAAAAACAGCCCTTGTGCAAAATGAATATACTTTTACTGTAGAAATTTTTTACTGTATCATTTAAAACGGATCTTTTAGAATCAACATCTTTTAATTCAATTTCTGCTGCAGTGGAAACTCTATATGAGTGAGAAGAAGAAGAAAAAGAGTGCAGTCATCTGAAAAATTAAGACAACAGTTCTAAGTCTCAGGAACTTGGAAAATGATATTCTGAATTACACACCAAAGCAAATATAGGTATCAATTTCTCAATTTTCAGCAACAGAGCTTAAGAAAAATACAGATTAGATTTAGTTTTCGTTCCACAGACCCAAAAAATGACATGATTCTCATGGGTGTGGAACATGTCAGAAAGTATAACATAAAAAATAAAACACCTAAATATAATCCTTACTACCCTGATCATAGTGCGGTCAAAACTGAAATCTAACATATATTTTTAGTTAAGCTGGCTTAACAGTCTCTGTTAAAATATTCATCTATCAAGTAGAAGGAGTTGCCTATCAAAAAGTCTTTCAAACTCTGTTTAAACTGTGCTTTATCTAAAACCAAGTATTTAATGGTTGCTGGCAATTTATTGAAAATGTGGTATGCACTTCCCAACTAAATTTATTATTGAGTTGTAATCCCAGAAAGTTAACACTGTCAACCTCTTCAATCTGCATGTCTTCATATGTTGTACTCATGCTGGGAGGAAATCTCTTACAGGTTCTGAACTGCATATAGTTGGTCTTCTCAAAGTTTAATGACAGTGAATTAGCTTTAAACCACTTATTAATGTCAGTGAAAATTTGATTAGCAGCTATTCCTAAATCTGTACATCCCTAAGCTTACACACTACTTAACCTAAATTATCCTAAGGACAAACACACACACCCATGCTCGAGGGAGGACTCGAACCTCCGCCAGGATCAGCCACACAGTCCATGACTGCAGCGCCTTAGACCGCTCGGCTAATCCCACGCGGCAGCAATGTAACACATCAGAGGTCATTAATGTACACAACAAAAGGCAATGGACACATGGTTTACAGAAAGGGACACAAATTCATAATTTATTTCACCCAAACAAACACAAAAACTGCAGTTCAGCTGTAGGTGCCACCACATGTATATGTAATTTTTTTTCAAAAGCTGATTATTAAACAAAACTATTTTTGTGTGAACATTTCTAATCAGGGCAGGGTGCAGCTTCTTGATGTGGAGCCTCCACAATGCAGCCTTGTTTTACAATACTCAATTAGTACATTTCAGTTGATGAATCTGATTATATAGGTGAGGACTGTTTGAAACATGTTTATTCAGCTGAAGGAAAGCATCATTCCTTATGTCCTGCAAAGCGGAGGTAACTAATTTCTTAAAACGGTTTTTCACACTAAAAATGGACATTTGTCTAATACTTTCTGGCCTACGTTGCACAGATAAACATGATCACTGGATGTAATAGCTAAACCACCTCTGTTTTTTTCTGTTCGAGACACTAATACTAGAAATTTTAGAATACAGCGAAATTTGCCAAATGTGTTACTCCAGTTTTTTATTCAGTTTCTTAGCCAGACACAAAGTGTAAGAAACTGGGTGGGGTGCATAATCATAGTCATTATTTATTACAATGGCAGAGCAATCAGTACTAGTAGATGCACCAATCTGAATATGTAACAAAAATGTCTTGGAAGCAGCTTCAGACTGCTGGATTGATATTCTGCTCCTCCTCAACTTATCACTGCATTAAAAAACGCTTCCAGTAGGTCTTGAGTGAGTTTATATGCCAGTACGAAAGCCCTTCGTGGTGCAGATCTGCTTCTGACAGTGTCAAACAAACTAAAGATGAATGTAGACTTTTAATTATACCTATAAAATTGGTTCTTCTATTACTGGAGAGGAAGTCAACTTGACTGTTATCTTGATAGTCAAAACCCTAACTGATAGCGATATTCTGCTAGTAAAACATGGGAGATGAAAGTCCATAAGATGGCGTACAGTGAAAGCATGCTTTGTGGTAAGTGTGTGAAAAACGTTAAAAATAAGGAATTCAGTGTTTTGTGTGGACTGTGGTATGGAAAATGGTTTCACATGGAATGTGTGGGGCTCACCAACAGCAAAGATCACATTCTAAAGTGCTCAAAAGGTCGCTTAAAATACGTTTGTGACAACTGTGAAGTGAAATCTCAGGTAACATTAACAATTAACACAGAGAAACATGAGCAAATCTTGTACTCTAAGCAGCAATACAATGTTGATCTAGTTGCATTAGTGAGTACTCTTATGCAAATTGTGAAAAAACTTACCAGTGATAACAAACAAATAAAAGAAAAACTAGACACTGTGATTGCCACAAACTCTAAGTTAGAAATGTTGGCACCACGAAGTGAAGAAGCATCTCAATCATCAAGAAACGCAGCAAGACAGTGTGCAGAGGATGTAGAAAACAACATGCCATGTTTTATATCCGGAAATAAAGAGGTTAACATTGCTAATCTGAGGCGAAGTTAAAATACAGGTCTGTAGTGTGTCAGAGAAGCAGCACTTACCACCATCACCAATCACAACAGCAGCAAAAAGCCTTCAAATTCATCAAGTGGTAATTTTCCAATGAGAAACAACGTTGAAGACCCAAACATAGAGTGGCATCAAGTACAAATGTAAGCAGTGAGTGTGTCAGTGAAATTCAACCCCACATTACAAACAAACCAAATACAGATGTAAACAATCTGATTAGCTCAGATCAGATTAGTACTTGTTCCATAGATCATGACTACGACACTTCGTAATGATGTGGAATGTGTCAGGTTAATAAAAGGGGTCTATACAAGATATTACATTACACAAATTACATGAAACTTTATATATATTATGGGTGAGGGGTGGGGAAATTACCCACTTACTATATCCAAAAATTCATCTAACGAGTAGAAGGAGTTGCCATTCAGACATTATTTTAATTTCCTTTTAAATGCAATATGGCTATCTGTCAGACTTTTGATGAAATTCGATAAGTGACCAAATACTTTTGTGGCAGCGTAATTTACCCCCTTCTGAGCCAAAGTTAGATTTAACTGTGAGTAGTGAAAATCATCCTTTCTCTTAGTGTTGGACCCATGTACACTGCTATTACTTTTGAATTGGTTCAGATTGATAATAACAAATTTCATAAGTGAATATATATATTGTGAGGCTACGGTGAAGATCCGTAGTTCTTTAAATATGTGTCTGCAGGATGATCTTGGATGAGCTCCAGCAATTATTCTGATTACAAGCTTTTGTGCAATGAACACTCTTTTACTCAATGATGAGTTACCCCAGAATATGATGCCATATGAAAGCAGAGAATGAAAATAGGCCTGGTAAGGTAATTTGCTGAGATGTATATCGCCAAAATTTGCAATGACCCTAATAGCATAAGCAGCTCAACTGAAACATTTCAGCAGATCTTCAGTGTGTTTTTTTCCAGTTCAATCCCTCATCAATGCACACACCTAGAAATTTTGAATATTCTACATTGGCTACCGATTTCTAATCAAAATCTGTGTTTATTAATGATGTCATTCCATTTACTGTGTGGAACTGTATATACTGTGTTTTGTCAAAGTTTAATTAGAGCCCATATGCAGAGAACCACTTAATGATTTTCTGAAAAACATCATTTACAATTTCATCAGTTAATTCTTGTTTGTTGGGTGTGAGAGCTATACTTGTATCATCAGCAAAAAGTTCCAGCTTTGCATCTTCGTGAATGTAGAATGGCAAGTCATTAATATACATTAAGAAGAGCAGAGGACCCAAGACCAAACCTTGCAGCACCCCATTCTTGATTGTTCCCCAGTTCAAGAAATAAACAGTTTTTTTTGCATATTATGTGAACTGCTTATTTGAACTTTCTGCACTCTCCAAGTTAGGTATGATTTAAACCATTTGAGTGCTGTTCCATTCATACTACAGTACTTGAGTTTATCTAGAAGTATGGATGAAAACTCTTCGGAAGCCATCAGTATAGAATGACAAGAAGTGAAAAACAAGCGAGGAGGCACAAGAAATTTGACTGTACAAAACAAGAAAATGAACTGGCCAAACCCACTGAAGACACAGAAAAAGTAAACAAAACATCTTACAAGACCGTTCTACAAAATGGAAAATCTGGTGAACAGTGTTTGAGGCCCACTATACAAATGTTTGTGAATGCCAGTTCTAAAAACAGAAATAAAGCCATAATAGGTATTGGCAATGAAAAAGGAATGCTGTATGGTGACAAAAAACCTGGTTTCACCTAAGCAAACTAAGAGGTGGCACCACACCTGAAGCTGTAACCAACTTCTTACAGAACACTTTCCCAAATCACAACAATTTTACAGTTGGAAAACTGGAAAGAAAGGGAATAAATAATAGCTTCAAAGTGGTGTTGATTTTGACGTAAAAGATAAAATAATGGACAACAGTATATCGCCAAAGAACATTGTGATAAAACGTTTTTTATTCCGGAGGATGCCCAGTCCACCGGTGTGATAAACTCCCAAGACCAAGAACATTCCAGTGAAAAAGGAAATGACATCATTGAAGAAAATGCTGTCTTAGTTATAGCGAGTGTGAATGTGCAGTGCCTCAGAACAAAACTTGATACATTATCACTGTTTGTTGATGAAGTGAGACCTGATGTATTATGTATATGTGACCACTCGCTAGTCCAACCAGAAACAAAATACTACAGAAACATTGAATATTTAGAAATGGTGAATGCACTGTGTAGAAACTACTATCCATGGTGGTGTGGCTGTGTATGTAAATAGTAAACTCAGTGCCAATAAAATTGACTTAAGTAAAATTTTGGTAGATCTAGACATAGAATTAGCTGCTTTGGGACTGCCAGATGTCAACTTAACTGTTGTTTCTGTATACCATTCCCCAGATGGAAATTTTGAAAATTTCCTTAACCAGTTGGAAAGCTGTCTGTGTCACATAGTGCACTTAGGGACAAAAACAGCTATATGTGGAGACTTCAACATTCATATCGGAGAAGGTAATGATAAAGAAAGAGCTTTCATGAACTTAGTAAGCAACTATGGGCTATACATAGGAAATTCTCTACCAACAAGAGGAGCTATTTGTCTTGACACAATTGTGACAAACCTAAATAATTAGGACTACAAAGTAAGTGTTATGGACCCTTTAATAGCAGTCCACCATACAGTAATCATGAAGTTAAGGACAAACTCAGTAAGTACACAACAAATTCCCAGCTGGCATTCAAATTATGTATTCAGAAATAGAGTTATTACAAAGAAAAGCTTACATGATTTCAAAACTACAGTGTCTTCTATAGATTGGCACCAAATAATTGATGAATTGCAACCAAATTCTGCATTCATTCACATGTTCCAGACCCTTAGAGTAAAATGTGATGAATGTTTTCCATTAAAACCAAAGAGATATTCATTTGCTAAATGAAAATGTAGACAAAAAACTAACAAAGTAAAGAGGTGGTATACTCCTAGACTAGCCAAAATAAAATGTATTGTCCAAATACTAAATGACAAGGTCAGAGCTGCTAAAGACATAGATCTTAAGGATAGACTGTACTCTAGTTATTTACAGATCAAAAGGATCTAGAGAAAGGAAGTAGAAAAAGCAAAGAAGGAAAGCAATGCCAGATTTATCAAAGAAGCTCACAAACCTTGTAAAGCAGCATGGGTTCTCGTTAATGAGCACAGGAAAAAGCCCACCTCTTGCTCTAATTCTTGCAGTCCAGATGAGTTTAATGACTATTTTATAAAAATAGTGGAAAACACAGTAGATGAAATTCCTGACTCTGGAATAAATCCTGCAGCTGCTGTGAAATTTGAGAATAAATGCAACATGGTAATGTGGAAGACAGTGTATCCAAAAGAAAGAATGAAAATTGTAAAAAGCTACAAATCTCCATGGAACCCTTATATTTATGGCATGTCCTATACTATGTTAAAAAACTATAATTAGTGAAATTGCACAGACACTAACAGTAGTAATACATAAAAGCCTCCATGCAGGGGAATTTCCAGATTTCCTGAAAGTAGCACACACAGTGCCTGTTTACAAAAAATGCACTCCACATGAAGTGTCAAGCTACAGGCCCCTATTTATAATAGCAGTACTAGAGAAGATGATGGAGCTGATAATGAAAGAACAAATATTATGTTACTTTGAAGGAAATGGTCTCTTTTATGATGCGCAACATGGCTTTCATAAGGGCAGGTCAACAACAGCAGCTGTACTTGACCTAGTTACAAACATAAGTCAGGGCTTTGAAGACAAAGAGTGTACAGCACTAGTACTCTGTGACCTTTGTAAGGCATTTGACTGCATCCCACATAAGACCCCGCTCAGAAAGCTAATAAAAACGTATGGTATAGGGGGATCTGTCCTGGAAACTCTTGATTTCTACCTGAGAAACAGATGACAGATTGTCTCCAAGCAAGGAGTTGATTCAGGTGAGAAGAAGCTACAGCATGGTGTGCCACAGGGATTGGTAATAGGGCCCCTGCTGTTCCTTATGTTCGTAAATGACATAGGCTCCAATGGGCACACCTTGCTGTTTGCGGATGATACAACCTTGTTCTCAAAGGGAGAGAATGTTGTACAGGCAGTCCAACAAGCAGAAGTCTTGTTCAGTGAAGCTAAGTCCTGGTTTATCATGAACAAAATGAAAATTAACGAAGAAAAACTCAGAGGATGATATGCAGCCTCAGCAATACTGGAGCAGTGGGTAACGCAGCAGATGTAAAACTTCTGGGCTTTCTCATTCATACCAAATTAACCTGGCAACAGCACACCAAACATGTATGTTCCAAACTTTCATGGGCCCTGTACCTCTTGAGGAAACTGAAAAGTATAGTACCAGAACAGTACCTGCTAACTGTGTACTATGCAATGTTCCACAGAAACATCAGTTATGGGCTGTTGTGGGACACCATGGAGCATTCTCACTTCACCCCCTATAGTTTCATTAAGTTCAGATAGGTGGTGGCACTATACATAGCCTTCAAAATGGTGTCCCTAACGGAGGTGCATTCCAAGCAGAGAGCTGTCATTGAATTTCTTTTGGCGGAAAACCTAAGCATCGTAGATATTCATAAGTGCTTGCAGAATGTCTGTGGGGACCTGGAAGTGAAAGCATGCTGAATTGTTGGCAAGGCATGTGTCACGGGTTCTTCATTTCAATCTGGAAACAAAATGGCATTCCACATAGTGGTGCCGCACCACCTTTCCTCTGAAGAAAAAGTTGAAAGCCACACTCTCAGCTGGAAAAGTAATGGCGACTGTCTTCTTCGACTCTGGGTGGGTTATTCTGTTTGGTGTCCTCCCTATAGGCCAATGATCAATTCTGAAGTGTATTGTGCTCCCTTAAGGAAACTGAAGCAGTGACTTCAACGTGTCTGTCACCACAAAAATGCAAACGAAATTCTCCTTCTCCATGACAACACAAGACCTCACAAAAGTCTGTGCACCCAAGAGGGGCTCACAAAACTTCATTTGCCTGTTCTTCCACATCCACCCTACGGCCTGGATCTCGCACCTTCTGACTTCCATCTGTCTGGTCTAATGGAGGATGCACTCCATGGCAAGCAGTACATGAATGATGGAAAGGTTATTGATGCAGCAAGACGTTGGCTCCAATGTCAACTGGTACAGTGGTACAATATGAGCACATAGCAATTTGGAAACAGTGTGAAACAAGACTCATCTTCCATACATTGTTCAATAATCCCTGTTTTATGGCTTCGAGGCCATGTTTTCCTGTTACACTAACAGGATTTGTGACTGTGACATTGAGTTCTATAGAGACTTTTGAAGCTGATGTTCTCTTATTTTCACACAATCCTCTTCAGTGACCTGCCAAAATTGTGCAACATAACTTTCATTCATGTTGTGACTTTGTGCATGGTGTTCTTTCCGCTTTGCCAGTGTGTGATATGTCTCCAATAGAAATACCAAGCACTGGCTACCTTGGTTACAGAAGCACCCACCATACAAGCACCAACGTTTTGCACATGTTTGAATTCACTAAACTATGAAATAATGCACTCAGAACTAAACAGGACACTGTACTGACCATAACTGTGTAGGTGCCACAAAAACTCTGTGACAAATTCAGAAATGTAAAATTAATAGATGTGTGGCGTTGTTATAAACATTGACCTGCAAATCAGGACTCTTTCTGCACTCCTGAGTTTTTTGGACGAAACGTTTGAGATGATTCAGCGTGTTTACGTGACTTGTTGTATATATGCATGTAGATGAGTGTACTTAAATATACATCTGTATCGAAATATAAAGTGGAAGTGTTTCATTTTGGGATAGTACCCCATCACATTCCCACTGTGGTGACCCTGTTATGAATTTTAAGTACATTCCATGTCCTCCCGCACCGGTTCACTGTGCTACAAGTTTGCCACCATGATGTCTCCACACAATGCTTTCCTCATGGACTTGGAAGCTCAAACCAACTCTCTGGATGTATTCATCACATCTCTCATGACTTGATTTTCTTTTGCTAACTTCAATCCACATACTACACCCATATTACATGAGATGTTCATCTCGCCACAATGGCTGTTTGCTACACCTCTGGCCAGAACAATGGGCTAAGGATTTGTATCAACAGATTGTGTTTGTCACCGTGTGCAGTTCAACTCAGACAATATTCAGAATAGTATTTCTTGTGATTGTAATCTGAACGCACAGGTTAGGTTGCCTCCGCAGCTGAACATTCATTCACAGTTTGCTCCCATGACTGTAACTGTGGCGCCGTGTGCAATGCTGCCATTACCACACCATGTAACATGTTTCAATTAGCCATCCTCTGCACCTGTACTACTGTGAGTACTAGCTAAAGACATATCATCACTAATCGTGCACCATGGGCATTCCCCAGGACTTCTACACAGGTGGTTGACCATAATAGTGTGAGTTCATTTTACGGGCCAGCACCTGCTGCTGATGTTGTGCAACTAATGGATGCATACCCCCCCACCCCCATCTGGTGATGTACATCACCACACAACAAACTTTGCCACCTGTGTGTGTCGTGGAATTTAATTGATGTCACACACATGCACAATCCCCCCCTTCCAAACCTGCGCACACAGAGGGTTCCGGTTCCTCCCATAAACCCACTCACTGTTTCCGCAGCACTGGCTGTGCCTGCTGTAACGGCCTTCCATGTTTTCTCAAAAGTTGGACATTTCAACGTGATGCCCATGGCTGGCATATCAGTTTTGGGGACCCAGGGTCCTGCCACCCTTTTTCCCATTCGTTCCACAGTATCAACTGTGCCTGCTGCAATGGGCTTCTGCAATGCAACAGGTTTGCTCAGTGATCTCACACATGGCAATTGTGACAGACTTGTTTTTGGATCTACACCACCCTCTGCCATTACACCCATTTTTTCCACAAGACCAGCCACATTGCCATAGAGGATTGCTGAGCTACCATTCTCTGGCTGGAATGGGATTTCATGGCTCACAAAGACAATTCAGTGTTCCTGGAGGTTCCTAATTCTCGTCTATCTCCTCCCCCTGGATGCCTACCAAAGTTAGTGCTGCTGTCAGAAGAAAACTCTGTGTCATGCTTCGCTTTGGTACAGCACAGTTTCAAGCTACACCATGTTTCCAATGACAACTCCAGTTTCCTGTGCCTCATGACAATCCTTCATGACCACTTAGATCTGATATGTGACCTACTCCTCTCTCCACCACCAGTTCCAAAGTATGACTTCACCAAGAAGATGATTATCGAGTGCCTCCCCTGTTCCCCCCAGGAACTCATCCTAAAGTTTTGTATAAAGAACACCTTGAGGCTGGACACCGCCGCAACTCTGGCACCATGTACAGTTGCTGGCTAACAATCAAACTGTGCTGGATATAATGCTCTGGGTGGTGCGACTGGCTAAGCTACCCACTGATCTCCAGATACACCTGCTACCACATTCCTTCGAGTCAACTGAATTGCACTTATGGAACGCCAATCAGTTGTACCCTGTCCTGCACCAGCACCAACCTCCGTGTTCTCTGCCACAGGTTGGTCTGCCTGCACCGAAGATTCGTCCATTTGCTGGTAGAGGCAGGGCCCGCTCCGCTGCTCCATTCTCCATAACACCTAGCAGCCTGCACACATACTTCCCACTCCCCAAACATTCCCGGATCATGCACACCCCACACGTGTCAGTATACCTACCTGAAGCAACAACAAGCTGCCCCCTCTTGCTAAGTCTCCACCTCTGCCACATCCAGCTCACTTATTCTGCTGGTATCGCATGGTCTTCGGTGACACAGAACAAAGGTGTAGATCACCTTTACAGCATCCAAATGCTGCACTCCATACATTCCTCCATTTTTTCCAATAGCTGATTGTACATAACAGACCTTTCTTTGAAACTCAATTTTTTGGTCGAGACGGGTATGGATGTATCTATAATCTCTACTTCAATGGTTCCACCCACGTCTTCTCCTTCAACTTTGCTCCTCCTAGCAGTCAATGCTTCAACCCTAAAATGTTTGGGATCAGTGGCAGTTAAAGTTCACCTATCACAATTCTTGTTTCCCCTAGACTTTTTACATAGCTGACATAGATGAGCTGATACTAGGGATGGATTTCTTGTCACACCACAAACTTTCACTAAACATCGCTCAGTGCACACTGCACCACCCTAAGAACATACAGATACAGTGCACTCACCTTTTGCTTTCCTGCTCATGTGTTTTCATGGCGAACAGTTTGGTGCATGAGTGTTACGCCCTCGTGGGTGATGTTCTGAGGTGTGTGAACGTTTTAATGTCGGCGTACGAGTTTGTGATGAAAATCTGTCAGGAGAATGACTAGCTCCAACACCGCATTTTGCTCACCTCCAGCGATCTCGCCTCTGCCCACATTCAGCTGAAGAACCTGCAAGTCATGACACCAGAGACAGGATAAGTTTCTTGCACCAGCTCCAGCCTAGCCACTTCTCAGGCCAGTCCTATGAAACGTTTTGCATGTGACAAACCGGTTTCTGTGGCAGGCAGACCACCCACACTGTGCCTGTCCCTCCTTGTGTCATGTGTACCAGTCAGTGTGTCTGAACACCAACCCCGTCCTCACACGCACGACATGCCCACCTTCTCCACGCTGACTGACACGCCGCTTGTTGATAAACAATCCCCCTCTCCTGTGCGCTAGTCATATGACTCAGCCAACACTTCTGTTTTGCATGCTCACCTGGTGCCGCTCTCACCTGTGCTGGGTTCTGCACACATTAGTGACAGTCAACGTTCACCACACATTCCTATTCATCACTCACTGCGCTCGCTACCAGTCTCTTGACATTCGCACACATCACGTGTACAATCCAAACATGTCACTTTTCACTGCCATTCCCTACTCACTTCAATGGTCATATTTTGACCCATGGGCATACTCCCCACATGACAGACACGTTTGTTAACCAGGAACCCCCTCATTTGCAGCATTCAGTATTCTCTGTCACAGACGGGACAGTGCATAAGATACATTACTGGCCGTTAAAATTGCTACACCAAGAAGAAATGCAGATGATAAACGGGTATTCATTGGACAAATATATTATACTAGAACTGACATGTGATTACATTTTCACGCAATTATGCTGCATAGATCCTGAGAAATCAGTGCCCAGAACAACCACCTCTGGCCGCAATAATGGCTTTGATACAGCTGGGCATTGAGTCAAACAGAGCTAGGATGGCGTGTACAGATACAGCTGCCCATGCAGCATCAACATGATACCACAGTTCGTTAAGGGTAGTGAAAGACGTATTATGACGAGCCAGTTGCTCAGCCATCACTGACCAGGCATTTTCAGTTGGTGAGAGATCTGGAGAATATGCTGGTCAGGGCAGCAGTTGAACATTTTCTGTATCCAGAAAGGCCCATACAGGACCTGCAACATGCAGTCATGCATTATCCTGTTGAAATGCAGGGTTTCGCAGGGATTGAATGAAGGGTAGAGCCACGGGACGTAACACATCTGAAATGTATTGTCCACTGTTCAAAGTGCCGTCAATGTGAACAAAAGGTGACCGAGATGTGTAACCAATGGCACCCCATACCATCACGCTGGATGATACGCCAGTATGGTGATCATAAATACACGCTTCCAATGTGCATTCACCGTGATGTCGCCAAACACGGATGCGACCATCATGATGCTGTAAACAGAACATGGATTCATCCGAAAAAATGACGTTTTGCCATTCGTGCACCCAGGTTCATTGTTGAGTACACCATCGCAGGCACTCCTGTCTGTGATGCAACGTCAAGGGTAACCACAGCCATGGTCTCCGAGCTGATAGTCCAGACTGCAGCAAACGTCGTCGAACTGTTCGTGGAGATGGTTGTTGTCTTACAAATGTCTCCATCTGTTGACTCAGGGATCGAGACGTGGCTGCACGATCCGTTACAGCCATGTGGATAAGATGCCTGTCATCTCGACTGCTAGTGATATGAGGCCATTGGGATCCAGCACGCGTTCCGTATTACGCTCTTGAACACACCGATTCCATATTCTGCTAACAGTCATTGGATCTCGACCAACGCGAGCAGCAATGTCGCAATGGCGATAGGCTACAATTTGACCTTTATCAGAGTCGGAAACGTGATGGTAAGCATTTCTCCTCCATACATGAGGCATCACAACAATGTTTCACCAGGCAACGCTGGTCAACTGCTGTTTGTGTATGAGAAATCGGTTGTAAACATTCCTCAGGTCAGCACATTGTTGGTGTCGCCACCGGTGCCAACCTTGTGTGAATGCTCTGAAAAGCTAATCATTTGCATATCACAGCATCTTCTTCCTGTCAGTTAAATTTCACATCTGTAGCACATCATCTTCGTGGCGTAGCAATTTTAATGGCCAGTAGTGTAGTGTGCTATTGACAGCCCCCCTATCTGGCATAAAGTCAGACGCCTCACGTCTATTAAATTACGCACGGCACAACAGCAAATTAATGATCTGTTAGCTGCAGGCATATTACAGACATTGGACAGTAATTGGTCATTGCCTATTCACCTCACTACCAGACATGTCAGCTCATTTTGCGTGTGTGGGGATTACAGGTGGCCGGCTGCGGTAGCCAAGTGGTTCTAGGCGCTCCAGTCTGGAACCGCGTGACCATTATGGTCGCAGATTCGATTCTTGCCTCGGGCATGGACGTGTGATGTCTTCAGATTAGTTAGGTTTAAGTAGTCCTAAGTTCTAGGGGACTGATGACCTCAGCAGTTAAGTCCCAGAGCCATTTGAACCATTTGATTACAGCTGTTTAAATACGAGAACCATAATAGACAATTACCCAGTGCTGAACATCAAGGACTTCACCCACATGTTATCAGGTGCTCCCATCTTCAGGATAAATAACTGTAAATGTGCCCGTGGCACCAGAGTATATACCCAAGACTGCAATTATCAAGCCGCTATCTTTTTCCGAGTACCATTACATGCTGTTTGGCCATGAAAATGCTGCTCAGACATGGCAGTGATTTATTGACTCCATCCTACGAAAATTCGAGTTTTGTTTCACGTACCTGGACGACATACTCGTTTCCAGTAAGACAGCCGGGGAGCACAAGTGTCACTTATCGACAGAAGTGAAGACTTTAGAGTCAAATGGGGTAGGATCGACAAAGATAAGTTACAATTACACAGCATCTGTCGATGGTATACAACCTACAGAAGCTTGTGTGCAGGCCATCTCAACTATGTTACCCTCTTCAACTTACAAAGAACTGTGCCAATTCCTCATCACTGTCAACTGCTACCACCATCACTTACCCTCATCAGCTGTAGTACAAGCTCCTCTCACGGATGCACTGTCAGGCAAACAATCCTTGGGACTCTGACCCGTCCGTTGGACTGACCCCATGCTGGAAGCCTCTGAGGTGCTAAAGGTTTCCCTGGCCGGGACTGTGACACTCGCCCACCCAGACCCCTCGACCGAACTATTCATTACCTTGGACGATAGTGACACAGCAGTGGGAGCTGTCCTTCAACAATGCTCAATTGACAACATCTCACCCCAGCACTTCTTCTCTAGAAAACTGTATGGTGTGCAAAAAGAATAGTCCACCTTTGACAGGGAGCTCCTGGCCATCTACAAGGCTGTTAAACATGCACTGTCAGGCAAGCAAACCTTGGGACTCTGACCTGTCCATTGGACTGATCCCATGCTGGTAGCCTTTGAGGTGCTAAAGTTTTCCCTGGCCTGGGCTGTGACACTCTCCAACCCAGACACCTCAACCGAACTATTCATTACCTCGGACGATAGCGACACAGCAGTGGGAGCTGTCCTTCAACAATGCTCCATTGACAACATCTCACCCCAGCACTTCTTCTCTAGAAAACTGTATGATGTGCAAAAAGAATAGTCCACCTTTGACAGGGAGCTCCTGGCCATCTACAAGGCTGTTAAACATTTCCACCCCGACGTTGAAGGACGTGCCTTCTGTATCCTCATGGACCACAAACCACTTGCGAATGCCTTCTGAAACCCTCCAAGAGACCTACCCCACGTCGTTTCTGGCTTTTTGACTTGGTGTCTCAGTTTATGATAGACATCCGCTATATCAAGGGCGTGGATAATATCAGTGCCGATTTTTCTCGTGCATCAATGCAGTGTCCAACATCATTTATTCGTCTAATCTAGAAGAGGGCACCTAAGCACTCCTTCAGGACCCGACCACTTTCCTCTTGTTCACCAAGGCACGATTCCCCAGTGTCGCCGCCGAAGTCTGGTGCGATTCTTCGACTGTAATCTTATGCCCAGTGTTACTGGCTCCCTTACACCGTCAATTTTTCGATGCCTTAGGTAACCTTGCACACCTGGGCATTCGTGCCTCTACCTGGAAAAAGAGACTGACAGATGTGGGCTCACAACTGTGTCCCTTGCCAGCGCAACAAAGTCGGCCGCCATACGGTCCCCCTGCTGGGTAAATTTTGCATTCCTCCAGGATGTTCGAGGCACATCCATATTGATCTCATCGGCCCCCTTCTGCCATCAGAATGTTTTACGTATGTCCTGTCACAATTGATCACTTGTCCTGATGGGTACAAGCCATACCTTTGCTGAACATCACGCGATTTGCCGCGGGACTGCTACGGTCGCAGGTTTGAATCCTGCCTCGGGCATGGATTTGTGTGATGTCCTTATGTTTAAGTAGTTATAAGTTCTAGGGGACTGATTACCACAGATGTTAAGTCCTATAGTGCTCAGAGCCATTTGAACCGTCACGCGATTTCCTCTTGGATCACCCGGTTTGGCTGCCCAGCCCCAATCACAACTGACCAAGGTCATCAATTTGAGTCATCCCTGTTCACTTTGCTGTGTCGCATGTGTGGTATCCACAAAATCCACACCACCTCATACCACCCTCAGTGCAACAGTCTGGTAGAATGGTGACACTGCACTTTAAAGACCGCCCTCAGATGCCATAACTGCTTTGGTTGGAAGCTCTACCTTGGGTCCTTTTAGGGTTGAGATCAATGCACAAATCAGACATCCAGCACACCATTTCAGAGGTGGTTTATGGGGAGAACTCCATCCTTCCAGGTGAACTAGTCCAGCTCACGGCTCAGGAGGGTTTTGCCCCCTTCCAGACTTTATTAGCCAGTTGCATATGCATTTCAAGCACCTACGCCTCTATCTGCTGGTTAGCCATACGCCGCCAGTCTCCTATGTGCCCTCTTCTCTTGGAGATTGTTCCCACATCATATTACATGATGACACCGTACGCTAACCTTTACAGATGGCCTACAAGGACCCCTTCAAGGTTCTGCAATGTGGGGATTCAACATGTGACATTCTCATCCAGGACACCCCACAGACAGTTTCACTGCATTAGGTCAAATGTGCATTTGTGGACTCCTGTTCTCTAGCATCAGGCTTTCCGACACAGTCAACGACCTTGGCCCCCACCATGTTTCGGACTCCTTGAATGATACAGCACAAATCACTCAGGCCCATGGTCCCTCAATGGTGTCCAGCCCTAGCGTCTCTCATTGTACTGGTTTCCCAGATGGTTTAAGTGACTCTCCATTTATGGGTTTTCCAACACATGCTGCCTATGTTGAGGTCGACCCTCCTACTATCACATTTAATGCCTCAGTTCCGCCACACTATATGGAAGACATCTCGCTGGTAGTAGATAACGGCCATGATCTTGTCCCTCTGATGGACTCAAACTCTCCATTATGAGATGATCGCCTGGAAGTCAAGGTACTACAGTGTTTCGCCCTCCCTCAACATTATGACCCTGCCCTCCTACTTGCCTTTATCTCTCCACTCGGCAAGATTCAAATCATCTCTCGTTTGGTTCTTCTCCACACTTCAGCTCACCGGCTTTCTTTCAAGCCAGCTGTCACCTCACCCAACCATGCCATCTACAGGACTTTGTGATGGACCTACCACTTCATGTTCCACCACTGACTTCATCTCCAGACAACATGGAGGTACCAGCCGTCCAGCTCCCAGACCCCAGGACGTCCTTGAATACAATACAGATACTACACTCACCCCCAGGACTAATCAGAAGTACTCCATACAACCCAGGACTCTCTCTCCACTCACGACTTCTTTGGACAAAAAGTTTGAGATGATTCAGTCTGTTTATGTTACTTATTGTATACACACATGTAGATGCTTGTACTTAAATGTACATCTGTATTGAAATATAATGCAGAAGTTTTTGATTTTGGGATAGTACCCCTTAACATTCTCACAGATGTAAATAAAATGAACTGAGAAGAAACACACCCAGCATGGACTACACTTGAACAGGAAGGGAAAATTAAGGTTAGTGAATGAAATACAAGTTTTCTGTGCCCCAGTCATCAACAAGAAAGAACCAGTAGCACTAGGTTGTAATCCAGATGCGTTTTTAGAGGAAAGAACTATTACAGCAGTGATCAACCAGGCAAATTAGATGTATGTGAGCCCTTTGCACTCAGTGTAATCACACGTGTAGAAGATAAGTACAACAGTGAAGGTAATCTTGGTTTCCACTGTCACAGAACACAACAGTATCCACATACATACAAAGAGAGAAGAAATCCAGGTATCACTTAGCATGATACATCTGAATAGTGTAGTACCTTAGGAAGAAACTCACTATACTATAGGTTTTAGTAAATAAGCATATGCCACAAGTGTTAGTGTTAACTGAATATGGTCTAAAATGTAATGAAATTAACTGCTATAAACAAGATGGTTATGTACTAGTAAACAGTTATTATACGAAACAGCATAAGGGTGCAGGCATGGCAATCTTTGTGAGAGAAAATATTATGTGTAAGAAATTTACATTTATTGAGCAATACAGTGAAGAGGGGATATTAGAAGTAAGTGGTATTGCAATTCGACTAAAAGAGCATGGAGCCAATGTAGTAAAACATGAAGTAATAGGAAAATACAAACTACCTTGTGCGGATGTAATCCATTTTCGCAACAGCTTCAATACAATATTTAGGTAAACTGGTCCCAATGACATTACTACGCCTGGAGACCTTAACATTGATACAGACTCCAACAGCATTGCTAACATGAAACTTGTAGATGCATTAACATCTTACCATCTTAGAAATATAGTTACCATGGATACCAGAGTCTCAGACTTTAGTTCTACCACGATAGGTTATGCAATAATTAACAGAACTGCTGAAGACACTTAAGTTTAGTAACATAAATTTTCATTGCTCAGACCACCTTCCACAACAGATAGAATATAGAAAAACAGCTCCTAAGATAATACCAAAAATGTATTAATGGACTGAGATCCGCCTCGATTGCGAAAAAACACCTAGTGTTTACCTAGGTTTCGGTGTAGATAACTACACCTTCTTCAGAACAATAAACTCAAAAGTGTCTATAAAGACCTTTGTCAATAATTAAAAGCTCAGCATAGCTATATATTTAAAAAAGAAAAAGATGACACATAAAAGTACATGTGAACAAAGTCAAAAGAATAACTTAACTTAATGGTGTACACTCCACCTCACATCAGCATGTGTTCGATGGGCCGTGTCCCGTCGCAAACTGCGGCAACCAAACGGTAGCTCGCTTACCAGCTAGACACGCTATCTATGCACATGCGCAAGAAATAGGAAGTTACTTAATGCGCATGCGCATAAAAATACGAGAAAGCCCGTATATTCCCAAACGTGGATCAACGTATACCAAAATTAAAATGGACATAACCCGAGACGAGCTAAATACAAGATAAAACCTAAAGATCAGCACACAGGGTTACTGTATCTCGGAAGAGTAACATACATGATTGTTGATTATGACAAATTTTTTATTTATTTATTTATTTTTTTATTTTTTTTTAATTTTTTTTATCTTTTTATTCTTTTTACGATGTAGGTGTTTTTAGCCCGGTGAACATCTCACGTTTTATCCCTATATCCTTATCTCCACGACGTCTTTAGACTACGTCCCCTCAACCCCCCCCCACCCCCCCCACCCTCATTTGACTAACTACTGACTTTTCATACAGCTTCTCCGTTCATGATCAAATATAATAGCACAACCTGCAAGCTTAGCTAGCATCTGTATCTTGTGGTTTTTATATATTTTTGTCCAACACCTGTATAATAGAAATGCCTTTAGCAATTATTTATCTATCATCTGTTAAAGGAGTGTTTCCAAATGGATGATTCTGGGACTCTATTATGAAAGAGGCAGCCAAAATTAGCATAAACAGCAACAATTTTAACAGAGTCCAGGGGTACACACCTAGTAGGGCATGGGGGTGGACTTTGGATATTGAATGAAAAGAAAGTCATAGGTTTGTTGCTTGTAGGGATGTGGGAGTGGCAGTTTCAAACATGGCACTGACCGCTCATGCCATTGACATCACTTGGTCCCACAGTTGGATGAAGACACTGAGAACTACTCAACTTGCCTCCTGCACTTGTGCCACTCAAGTCCTCTCTGGAAGGTTGCAGATGCTGCCATTACATTTATATAAGCAGAACACCAACCAGCCCTGGCAGTTAGTGATTTCAACTTCTGATGATGATGACAGAGACAGTTATTGAAAGCTCAAGTGTTTTATTTGAAATGAGATGGCTCATAAACTGAAAGATTTTGTTAAAGTAGTTGTTTTTTGAAGCCTCTCAAAGAGCTTTCATGGGCATTGTATTTTGCTGTACTTCCAGCTGACAACCTGAACATATAATATACAAAATCTCTCAAAAGCATAAATATTGGAGAAAACGTCTGTTGTAGTTGTGATGAAGTCACATTTGCTTCAAGTATCTGCTCAATAACACCTCCTATAAAAAAAGTCATATTTCTTCTATTTTGGATGCAAGAAAGGGGACAAGAACAAGGAAATGATCACCAAAAACGTTGTGTACTATGTATTTGTCCAGTCTCAATGAACAGGCAAGTGAAAATGGAAATGGCATGCCATTTTGGACTGTTGATTTGAAGGGAGCCCTCAAATCATACTGTAAGGGACAGTCAAATGAAAACCAACTATCCACCACAATGGGACCATAGAATGGTTTCATTCACAGTTAATCACCATACACATGAAGACATTTTTCGCACTGGCGGATGAGACACTCAATTCTTGTTTCATAGAACATAGTTGGCCGCTGACGGATCCATAACTGCACACACACTTGCACTTCCTGGTCTGACTGAAACCACCGTCCATTTATGTCTTTCTTCAGGTCGCCAAAGATGTGAAAATCTCATGATGAAAGATATGGGCTGTACAGAGGATGTTGTAGTGTTTCCCAATCAAATCACTAAGTGAAGTCTTCATTTGATTGGCAGTATGGAAACGGGCATTATCATACAACAGGATGATTTCATCCAACAGCATTCCCTGGTGTTCTGACTTTGTCACACATCACAGTTTCTGCGAAGCACTGTGCATTGATTGTGGTTCAACAA
Organism: Schistocerca gregaria; assembly: GCF_023897955.1. Classification (NCBI taxonomy): domain Eukaryota; kingdom Metazoa; phylum Arthropoda; class Insecta; order Orthoptera; family Acrididae; genus Schistocerca; species Schistocerca gregaria. Next base: position 695,710,440 of record NC_064931.1, on the reverse strand, counting down.
TGGAGGAACACGATGAGCACTGGGCCCCTGCAGTAGAAGAAGGAGGTCATCATGACCTTGCTGAAACTTGGATGAACAGCTTTGGATTTCTTTGGCAGAGGAAATGTGGGATGTTTCCACTGTTGTATTTGCCATTTGTCCTCAGGCTGATGGATGGAATCATAGTGTTGCATGATAATTCCCGACCTACTCTGCCAATTGAACAATGGCTATGCTTCAGCGATTTGGCTGGGAAATACTGTAACATCCTGTGCACAAAATCAGTCTTTGTGTGATTGTCACATCTTTGGTGACCTGAAGAAAGATGTGTGTGGATGTCGGTTTCAGTAGGACAAGTAAGTGCAAGAGTGGGTGCGGTTATGGCTCTGTGAGTGGCCCACCATGTTCTACAAAACAGGAGTTTATCACCTTTTCCCCCAGTGGGATAAATGTATGAAGGCATGTGCTGATTACTTTGGAATGAAACCATTCCATGCTCCTACTGTGGCAGGTGCTCAGTCATTGTTTGAATGCCCCCCCCCCCCCCCCCCCCCACAAAGAAAGAAATTTCAATGAGGGAAAAACTGAGATTTGTAAACCTTCATAACTGCCTTGAAATTTACCTTGTTCCTCATGACAAAGAATTTCTTATTCCTGAAGGGAGAACTCTAATGAATCTTTTACTGATAATGAAGAACCATCCAGTTCATGGAATACACATCCTGCATGATTCATAAGGTGGCATGAAGAGAGCTCAGTGCTCTCATCTGGAATGCAGAACTTGATACAAATAAGGCATAACGTTTTGGCATCATGTTTAAAAGTATGTATGCAACTCTTTGCAAGAGTTCACATTTTGCAGTATAACTAAATAACTGGAGCAGTTCTTTAAAAGTGAAGGTTATCTCACATAATGCAGATATACAGAAGATCTGATGGATGCACTGAATATGGTGCACAGGTATAAACAGCAAGTCATTACTAATGCTTTGAAGACTAGTGTTACATTAGTACTTTTACATAATGAAAACAGATTTTGTTTTGTTTGTGTCTATATTCTAGAAATGCAAAACAAACATAGCCAAATATGAGAAATGTTCTGATATTAGTAGACTGCGTGAGATACCTGCAGTAAGTTTGTGGGTAATTTAAATTATTGTTATATTATTGGAAGTACAATCTGCTATACCAAGTACTGTTGCTTCCTCTCAGAGTGGGCATCTGTTCTAATGATAAACACTATTTACAGAAAAGTTTGTTGAAGAGACACATCACTAACCTCTGGAATGAAAGAAGCTTTAAATGTAAATGGCTCTGCATTCACTTAATTACATCAAAAGTTACCCTTGCTTGGTTTTGAAAAAAGTGAAAAGATGTGTTTTGATCCATCAACAGATCAGAGAACTTTTTAAAGACTCTCAGTTTGAAAAGGAGCTAATTGGCAAAGGGAAAACATCATGGCAGTCATTTAATAATGTCTTCTGAGAAACTTCAAAGCAGCAGATTTCAAGAACTTACAGATGATGTGATGTCTTTGTATGAACAGCTGCTCTGTAACATGTCACAAAAAATGTACTTTTTACATTCACATTGGGATACCTCACATAAAATTGTAGAAAAGTAATTGATGAACATGGGGAGCGCTTCTTTTAGGATATTTCATGGCTATAGTAAAGTTAGGAATGGAAATTGAGTGCTATGATGTTAAGTAATTATTGCTGGGTGGTAAAAAGAAAACTCCTGTAAAACAGCACCAGATGGAAGCCAAAAAGAGATTCTCTTCAGGTAATCAACATTCTTTTCATCTTTTCTTGTGATATGAAATTTGGATACAATAATTATCATTGTCTCAAAAATGAGGACCAGTCAAATAACTTCAGCTTCATTTTCTGGTATTGTGACCAAAGACACACAAAGAATCCATTTGTACTGTATTGTATTTTTTATTGGTCCTGTTGTCTACATAGCAGCTTATGCATAAAACATTGGACAAGTCAAGTTATAAATACACAGGCTGAAAGTCATTTCAAGGCATACATATTTAAGCTTACAATAATACACTTTACACGAGAGTATTTATATAACACATTTCATAAATTTAAATATTCTTCAATGGAGTAAAAGCAAGTATTCACAAGGTCACTGTTCTTTTTTGTGGTCTTCAGTCTGAAGATTGTTTGATGTAGCTCTCTATGCTATTCTATCCTATGCACATCTCTTCATAAGTACTTAATTACTGCACCCTGTAACCATTTGAATCTACACTACTGGCCATTAAAATTTCTACACCAAGAAGAAACACAGATAATAGATGGGTATTCATTGGACAAATATATTATACTAGAACTGACATGTGATTACATTTTCACGCAGTTTGGGTGCATCGATCCTTAGAAATCAGTACCCAAAACAACCACCTCTGGCCGTCCTTGATATGCCTGGGCATTGAGTCAAACAGAGCTTGGATGGCGTGAACAGGTACAGCTGCCCAGGCAGCTTCAACACGATACCACAGTTCATCAAGAGTAGTGACTGGAATGTTGTGATGAGCCAGTTGCTTGGCCACCATTGACCAGGCATTTTCAATTGGTGAGAGATCTGGAGAATGTGCTCGCCAGGGCAGCAGTTGAACATTTTCTGTATCAAGAAAGGCCCGTACAGGAGCTGCAGCATGCGGTTGTGTATTATCCTGCTGAAATGTAGGGTTTCGCAGGGACCGAATGGAGGGTAGAGCCACAGGTCATAACACATCTGAAATGTAATGTCGACTGTTCAAAGTGCCGTCAATGCGAACAAGAGGTGACTGAGACGTGTAACCAATGGCACCCCATACCATCACGCCAGGTGATACGCCAGCATGGCGATAATGAATACACACTTCCAAAGTGCGTTCACCGCGATGTCACCAAACACAGATGCGACCATCATGATGCTGTAAACAGAACCTGGATTCATCCGAAAAAATGATGTTTTGACATTCATGCACCCAGAGTCATCGTTGAGTACACCATCGCAGGCGCTCCTGTCTGTGATGCAGCTTCAAGGGTAAATGCAGCCATGATCTCCAAGCTGATAGTCCATGCTGCTGCAAACGCCAAACTGTTCGTGCAGATAGTTGTTGTATTTGCAAACTTCCCCATCTCTTGACTCAGAGATCAAGACGTTCGTTACAGCCATGTGGATAAGATGGCTGTCATCTCGACTGATAGTGATACGAGGCTGTTGGGATCCAGCATGGCGTTCCGTATTGCCCTCCTGAACCCACCGATTCCATATTCTGCTAACAGTCATTGGATCTCTACCAATGCGAGCAGCAATGTCGCAATATGATAAACCGCAATGGCGATAGGCTACAATCCGACCTTTATCAGAGTTGGAAACGTGATGGTAAGCATCACAACAATGTTTCATCAGGCAACGCTGGTCAACTGTTGTTTGTGTATGAGAAATCGGTTGTAAACTTTCCTCAGGTCAGCACATTGTTGGTGTCGCCACCGGTGCCAACCTTGTGTGAATGCTCTGAAAAGCTAATCATTTGCATATCACAGTATCTTCTGTCTGTCGGTTAAATTTCACATTTGTAGCATGTCATCTTTGTGGTGTAGCAATTTTAATGGTCAGTAGTGTATTTACTATAGCGAAGCCTTGGTCTCTGTCTAAAGTTTTTACCTTCCACTCTTCCCTACATTACCAAACCGATTCTTTCTCAATACCACTGCGTCTGCATGTTTCCTACCAACCGTTACCTTCTTTCAGTCAAGTTGTACGATAAATCTTGGTTATGTTTAATTTACTGCAGAAGCTCTTCATTATTTATCCCGTTTACCATCCCCTTTTCAGCACTCAGCTGTAGGACCACATTTTAAAAGCTTCTAATCTCTTCTTGTCTGTACTGATTTTCATTCATATTACATTTATATACAAGGTTATGCTTCAGACATATACCTTCAGAACAGATTTCATAACACATTTATATTCAACATTAACAAATTTATATTTTAGAAAAGGATTTTTTGCTACATCTACTTATATGTAAATACCGTATGGTACGTGGCATTCCTATTGCATTCACAAATATGGTGAGGGAAAAACAACTATCTACATGTCTTCAATTGAGCCCTAATTTCTTGTGTTTTATCTTCATGGTCCTCACTCAAAATGTATGTCGGCAGCAGTCGAAATGTTCTGCAGTCAGCTTCAAATGCTGATTCTCTAAAATTTCTCAATAGTGTTCCTTGAAAAGAATGTTGCCTTCCATCCTGGGATCTTCATTTGAGTTCCCAAAGCATCTCTGTAATACTTTCATATTTCTCGAACCTACCAGTGACAAATCTAACAACCTGCCTCTGGACTGCTTCAATGTCTTTCTTTAATCTGACGTGGTGCAGATGTTAAACACTTGAGTCCTACTCAATAATAGGTTGCACTAGTGTCCTTTTCATATGAACTACAGTTTCCCAAAATTCTCCCAATAAATCAGTGTCAACCATTTGGCTTCTGTAGCACATGGTCATTCCATTTGATATTGTTTTGCAGTGTTACATCCATGACATGACTGCATCAAAGAGGGCACTACTAATGCTGTATCCAAACATTATGGGTTGATTTTTCCTACTCATCCACAATGACTGACATTTTTTTTACATTTAGAACTAGCTGCCATTCATCAGACAAACTAGAAATTTTGTCTAAGCCATCTTGTATCCTACTACAGTCACTAAACTTTGTCATCTTCCCATACTGCACAGCACATCAGCAAACAATTGCATATTGCTGTCCACAATGTCCGTTTGATGATTTATGTATATAGAATAAAGCAGTGATCATATTAAAAGGTAAAAATGAAGTTAAAATTGTATCTTCAAAATGTAACACAGGTTGTAGAACTTACATCCACTAATTCTAATCATAAAATCTGAGTGGTACCTAATGCAAAGGAAGTCAAAATAGGTGAAGCACACAATGGCATGCTGTGTCCTCTTCTATTCCTCATTTACACAAATGGCACACAGACACAGCAGTGAAGGCCATACTGTTTGCAGATGACATTAATGCAATAGTGGGTGTTGTAAAGGAGAAGCTCTTAAATCCAAAGTTTCTTAGTTTCAGGTCAAAAGATTGACACTTATGTCAACAACACAAATTATATTCAAGAAATAGTACAGTATACGTGGCTGTAAGAAACATGTGTTGACCAAGACTCAAATTCGGAAGACTACAAAATGAAACTTCCCCAGTCTCAAGCCAGCATGTTTTGATCTGAGAATATTTCAAGCAATTGCACCACTGAGGTGGTAGAATGGCACATACTTTCAGCCACTTTATCTTAAGGAATAGTATTCTATGGTAAAACTAGCAGCTGTTTCAAAGACATTTTACATTATATAAATCAGATATTTGAATCATGTCACACAACTCTACAAAGCACACTGCGAGTCACTATTTAAAAACTTACGGGTACTTACAGTATCCTCCCTACACGTATACAAATGTCTGTTGGTTTTCAGAACTAAGCTTGGAGATCAACAAACCAAGAGTAACTTTCATAGCTATAGCACACATAAATGTGGGTCACTCCATGTAGGCCAAGCAAGAATTGTAACTGAAAGATATGTGTGCCACATTGCTTTGATACTTTATAATGCACTGTACCATACATCAAGGGGTGAAAGAGGAAAGGGATTTTAGAATACAGTTACAAACATTTCCACACTAGAAATGTTTTTACAGCTTAGGTGAATATGTTCTCTGACAGAAATCCTAATCACTTGCTAAATCACCAGGTATATTTTAAATATGAAACCAGAGGTACTATCCTTACTGTGTGTGTCTTACACAAGGTTGTTTATACTGCAAGTCTTTTTCTGTTTTCTCCATCCCAGGTGCAGATGTGAATACACCACCATTACAAAGTAAGTATTATACACACATCAAACAAAAGTTGTGCATCGCTGTTGTTCCAAGAGTTCCAGAACCTGTACAGAAAACTGAATTAGAGATCAACATAAACATCATTGCCACCCTTTTTATTGCTCATGAAAACCACACATTGCATGTTGTACCACCATACAGTGAGACCTTCAGAGGTGGTGGTCCAGAGTGCTGTACACACCAGTACCTCTAATACCCAGTAGCACATCCTCTTGCATTGATGCATGCCTGTATTTGTCATGGCATACTATCCACAAGTTCATCAAGGCACTGTTGGTCCAAATTGTCCCACTTCTCAATAGAGATTTGGCGGAGATCCCTCAGAGTGGTTGGTGGGTCACGTCATCTATAAACAGCCCTTTTCAATCTATCCCAGACATGTTCAATAGGGTTCATGTTTGAAGAACATGCTGGCCACTCTAGTCAAGCAATGTCGTAATCCTGAAGAAAATCATTCTCAAGATGTGCACGATGGGATGCGAATTGTTGTCCATGAAGACGAATGACTCGTCAATATGCTGCCGATATGGTTGCACTATCGGTTGGAGGAGGGCATTCATGTATCATACAGCCATTATGGCACCTTCCATGACCACCAGCAGTGTACATCGCCCCCACAAATTGCCACCCTAAAACAGCAGGGAAACTCCTCCTTGCTGCACTCACTGGACAGTGGACCATGTTGCCTCCAAATTCATCTCCAACAATTGTCTTGTCGAAGGTATATACGACACTCATCAATGAAGCGAATGTGACGCCAATCCTGAGTGGTCCATTTGGCATGTTATTGGGCCCATCTGTACCGTTCTGCATGGTGTCATGGTTGCAAAGATGGACCTCGCCATGGACGTTGAGAGTGACATTGCGCACCATGCAGCCTGTTGTGCACAGTTTGAGTCATAACACGACTTCCTGTGGCTGTACAAAAAGCATTATTCAACATGGTGGCATGGCTGTCAGGGTTCCTCCAATCAATAATCCGTAGGTAGCGATCTTCCACTGCAGTAGTAGCCCTTGGGCGGCCTGAGCGAGGCATGTCATTGACAGTTCCTGTCTCTCTGTATCTCCTCAATGTCCGAACAACATCGCTTTGCTTCACTCCGAGATGCCTGGTCACTTCCCTTGTTGAGAGCCCTTCCTGACACAAAGTAACAACGTGGATGCGATTGAACTGTGGTATTGACCATCTAGCCATGGTTGAACTACAAGCAACATGAGCTGTGTACCTCCTTCCTGTTGGAATGACTGGAACTGATCACCTATTGGACTCCCCCCTCCCCAATCTACTAGGCACTGATCATGCATGGTTGTTTACATCTTTGGGTGGGTTTAGTGACATCTCTGAACAGTCAAGGGCCTGTGTCTGTGATACAATATCCACAGTCAACATCTGTCTTCAGGAGTTCTGTTAACCGGGACGATGCAAAACTTGTTTTGATATGTGTATAAGAAGAATAATGGAGTATTGGGATTGCAGTATAGGCTGGAGCTAGTGTATTTATGTTTGGAACCAAAATATATCAAAGTTTTAATTTTCAAGTCATGTAATAGTTCATAGTTTTGCATACGATGTAAGCCATTTACAGTCTCTAGAAATGTGTGGCATCACTGATTTTACAGAGTGAAGTGGCATTGGACTCACATTCAGGGGGAACAGGGTTCAAACACTTATTCAACCATCCAGACTCGGATTTTCTGTGGTTTCCTCAAATTGCTAAGATGAATGCCAAAATGGTATCATTGAAAGGGATATGAGCAGCTTCCTACCTCACTCTTCTCCAATCAAATTCAAATTTGTACATGTATACATTTGTCTGCATTTGGCATGTTCTGTACTATAATGGTAAATGTTAAAAGGACAAATAAACAAAATCAGTGCTGAACAATTAAAAATTCATAATGGATTAACAACAATACAAATTAGGACAGAGTGGTATTCACTATATACAGGATGTTTTTTAGCACCACACAGGCTCATTTAAAAGCAGAATAAGCTGTCACAAAAAGTCTAACAAAAAAGTGAAACAAATGCACATTCATACAGATATAACTCACACACACACTGTCACTTCAGTGTGAAGGGGCCGAGACCTCAGCAGCTGGGCCTCAGTGCCCATAGATGACAGTGGCCATGTGTGAGTGTGTTGTGCCTGTCTGAATGTGTGTGTATTTTTCTAAATCTGATAAAAGACTCTGTCAGACAGCTTACACTAATTTTAAATGTGCTTGTCTGCCACTCAACATCTCCTCCATATGGTGAATAGCAACCTACCCTAATCTGTATTGCTGTTAAAATTAGTGTTGGAATGATATAAACACACACTGAAAGTGAATAAGAAGCTATTTGTATTCAGGTAAGGCTGACCTGTTAAAACTGCTCGAATCCATAAATACCTTCTCCCAGTTAAATTTCACATGGTCCTATTCCGAATCCCATGCCATTTTCCTTGATATTGACCTCATCCTCACCAAACGCCAGCTACTCACTAAACCTACTAACAAACAACAGTACTTAAATTTTGGTAGTTGCCATTCCTTTCTTGTCAAATGTTCCCTCCCTTGGCATTCAAGACAAACATATCTGCTCAGATGCACACTCTTTACAGTAATACACTACCATTCTCACCTCAGCCCTCACTGGACAGAATTATCCCACCAGCTTAGTTCAAAAGCACATTTTCTGGGCCATTACATCCAACCCTGGTACCGCTGATCCCTCCGATAAACAACTTCAGAGCACACCACTTATCACTCAGTGTTGTCCTGGTCTTGACTGTATTTATCAGCTACTTCAAAAAGGCCATGATATCCTAAAATCATTCTGTCTGAGATTTTGCCCACCACACCTAGAATAGCTTTTTGTCACTCTCCCAATATCTTCAATATTCTTGTCAGACCCTATGCTCCTTCTGCACCAATCTTCCTACCCTATGACTTCTACCCCTGTGACCGCTCCACTGCAAGACTTGCCCTATGAACTCTCCTACCTCCACCTACAAGTGGCAAAACATATGCTATCAAAGGGAGAGCCACCTGTGAAATGACATGCCGTATACCAGCTGTTATGTAAGCACTTTTCGGCCTTTTTCATCAGTATGACTATCACCAAGTTATCAGTTAGGATGAATGGACACAGGAAAAGGGTGTATACCAGTAACACACAATATTCTGTTGCAGATCATGCTCTACAACATGACAGTCATGACCTTGATGCCTGTTTCACCAGAGGTGCTATCCAGATTCTTCCCCCACATACCAGTTTCTCAGAACTCCACAGTTGGGAACTAGCTCTGCAACATGTCCTTGGCTCTCACCACCACCTGGCATTAAGTTACATTAATTTCTTTTGTTCATCATTTCTTCACAGTAACTACTCCTTTCTGCACTCTGGTTTAGTTTTCTACATCTTTCATTTTCTGACCTATCTATTTTTCACCGCACCCTCCTACCCCTGATACATACAGTGCACTTAGCTTTTCACTCTTATTAAGTTGTGCATGATGTTTTAGCAGTAATCTCTGTCTTGCATATTACCCTGTCTTCCACCTTTAATCTCTCAGGTTTTCAAATTTTGTCTGGTGCACTCCCCAACAATCAGTCTTTCCTTCTCATCCAGTCCAGTAAGTCTCCCCTGTCCCGGGGTTATGGATGACTTTTTCAAACTTTACCCCTTTTCTTAAACCACTCCAGATCATTTTCCTTCGCCCCTCTTCCTTCCCCTTCAATCATTCTGCCAGAAGAAGGAGCCACTGACTCCAACAGCTTGCATAAGTAAAACCTTTTTTTTGTATGTGTGTTCTCTTGCTGCTGCTTGGTGAGTAGATTTTTTTTTATCTATCCAGTTACGTTGAGACAGACCAGAACCATGTGGTAGTCAACCAATTGCTCCAGCACCTTCCCCACACAGTGAGGAAGGATAACGCTGCAACAGCTACTTGAAAATGTTTGGTCCTTAGTGGACTTATGGAAGAGAACAGGTGCCTTCCACAAGTCATGAACTTCTCCCTTCTCCTACAGATAGAGTACAATATCATTTGCAATCCCAGTCATGTAGCAACATGCTGTGAAAGATTTTGTTGTGATCTCATCCCGTGACCTTGTGTTTCTTAGACAAGACTGCATAAAGCTCCCACATGAAAAAAGGGCAGCAGTAAACTTCATTACAAGTGGAATGTAAGTCCCTACATAGGCACTCTGCAACCAATCAGTAGCAGTGAGGAGCTTGATTCTGCCAGTAATTAGAGAGAAATGCTGTCCAATAATCTGAGCAATGATTCCTTTGATGGCCAGAAGACCATGATTTCTGATTATTATACTAATATGCTATTTCTGCCTCTTCTTGAAACCTTCCTGATTGATTCCCACACTTGTCTTGATTCCATGTAATGGCTTACAGAACCCAGGAATTATTTTCATAATAATAGTATTACCACTATTATTGTTTTGAATGGCTCAATAGATGCCACTTCAGTGACTTGGTAATTGTGTGAGTGGAAGGCTGGAATCTGGCCACCTCTTGAATCTACATAGAGCCACTGACAGACTTTATTTGTGAAGTAGCACCCATCAATTCACCATGGAACAAAATATCCTCTTAGTTGGCCTCAAGAATATGGGATGGATGTTTCAGCAGTTTTGTGGGTTATCTAGGTAACATGAGTCATCCCTTGCTGAATGAACCTACAGCCGAATCTCTTAAGTCACAGCTCTTCAGATAACAAGAGGCCTAATACAACTACCCTAATGGGAAAGTTGGTTAAAGAACCCCCTTACAGTCTGTGTATATTGAAGTCCCCATGTAAGAGGAAAGGGTGTGGAGTTATGTCAACAAGTCAGAGTTAGTCCTTTGTGTGAAGAATTGTGTAATGGCAATGGCAACACACAGTTACCACAAGGGTGCAGAGAGGACTGGGATGAATCATTAACAAAGAAAACAAACTCTACCCTTTATCCCTCCCCATAATGAAATTGTTCCTTTTGTTGAGGACATAGTTCCTTAGCAGAGAAGAGTCAAGAGTCTTTGAAATGTGTCTCCTGAAGATGAGGAATAAGCTTATTTCCTATACGAAGTGTCTCAATATCTCAACAGAGAACCTCAACTAATTTATGGATTGGATTGATGATGTTAAAGGCCATGAGTCCCTCCATCCCACATGCATCAAACCAAGAAGAGTCTTCAAAGAGGAAGTCCACAGAAGACAACTTTTGATGAATTCAATTGTAACCGAGAATCAATCAAACCAAGAGACAGAAAGAACTACAAGTGAGGGAGGCAGAACAGGTGTAATGTGGGTGAAATGCTCTGCCAAGAAGGCCACTGGAGGCCCCTGGGATGTGGTATGCTATGGGAGATGCACCCTCTGCATCTGGTCAGCATTAGCTTTCCCTCCATTGCCACAAGAAAACTAGGAATGTCGAGAAGTTGATAAAATTTAATGAAAGAGAACAATTGGTGTAGAAGAATAAGAAGAACTGAAAAGATGGGAAGAGCAGGGGTCATGTCAGAATACTGAGGAAGGCCAGCCATGGGACCACTGGTTCAGAGCAGGTGATGAGGTCGTTAGGTGGACAAATAATGGCAGTCCAGTAGAATGTGAGTTATCAGATGGGCACCACACTGACAATGAGGTGGATCCTCATGTTGTAAGATGTTCTCACGAGTTAGCCAAGTGTGGCCAATAGAAAGGTGACAGAGGAAAATAGATTCTCTGCAAGAAACATAAAGAAAAGACTGTGACATTGTTGTGGTCCCCTTTATGGCATGCAGTTTGTTTACTGAAACCAGGGCACATCAGTCTGTATTCCATCCCTCAAACAATTGGCACTTTAGACTCGACCAAAGGTCTAGTTCTGTTACCCCCACCTCCAAAGTTGGCATCCTCGTAGTCAACTTGGACAACCAGTCAGTCAGCATGTTCATTCCCTGAGATCCCACTGTGACCAGCAGTCCAGACAAAGACCAACTGTCAGACCATCCACCTTCACTGCAGCCAGAAAGGAGAGCCTGGATAGATACATCCAACCGGTGTTGAGGGTCATACTGCTCGAACAACTCAGGGAGTCATTGCCAATTAAAAACATCATGCCATAGCAAGAACTAATGTGACTGAGGGCTCAAGCAATGGCCACCAATTCTGCAATGAATACACTGCATCCATTCAACATGGAGCATAGTTCACTACACCTTGCATGTGTGGAGGCAAAACAGGTTTGTCCATCAACCATCAAGTCACCAGCAAAAACGGCCACAAACAGGTGGTGAAAAACCATGGCGTCAACAGAGTCATTTGGTCCAAAGGATAAGTCAAGACAGATCTGAGGATGGGGTACAAAACATGGGAGTGTACATGAATGCTCCATGGCAAGAACTGACATTGGAGGAAGTTAGAGTTTAGAGCAGAGTCACTGTATGCACTGTATACTGCAATCATGACTCCAGTCCTGGGCCTCTGTTGTGGGAGTGTGATCTCCATACCAGGGAAAAGGACACTGTACTTTGGATGCTCTTGGGAGCAGTGAATGTGTACCACATAGTTGAGCAGCAGTTGTTGATGATCTGTAGTCTAGGGACCCCAGCCTCTGCCAGTAGGCTGGTCACAGGGTTGGTTTTAAAGGCACCTGTTGCAAGTTGGACCCCACAATTGTGTAGTGGGTCCAGCATCTGCAGTGCTAAAGGTGATGTCAAGCCATATGCCTGATTCTCATAATCAGTATGGGATTGGATCAGAGTTTTGTAAAGCCACAAAGGTGTAGAGCAGACAGCACCCTATCAGGTGGTGCTGAGGCAGTAAAGAGTAGCAAGGTGGGACCAGCATATTCGTCTGTGTTGGAAAAGATGGGAAAGCTATGTCAAACAGGCATCAACACCAGTGCCAAAAAGCAATATGACTCGATCACAATGAGCAATTGGTCATTGAGGTAGAGTTCTGGTGTCTGGTGGGGCATGGACAAACGACAGCAACAGTTGTGAATGACAAATGTCTTGGTGGCTGAAAACCAGAAGCCATGGATGACAACCAGTGTTTGCACCTTTCATATGGTACCCTGCAGTCAGGACTCAGCAACAACAACAGTGGAGTAATAGTAAATGCACAAATTATCGGCAATACAGGGAAGGTGTAAATGTAGACCCCATAGCTGCAGATAGACCATTGATAGCCACTAGGAAAAAGGGACCACTCAATATAGAGCCCTGCAGGACCCCATTAACTTGTATATGGGAGGTACTGTAGGAGCAGCAACTTGAACATGGGAAGTATGGTGTGATAAAAAGCTCCAGGCAAAAATCGGAAGCAGGCCCTGGAGATCCCACTCATGTAAGGTACTGAGGATGCCATGATGCCACATAGTGTCATAAGTCTTTCGTGGGTCGAAGAAAACAGCAATAAGGTGCTGAGGCTGGGCAAAAGCCCAGACACTGGGCAAACCAAATTGCCAGCAATAGAGCAGCCTTAGCAAAAACCACCATGGGACAGAGCCAAAAGACTCCGAGACTCAAGGTACCAACACAACTGCTCGCTCACCATATGTTCAAATAACTTTACGAGACTAACTGGGCGATAGCTGTCCCTCTCAACGGGGTGTTTATCTGGTTTCAGTATTGGAACAATGACCCTTTCTCACCACTGAGATGGGGACTCACTCTCACTCCAGATATGGTTAAAAATGGCAGTGAGGTGATGTTGGGAATCAACCAATAGTGTTTTGAGCATTTGGCTGTGTATGTGGTATGGCCGTGGGGGCGTGGCAGGGCAAAGGTCTAGGGCACTGAGGAATTCCCACTTAATGAATAGGCTATTATAGGGCTTCAGATGACCTGTAGTATAAGGTATATGAATTCGCTCTGCCCATGGGCACAGAACCGTTTAAAAGCAACGACATGGTCCACTGATGGATGTTGCTCATGGCATTGGTGAACCTGTCTGCGATCTCTAATGGTCACAGTGATCTTTAAAGTCCATCAAGGTACTGTCTTCCAATAGAAGGTTCTGAGGAATACGGGATCACTAAGCCTTCTGCCGACAGAATGGCTGTGTTGCGCTTTGGACAGCTGCATCGATACCTCCATGTAGCAGGGTGCTAAGGGTGACAACAGAGGCAAAGGCATCCCAGCAAGCATGTGGGGGGACACCCAGGCAACTGATGATGAGGGAGGGACAAGGTGACCGAGAAATGTTCACTGCCACACAGGTCATCATAGACTGAACAATGGGTGGAATGGAGAAGGCCAGGGCTGCAAATGGAAAGATCAATGGCTGAATAACATCCATGTGCCACACTGAAGTGTGTGCAGGCACCGATACTCAAGAGACAAAGATTGACATGTGTGAACATAGTTTCAATACTATTACTGCAGCCAGCAGTCATAGTTCCACCCCACAAAGGGTTATTGGCATTTAAGTTACCCAAAATGAGGAAGGGTGGGGGGAGCTAATAAATCAGTTCAGACAACACGTTCTGGGGCACTTCACCATCAGGAGGGAAGTGCACATTACAGACAGTAAAATCCAGAGACGACCTGACACAAATAGCTACAGCCTGACATTAAAATCCAGAGACATTCTCGCATGAACAGCCACATCCTCCAAAGTCATATCGACTCGCACGTGTTCACTGCAGGCAGACTTCATAACCTACATGAACACTCACTTGATGCTCTGTCATAGTCGGCAGGATTCTTAAAGTAGCCAGATAGATAGGGCCATGGGGAACTCCAACTCGGGACAGAGTTGGAACATGCATGGTCCGGTAGCAAGGAGGCCATTAGTACTTCCACCTTGGAGGCCTTCTTTTTATTATTATTCTCCTTGGATGAGTTTGATGACTGCTAGGGCTTGCTTGCTCTAGTTTCAAGAAGAGAGGAGGATTGTGAAGTCCTAAGGCCAGCAATTTGTGGCTCCTTCAGCAACTAGCTGGAATCGGGTTGCAATCAGCAGAGTTCTGTGAGGGAAGCGTCCCAACAGACCCATTCCTGGTGAGAGATGCCAGAGGAGGGTGTTGAGGATCGACATTCCTAGTGGATAGGGCATCAACACTGCCAAAGTGGTTGTGGGAGAAACAGTTGGAGCTGTCAGGGAGGTGGGTGTAGTCGAGAGGTCCTGAGAGCCTAATGTAGAAGACACAAAGGGCAAAGGTACTGTTGCTAAAGAAGGTGATGTCATCGCAGTTGTATCAAATGCCATCATCGTTTGTACAGGATGCAAATGACAATATTTCTTCTTTGCCTCCTGATATTTGAGTTGGTCAAGAGTTTGTATTTTTGAATTTTCTTTCCTCTTTGGTAAATGGTGTAGTCTGGTGAACTGGAGCAATGGTACTCCCCACAGTTCACACAGACAGGGTGGAAGGGAACAAGGATTATCCATGTGCAACTGACAGCCCAGTACCTACAGACAGGGCTGTCATTACACTGTGAAGTCACATGCCTGAATCTCATACATTTGAAGCATCACATGGGAGGGGGAAGTTACAGTTTCACATCACACTGATACATCATCACCATGACCTTTTCAGGCAATGAGTCACCTGACAAGGCGAAGATGAAGGTCTCAGCATCAACCCTCTTGTTCTTCAATTCATGATAGACACGATGGACAAAATGCACACACTGTCGCTCAAAACTAGCGAGTAACTCATCATCTGTCTTTAAAAGGAGGTCGCAGAGGAAGATATACTCTGTACCATATTGAGACTCTTATTGGGAATGATAGTTACAGGAGTGTCACCCAGCTTGTCACAGCCGAGCAGCACCCACAAATGAGTGGGGGATTCTGTTTTGATCAGAACTGAACCCCTTTTCTCTTTCGGAATCGCTGCTACTTCCCCAATCAAAAATATGGTTCATATGGCTCTGCGCACTATGGGACTTAACAGCTATGGTCATCAGTCCCCTAAAACGTAGAACTACTTAAAACTAACTAACCAAAGGACATCACACAACACCCAGTCATCCCGAAACAGAGGAAATCCCTGACCCCGCCGGGAATTGAAACCGGGAACCTCGGGGCGGGTAGCGAGAACACTACCACACGACCACGAGCTGCGGACCCCAATCTTTTCTCAAAGTGTTCATCTAAGAATAATAGCTTTGTGGCCAAAAAGCAATCTCTGTTGGTCCTAAAGCCTTATGTTCCTCCCACAGCACGGGTACGGAAGGAAGCATTGTGCGGTGGTGTCTCTCCAAACTGTAGCAATCCTTCCCTTCAGAGGAGACCGTGGGGGCTGTGTGGTCACCAATGGAATAAGGTTTGAGCTGCTTCATTTGCGAGTCATCTGCATTGGTGCAAATGGGGCATCTACCCATAGAAACGTGGCTGATCAACCACTGCCAGGAAACGTGGCTGATCAACCACTGCCAGGAGTCACTGTGCATTATCCACAACAGGCACATATTCCCTGGCATATGGAGGGAGTTTTCAGCTCAAGCTACAGTCCTGGTAATTGAGGACCCCCCCCCCCCCCTCCACACACATACACACTCGCAGTATGATTGCTGCCGTGTTGGGTTTTCGATGTATTTCTTTTGCAGCAAAGAAGGGTCCAAAACAGAAAGGCACAATAGGTGGAACGTACACCATGCTGGGTAACCTTCCCCGCATGATCTGTACTTCCGTAAAATTTGGAATAGGAGTGATAGGTCAAACCCTAGACTGGTGAACATGTAGTGAAGGTGTATAAAGTGCCGGGAGGGAGGGGGGGGGGGGGGAGGGACAGAGAGAGAGAGAGAGAGAGAGAGAGAGAGAGAGAGAGAGAGAGAGAGAGAGAGAGAGAGGAAGAGACCAAAATCATATACCAAATCCAAGCATGATCAGCACCAAGAAGACAATGTAATGGAAAGGCAAAGGGGAAAATGAACAGTAGAACAACAGACTTGCAGCACGGAAAAGGAAGTAGTGTACAAGAGATGGGGCCTCGTTGTTGTCAAACACGTACCCACAAAAGAAATGTCAACCCCCTCAAGGCACTAATTTATGTCCCAATATTTAGCTAAGCTAGAGAACTGCAGCAGTAGGCAGTTTGTGGGAGGTACCTCTTGATTTCCTCGAGCTAATGAAGTCCATAAACTTTAGAAGGGCCCTATTCTAATTTATTGGACAGAACCAATTCGGCACAGTCTCACAATTTTGACCACTCATGATATCCGTTGCTTTTCTGTAAATCTTTCACTCATGAAGAAAAAGGCCTAATGGTTTGAGCTCAAAACTTTTACTTGCTCAAAACTGAAGTTAGCTTTTGCATCTTCTGGCTTCCTGAGGAAGACAACCAACTTTATAAGAAACAAATTTTCGCAGGAAAATGTGCAAATATATTTTTTTGTTCCAACTTTCACTGTTAAAATGTGAATGAATGAGGGTTTCTGTTCACTACTAGTTTGGTCACTGACGTAAATAACTGTGTGAGTTCTGATGGCTTGGCAGCCTGATATACATTTTAATTTCCACATATGTAATCCTCTCCACGCTTTTATTTCCTAAACGTTTCTGTCCTCATAGAAATCATTACATTTGAAATTGGTCAGCATGACTTCAAGAAGGGTGTATGCATAATATTGGCAATGAACAAGGTGTTCCACATTCAAGAGTAGTTTTATCACGTGTACCAAAGTTCACATAGCCTATTTGTTTATTTATGATTGTTGGTACTTAAAATATTTTTTAAAAAAATTTCTATGCCATTATATGTCATTCTTAAGATTTATTTTATAAATTTAAGGATCACAGGGGTGTGAGGCATAGCAATGTACACTATACAATAAAAAAGTGAAGGACCTAGAAGAGAGGATGAACTGAAATGACGCTTCATGGATTGAGAGGGTACCTGATGTGATTTCAGTGATAATAAATTCGAGTCAAAATTACAAAGAACTTGAAAGTTTGTGTCCACTTATCATTATGACGTGGATGCATCCACTGATTTGACTGTGAAACCACTGTACCCTCTCCTGGGGCTAGCTGCCCCACAACTGTTGTAACGAATATTTCCTTTTCTGTGTTCAGTAGGAGGCAATAGTGCCCTGAAATACGCACACGCTAATTCCCTCTCTAAACTCGCGTTCTTTCAAGATGCGCATCCTAAAATCGCGTATGGATTTGAGACGCAAACTGTTCTTCAGATTAAGGTGGTGCATGGAACATAGACACCAAGTTCGCACACTTATTTTACGCCGCTCCTGAGCCAGCCGATGTGGTCGAGTGGTTCTAGGCGCTTCAGTCCGGAACCATGCGGCTGCTACGGTCGCAGTTTCGGATCCTGCCTCGGGCATGGATGTGTGTGGTGTCGTTAGGTTTAAGTAGTTCTAAGTCTAGGGGACTGATGACCTCGGATATTAAGTCCCATAGTGCTTGGAGCCATTTGAACCATCACGCCGCTCGCGTTTCGTCTGTCAATCACGTTTGTTTTTCATTGTGCAGCGTTTGAGATTACATTTTTAGCGTGTTCTGTCAATCAACACCGAACTTTTGATTGACATACTTGGTGGCATTGTGGACTATTTTGAAACTGTAAAATATGATGGACAGGAGGCTGACCAGTCATCCAACTTTTGTCGGGACAGTCCTGGTTTTCACATGAATATCTCGGTGTCCCGAGAAAATTATTCAAGACACATCATTGACTCGGCTTTTAATCGAGAAACAAAATGCTCTCACTAATAGTTCTCATTTAATTAAATATTTGTGAGAAAACAGATTTCAAAGTTATGGCCCTTGAAACAAGTAAAATCAAATCCAAAAGAGGTATTGAGCAGCATCACTCAAACCATTTCTCCTAACAGAACTTCAGTCATATGGAAATATATTTCCTGAAGAATGTGAATGGCGTGTGTGAACAGTGCATACTGCTGTTTGGCATTTATGCATTCTTACCCTAACAGTGAGCACTCAAACAACAGGGCGGCGCATTGTTGGCAGAGTTCACGAACAAAGCTTCAAGTCTACCGGTCTTTGCAACAATTGACAACAATTCAGACTAAGTAGTGAAAGTCGGCGGATGATCAGCTGTGCGGACAAAATTACTACCTAGTAGTCAGTGAATATTATACTCAGAAAGTATGGCGTCTGACGAAGATGCCCAAGCGGAAGTGTTCATTTAATGAAACGTTAGTGAAAGACTTCCCATTTATTGAAGAAAGTGACATAAAAGATAAAGTTCGGTGTACAGTACGCAGATCGGTGTTTTCAAGAGGCCACAGCGGAAGAAACGACATAAAAGATCACCTCCAAAAGAAGACGCACCACGAAGCGTAATGGGCAAGTACAAGCAGGAAAAAGATGAATTTGGTTTTTTGAGAGGAACACTCCAGAAATTCTCGATTGAAAAGTGCCTGCTGAAGAACGTATGTTTGTGTATCATGTCGTCTATCACGAACACAGCTTTTTATCACATCACTAGTACTTCTTTGATCCGTAAGCTTTTTGGCAGGCGTAAATATTGTTGTGCTACAACTAAAAGAGAAGCAATTGTTGTTAATGTGTCCCCTCCCCCCTCACCTGCTCTTACAGTGACAGCCACTGAATTAAAAAAAAGGCCAAATGTGTTTCTATAATGACTGGTATATCAAATCACAAAGCAGTGAGAATGATTCCAGTAATGGTTCAATATTACATTCCTGGTTTCGGCATAAAAGTAAAAATTTTGGATATTAGCGATGTTCCAAATGAAACAACTGATACAAAAATACAATTTATTGATACAATTTTGACAAAATATGGTTTAATGGACAAAGTAATTGCATTTCCTGCAGACAATGCAAACACCAATATTGAGGGAGCCAACCGTAATGGAACACAGAATGCTTACCTGAAACTTCAAGCAAAATTAAGTAAATCGTTTATCGGCGTTGGCTGTGGTGCTCATATTTTGCAAAATACTGTTCAAACAGCATCGTCTGCCAGTTGATGTTGAGGTGTTTCTGTTCCTAATTTACAAATATTTTGAAATATCTAATGCTAGAACCCAAGCATTAAAATAATTCTGTGAGTTTAATGGTGTGGAACAAAAGTCCCTTTTTTTGGATTTTTTTTCATCAGTCTTCTGACTGGCTTAATGTGGCCCACCACGAATTTCTCTGCTGTCTCGTCTCAGAGTAGCACTTGCAACTAACGTCGTCAATTATCTGCTGGATGTATTCCAATCTCTGTCTTACTCTACTGATTTAGCCCTCTACAACTCCCTCTAGTACCATGGAAGTCAGTCCCTGATATCTTAACAGATGTCCTATCATCCTGCCCCTTCTCCTTGACACTGTTTTTCACGTATTTCTTTCGTCTCCGATTTTGCGCAGAACCACCTCATTCCTTACCTTATCAGGCCACCTAATTTTCAACATTCGTCTGTAGCACCACATCTCAAATGCTTCGACTCTCTTCTATTGCAGTTTTCCCACAGTCCCCGTTCCACTACCATACAATGCTGTGCTCCAAATGTATATTCTCATAAATTTCTTCCTGAAATTAAAGCCTATGTTTGATGCTAGTAGACTTATCTTGGCCAGGAACACCATTTTTGCCAGTGCTAGTCTCCTTTTGATGTCCTCCTTGCTCTGTCCATCATTGGTTATTTTGCTGCCTAGGTGGCAGAATTCATTAACTTTATCTATTTCGTGACCATCAACCTGATGTTAAGTTTCTCGCTGTTCTCATTTCTGCTACTTCTCATTATTATAGTCTTTCTTCGATTTACATCCATATTCTGTACTCATTAGACTGTCCATTCAATTTAACAGTTCATGTAATTCTTCTTCACTTTCATAGCAATGTCATCAGCGAATCTTATCATTGATACCCTTTCACCTTGAATTATAATCCCACTTCTGAACCTTTCTTTTATGTCCATCATTGCTACTTCAATGTACAGACTGGACAGTAGGGGCGAAAGACTAAATCCCTGTGTTACACCCTTCTTAATCCGAGAACTTCGTTCTTGGTCGTCCACTCTTATTATTCCCTCTTGGTTCTTGTACATATTGTATATTACCTGTCTCTCCCTATAGCTTACTCCTAATTTTCTCAGACTTTCGAACATCTTGTACCATTTCACATTGTCGTGCGCTTTTTCTAAGTGAGCAATCTTATGAATGTGTCTTGATTTTTCTTTAATCTTGCTTCCATTATCAACCGCAAGGTCAGAATTGCGTTCAAAAATGGCTCTGAGCA
Organism: Schistocerca gregaria; assembly: GCF_023897955.1. Taxonomy (NCBI): domain Eukaryota; kingdom Metazoa; phylum Arthropoda; class Insecta; order Orthoptera; family Acrididae; genus Schistocerca; species Schistocerca gregaria. Next base: position 695,689,378 of record NC_064931.1, on the reverse strand, counting down.
CTATGGGACTTAACTGCTGAGGTCATCCGTCCCCTAGAACTTAGAACTACTTAAACCTAACTAACCTAAGGACATCACATACATCACTACTCGAGGCAGGATTCGAACCTGCGACCGTAGCGGTCGCGCGGTTCCAGACTATAGTGCCTAGAACCGCTCTGCCACTCCGGCCGACCAGAATTGCGTCTCTGGTGCCTTTACGTTACCTAAGGCCTAACCGATCGTCATGTAACACATCCTCAATTTTGTTTTCCATTCTTCTGTATATTACTCTTGTCAGCAACTTCGATGCATGAGCTGTTAAACTGATTGTGCGATAATTCTCGCACTTGCCAGCTCTTGCAGTCTTAGGAATTGTGTGGATGATATTTTTCCGAAAGTCAGACGTATACTACCAGACTTGTACATTCTACACAGTAACGTGAATAGTCGTTTTGTTACCACTTCCCCTAATGATTTTAGAAATTCTGATCGAATGTTATCGATCCCTTCTGTCTTATTTGATCTTAAGTCCTCCTAAGCTCTCTGATATTCAGATTCTAATACTGGATCCCCTATCTCTTGTCAGACAAATCTTCCCCCTCATAGAGGCCTTCAATGTACTGTTTCCACCCATCCACTCTGTCCTCTGCATTTAACAATGGAATTCTGGTTGCACTCTTAATGTTACCACCCTTGCTTTTCATTTCACCGAAGGTTAATTTGACTTTCCTATATGCTGAGTCAATCCTTCCAACTATCATTTCTTTTTCGGTTCCTTCACATTATTCATGCAGCCATTTTGTCTTGTCTTCCCCGCACTTCCTATTTATTTCATTCTTCAGCAACTTGCATTTCTGTATTCCTGAAGTTCCCTAATCATTTTTGTACTTCTTTCTTTCATTGGTCAGCTAAAGTATTTATTCTGTTACCTTCTTTGTACCTATGTATTTCTATCCAGCTTCTATGATGGCCCTTTTTAGATTTCCATTCCTCTTCAACTGCACTGCCTACTGAAGTATTCTTTATTGCTGTATCTACAGCCTTAGAGAACATTGTGTGTATCACATCATTCCTTAGTACTTCCATATCCCACTTATTTTTGTATTGATTCTTCTGGACTAATCTCTTAAACTTCAGCCCACTCTTCATCACTATACATCTGAGTCTTTATCTGCTCCTGAGTATGCCTTACAATCCAGAATCTGATTTCGGAATCTCTGTCAGACCATGACGTAATCTAACTGAAATATTCGCGTATCACCTGGCCTTTTCCAAGTATACCTCCTCCTCTTGTGATTCTCTAACAGAGAATTCGCTATTACTAGCTGAAATTTATTACAGAACTCAATTAGTCTTTCTCCTTTCTCATTCCTTGTCCCAAGCCCATATTCTCCAATAACCTTTTCTTCCACTCCTTCCCCTACTCCTGCATTCCAGTCCCCAATGGCTATTAGATTTTCGTCTCCCTTTGCATACTGTATTACCCTTTCTGTATCCTCATATATTTCCTCTATCTCTTCATCTTCAGCTTCCAACGTCAGCATGTATACCTGAACTATTGTTGTCGGTGTTGGTTTGCTGTCGATTCGAATAAGAATAACCCTATTACTGAACTGTTCACAGTAACACACTTTCTGCCCTACCTTCATATTCATAACGAATCCTACTCCCGTTATACCATTTTCTTCTGCTGTTGATATTACCCTACATTCATCTGACCAGAAATCCTTGTCTTTTTTCCATTTCACTCCACTGACCCCTATTTCATCTAAATTGAGCCTTTGCATTTCCCTTTTCAGATTTTCTAGTTTCCCTACCACATTCAAGCTTCTGACATTCCACACCCTGATTGGTAGAACATTATCCTTTCTTTGATTATTAATCTTTCTCTCATGGTCACCTCCCCCTTGGCAGTCCCCTTCCAGAGATCCAAATGAGGGATTCTTCTGGAATCTTTTGCCAATGGACCATCATGATATTTCTTTTAATTACAGGCCACATGTCCTGTGGATACACGTTGTGTGTCTTTAATGCAATTTTTTCCATTGCCTCATACCCTTGATCATTGCTGAATATTCCACCTTTAGGGACAGTTTCCAACCCCAATGGCAAGACAGTGTCCTGAACCTCTTGTCCACTCCTCCACCCTCTTTAACAAGGAAGTCTTCGGCCACAATTGCTGATTATTCTGATTATTAATCAAAATTTAAGCAGTGGCAGGTTTCGAACCCGGAACTAAGGACGTTTTGATTATGTATCAAAGACGCTACCTCTACCTACTGATACTATCATGAAAATTGAGAGTCAAAATATCTCAACCACTGAAACTTCTAATTTGAGTGACAATCTTACACAAATTTTTTGTATGTTCATCCTTTTGACAGGAGGTCTTGGGGATGACGGCCATTTACTAATGTGAGAAAATGAAACGCCTACAGCAGTCCTTATGATTTTATGTATTTTGTAGCTACCAGTTTCGGCGCTTCAATGCGCCATTTTCAGGCTGTAGTTGATGCTGAAGGGGTTGACACGATCCCTGTTGATGGTTGGAGTTCTGACATCAAAGTTTTCAGATAGTTTGCATAACCAGTTACGTTGGCCACTGATTGGTATATGTAGGGATCGTGTCATGCCTTCGGCATCAACTACAGCCTAAAGGTGGAGCATTGAAGCGCCAAAACTGATAGCTACAAAATAAATAAAATCATAAGGAGAGCTGTAGGCGTTTCATTTTCTCAGTCTTATACAAAGGATAATTTCTAGAAATGTCAGCAGATACATAACAGCAGCAGTTAAAAATTTTGAAAATCTTATGGGAGAAGGAATTATTACAGGAAAGGACTTCTTCAAATCATTCGAAACTTTTTTGATAACAGGGTGAATTACATAAAAAGTGGGCTCATGTCAGTATTCAGTCAGTCAGGATCTGTCTTGGTGTCAGTCTACCTCATTGGACTCATAGTCAGGATTCTCCTTGGTTTTTGCCTCAATATGTCATTCCTCTGTCTGCTTTCAATGAGATTTTATTATCTGATGAGTCTGAATATGTTAAGAACATAAAGGAACAGCATCTCAAAGGTTGGGTAACAAAGAAAGTGCCTCTTGAAGAACGATGGATTTTGCATTAAATCTGCAAATGTAGAAACACTGCAGTAGAAACGATTTTCAGTTTGATTAACATGTACTGCCACCACGAAAAAGGCCATGCTAGTTTTGATACAGTAACAGCTGTTATTATTGTGAAAACTCATTTCAGTCTATCTTGCAAATAATTTTATTATTATCTGCCAGAATCAATTCTCTCTCCTCATAAATATAGCAAAGATAAATCTTAGGATGAAATGTATAATTTGTATCTGATCACTGATTAGAAATATTACATAGCTTTTAGGATTAACACATTGGATGTATTTAAAATAGTAAGTGATTAAACATTGCAAAAAATACATCCAGGCTATTTTAATAAACAAGTATACATCTCTTTTATTTCCAAAGAAAAGGATTTTATTTATGTGTATTGTACCTACATTTTCGTTTCCAACTCACACAATGAAGTCTCAAGTACAAAGTTCAACATAATTCTGTGTGGGGACATTAACATCAAGACTAACATCATAAATGAATCCAGCACCTTCAAAGTTTTGGCATATCCCTATTGGTCAATAGTGCAACAACGGTTACCACAACGACTTCATCAGTAATTGACCATGTGGCCACATATATGGACAGGGAAAAATGTGATGTAGCTGTAAAAGATCTTGGACTATCAGACCATCTCTGTCAAATAACAACAGTAAAGTCAGGCATCGAATCATTACCTAAACTACAAGCCTACAAACAACATCTATCAGAAATCAAAATAAAAGATTTTTCAAAAGAACTAGAAAGACAAAGCTGGGATGAAGTGTGTAAGGAAACCAATGTGAATATGAAAATCTCTAAATTCTCCACATTGTTTAAATTGAACTTTGAAAAGACATTTCCAAAAGTATGCATGTCTGTATCAACATCTCACAAAAACAGATGGATAACAGCAAGTATTAAGATGTCCTCCCAAACACTTAGATACCTCAGTTCCATGAAAAAGATTCACAATGATCCAGAATTCTTAAATTTCTATCATAGATCCAAAAAGATCAATAGGAAGGTGCTGATTGCTGCAAAAAATCATTTAATGACAAAATAATATATAATGCAGAGAATAAAAGCAAAACAGTCTAGATTGTTATAAAAAAGGAAAACAATTGCAGAATAACATACTGCTAAGGGAGGGGGATAAGGTGATAAATGATCCAGAACACTTAGCAAACTATATAAACGAGCATTTTTCAAGTATTGCAGAGATATTACAGCAAAAATGCCCCGAAAGAAATATAACACCTGTAAATAATGTTGCACTAAATACAGAGAATTAAATCAATAAAACTGTTAAAAAAATAAAAAGTCACTAGGCTTAGATGAAGTACCAATGTGTGTACTGAAACAATGCATAGGGATTATACAAGGCCTCTTAACAAATATAATAAATGAATCCTTCACATCAGGGACATTTCCAAAGCAGTTAAAATAGGCAAGAGTTGTACTTTTGCTTAAGAAAGGTAATGCAGAAGACATAGAAAATTACCGGCCCATTTCCTTGCTGTCAGCTTTCTCAAAAATAATAGAAGCTATTATAAAAGATAGAGTAATGAATTACCTGAATAAATACAACCTTTTAAGCGAATCACAGTTTGGTTTCCGAAGTGGCAAAAATACAGAGTCAGCCATAGTAGAATTCACAAAAGTTGTACTTGATGCTCTTGATAAAGATGAGTGTGTCACAGGATTATTTTTGGATCTTTCTGAGGCATTCGATATAGTGGACCACAAGATTCTATTAAATAAATTAGGACCATCAGGAATAAGAGGGATAGCTAATGACTGGTTTCGATCATACCTAAAAGATAGGGGATATACATCAATGACTACCCGTATTGTTACTCATGGTGAAAAAATCCTCTTCGCTGATGACAGTAATATTACAGTCACTGAGAAAACAAGAGAACTCCTTGCCCAGAAAGCAAATGAAACTCTCAAGGAAGTTTATGATTGGTCAATAAGTTACAAACTGACATTCAAAATAAAGAAAACTAATGCCACGAATTTCAGTTTGAAGAGCAAAAACGACAATGTTACATTAAATGTAGATGTCTCTCTATAGACTGTGTATAAGTGCAAAATTTCTAGGAATGAATGTTGATTCTCAGTTGAAATGGTGTGAACACACAAAGGGTACTTGCAAACAGAATGTCATCAGCATGTTATGCCCTTAGAATCCTATCATCAATGTTTAACATGCAGTGTCTTTTAGTTACGTATTATTCATATGTACACTCAATTCTTAGCTATGGCATTCTTTTTTGGGGAAAAAATGCACAAAACATCAACACAATTTTCAAACTCCAGAAAGGAGCCATAAGAATAATATATAAAATTCTAGTCAAGTTCATTGTAAAGATCTGTTCAGAATACTGGGGATTTTAACTGCTCCATGTCAATACATTTATCAGTCAGTTGTACACATAAAAAATAACATTGGTAATTACTGAACAAACAGCTCTGTCCATGACCATGCAACAAGAGATAGACTCAACTTACATTTACCAAGAAAAAAGTACCTGTTATGCAATACATTTTATACATTGAAGGATTACTTAGCTAAAACAGAGTAGGGGTTTGATAAAAATGTTATACAAATAAATAATAATAATAATAATAATAATAATAATAATAATAATAATTATTATTATTATTATTATAAAATATCCAACATAACACATTCACTTTGTGTTTTGTCCTTTCTTTTCCTCTCTAGAAATACTTACCCCCAAGCTATACATAGCACACTACTAACACCTCTTCCTCTTTCAGAGCTCCACATCTCATTCATTATGGAGGGATGCTGACTCAGTTTTTCAGGGTAGCAAATGGGAAGTTGTGGTATAGAAAATGGCCCAGAGATTACCTGTGTGTGTGTCTGTGTCTGTGTGTGTGTGTGTGTGTGTGTGTGTGTGTGTGTGTGTGTGTGTGTGTGAAGTGTTCTGAAACAATGTGTGTATAATGTGTGCAGTGACTGACAGTGAGATATGAGTGAACAATGTGGCATTATATTATTTAATAAGTTATTTGAAAAAAATAAGGTATTGTATACCAGGAGTAAATCTAATGATTTTCTCTTACTAGAAGTCTGTAAATATATGTGTATATGCATTAGCTTATTTTAAATTGATTTAAATTTTGTAAATACTTTTACATGTCCTATGTCATTGTAAAAAGAGATTTATGGGTGACTAAGGCTGCTGCTGCTGCTGCTGCTGCTGCTGCTACCACTACCACTACCACCACCACCACCACCACCACCAGTACAGTGGGTTTTCAGCTGCTGCATCATCAAACGCCTATTATAGACTTTAAATATCATGATAACTGACGAAGGTGGGAGTGTCTCGCGCCAGTAAAATGCCTGGCTACACCGATGTTTCGGACTGGAAGTTGACATCACATGGCCACACTTACCGGCTTCAGGGCACAGGTGACTTATTGCACGTTGGTAGCGTCACGCGTGACGTCATTATGACGTAGTCACGCTGTATCGAAGACGACACAGACCGCGTATCGTCTTTTGTGATTGTTCGGGACGCTAAACTGCGGTAGCTATTTTTTGCAGACGAATTAAAGGAGCAGTTCATTATATCCACAACTGGCATAGCGCCGCAATTTTGAAAGCTACTGATGTGTCTACTGTCCCTGAAAAGTAAACCTGCAAACTTTTGGAAAGAAAGGCGCTCAACAGGCTTTGTAACTGTTAAATTTGTGAAACCATGTATCAGCGTCATAGTGGCACTGCCAGTTAAATGAAGACATGTGGCGAAAGAAGTCCTTTGTTCGAAACTTCAGAGGTTTTTTAAATGTGAAAATTGCCGCCAAGCATCATCGTGAAACGAAGTGCACGTTAAACTCGAGTAGGGAATTGCCTTCAGAAATGATTCAGCTGTTAAAATTAAAGACAGAAATGTTTAATGCCAAATTATATTCTCCATACTGTTGACCAGTTACACATACTGTCTCAGCAAAATGCAGAGTTTTGTTAACATTACTCATGACAATCCTAAAAGCCTAGGGCATAACTAATGACAATGTGTTCAAGAAAACTAGTCTGCCTGACACACGATAAACATAGATGCAGAAGGGCATAACATGCCACAGATTATTTTTTCAGGTAGTCGAATTTGTTCATCACATTTTCCTCGAAAATTAAGTAGTATTCATCATTATTTGTTAAATGCAATGAAAGTACTCCTGCAAATTTTAAAATGAGTTGAGTGTCAAGTGAATAATGTTAACAAAACTTCGCACTGTACTGATATAAAGAACCATTTGCATATATTGTCACCTCAGTACAGTCACTTCAGACTGGTAGTTGAGAAAAAAGCTCTTTGGTCACCTATTTTCAGGAAAAATGCTATGATCCAATAATTCTTACAAATAAACTAAGAGTACTGGGACAATTTAGAGACACTGATGCAGGTCTTCAATGATATTTGTAACTGCTTTGATATATCGAGGATATGCTTTGGCAGGTAGCAGTAGCCCGCCAAGACACAAGCAGCAACATGGAAGTAACCGATTTTGTGGCTTTTACGAGTTCCTAACCAGGAGCGAATTTTATAATATCATGTGTGCTTTAATAGTTAAGTTTCTTGTGTTTCTGCGTGTTTATATAATGTCTAATAGCCACAGTTCTCACCTTTTCATTTGCGTCGGCAAGTAAACCGACTTTGTGACATATACCAAGTTCCTAATCAGGGTCTAATTATGTAGTTTCACCTGAGTGCTTCGGTAGTTAGGTTTACGAATCACTGCGTATTAATCTGATTTATTAGACACAGTTCCTTCGTTTTTGTCAGGGTCTACTTTAGAGTTGCACAGCACGTGCCAGTAGCCCGTTTATATGCATAGTTTAGTTTTCCACTATCTTTAGTATGAACAGGGACTGCGATTGTTGTGTGCGGGTGCGAGCCCAGTTGGTGACACTTCACTCTCAGTTTCAGGCTGTGATGGCTTTGGTTACACAGCTTGAGGCTGCAGTAGATTGGCACCACTGTTGTGGGCAGGCTATGGGGATCGAACGGACGTCCAGCACGTCAGAGTCCTCTGATCGGTCCTCACCAGTGGCCAGTCCAGTTACTGCTCGCACTGAGGTTGATCCCTCGCCTGTGGTCGAGTGGGAGGTCGCCCCTGGGCGTAGCACGCAGCGAAAGACTTGCCAGGCGGCCACACATAAGGCCTCCCCGTTTTGTCTGACAAACAGGTTCCAGGTGCTGTCTGTGGCTCCTGTCGCTGAGCCAGATGCTGTCGCCTGTCCTGTTTCAGAGGAAACCCCTCAGCCTGCAAGATCCGGACAATCACAGAGGGTGGGATTGTTGATGGTTGGGAGCTCCAACATTAGGCATGTTATGGGGCCCCTTAGGGACATGGCTGCCAAGAAGGGAAAGAAAACCAATGTGCACTCCGTGTGCATACTGGGTGAAACCATTCCAGATGTGGGACGAGTTCTCCGGGATGCCATCAACAGCATAGGGTGCAACCAACTGCAGGTGGTTGTTCACATCGGTACCAATGATGTGTGCCATTTTCGATCACAAGAGATTCTCTCTTGATGCAATTCTGTCATATGATGACAAGCGGCTAACAGAAGTTGTAAAGGCTGCCAGCCTTGCTCACAAGATGAAAGCAAAGCTCACCATTTTCAGTATAGTCTACAGGACCGATTGCGGTCCTCTCGTACAGACCCGAGTGGAGCGTCTGAATCAGAGACTCAGATGGTTCTGCGACCGTGAAGCTGCAGATTCCTCGACTTGCGCCAGAAGTTTTACTTGTCGCAAAATTGAAGTAGGTATTTCCTGTGAGTTAGTGCAGGCAGAGGTCATTGTTGGAAACCGGAATAAAATAATTATTCGATCCTTGTACCGACCTTCCAATTCAGATGATACAGTTGCTTAAAGGTTCAAAGAAAACTTGAGTTTGATTTCAAACACATAGCCGACTCATATGATTATAGTTGGTGGTGACTTTAATTTACCCTCGATAAGTTGGCGATAATATATGTTTAATTCCGAAGGTACGTTTGAAACATCATCAGAAATTGTGCTAAAGGCATTCTCTGAAAACTATTTCGAGCAGTTAGTTCATAAGCCCAGGCGAATAGTAAAGGGTTGTGAAGATACACTTGACCTCTTAGCCACAAAAAACCCTGAGTTAATAACGAGCATCAAGACGGATACAGGCATTAATGAACACAGGGTTGTCGTAGCGAGATTGAATATTGTAACCCCCCAAATCCTCCAAAAATAAACGAAAAATGTACCTATACAAAAAAGCAGATAAAAATTCACTTGACTCCCTGAGAGACAATCTCCACTCCTTCCAAATTAATAATATAAGTGTAGACCAGACGTGGCTTGAATTCAAAGAAATACACTCCTGGAAATTGAAATAAGAACACCGTGAATTCATTGTCCCAGGAAGGGGAAACTTTATTGACACATTCCTGGGGTCAGATACATCACCTGATCACACTGACAGAACCACAGGCACATAGACACAGGCAACAGAGCATGCACAAGGTCGGCACTAGTACAGTCTATATCCACCTTTCGCAGCAATGCAGGCTGCTATTCTCCCATGGAGACGATCGTTGAGATGCTGGATGTAGTCCTGTGGAACGGCTTGCCATGCCATTTCCACCTGGCGCCTCAGTTGGAACAGCGTTCGTGCTGGACATGCAGACCGCATGAGACGACGCTTCATCCAGTCCCAAACATGCTCAATGGGGGACAGATCCAGAGATCTTGCTGGCCAGGGTAGTTGACTTACGCCTTCTAGAGCACGTTCGGTGGCACGGGATGCATGCGGACGTGCATTGTCCTGTTGGAACAGCAAGTTCCCTTGCCGGTCTAGGAATGGTAGAACGATGGGTTCGATGACGGTTTGGATGTACCGTGCACTATTCAGTGTCCCCTCGACGATCACCAGAGGTGTACGGCCAGTGTAGGAGATCGCTCCCCACACCATGATGCCGGGTGTTGGCCCTGTGTGCCTCGGTCGTATGCAGTCCTGATTGTGGCTCTCACCTGCACGGCGCCAAACACGCATACGACCATCATTGGCACCAAGGCAGAAGCGACTCTCATCGACTGAAGACGACACGTCTCCATTCGTCCCTCCATTCACGCCTGTCACAGCACCACTGGAGGCGGGCTGCACGATGTTGGGGCGTGAGCGGAAGACGGCCTAACGGTGTGTGGGACCGTAGCCCAGCTTCATGGAGACGGTTGCGAATGGTCCTCGCCGATACCCCAGGAGCAACAGTGTCCCTAATTTGCTGGGAAGTGGCGGTGCGGTCCCCTACGGCACTGCGTAGGATCCTATGGTCTTGGCGTGCATCCGTGCGTCGCTGCGGTCCGGTCCCAGGTCGACGGGCACGTGCACCTTCCGCCGACCACTGGCGACAACATCGATGTACTGTGGAGACCTCACGCTCCACGTGTTGAGCAATTCGGCGGTACGTCCACCCGGCCTCCCGCATGCCCACTATACGCCCTCGCTCAAAGTCCGTCAACTGCACATACGGTTCACGTCCACGCTGTCGCGGCATGCTACCAGTGTTAAAGACTGCGATGGAGCTCCGTATGCCACGGCAAACTGGCTGACACTGACGGCGGCGGTGCACAAATGCTGCGCAGCTAGCGCCATTCGACGGCCAACACCGCGGTTCCTGGTGTGTCCGCTGTGCCGTGCGTGTGATCATTGCTTGTACAGCCCTCTCGCAGTGTCCGGAGCAAGTATGGTGGGTCTGACACACCGGTGTCAATGTGTTCTTTTTTCCATTTCCAGGAGTGTAGTATCGACAGAAATTGAGAGATTTATACCAAATAAATTAACAAACGACGGAGCCGATCCTCCTTGGTACACAAAACGGGCCACAACACTGTTGCAGAGACAACGAAACAAACACGCCAAATTTAAACAGACGTAAAGTCCTCAAGACTGGCGGTCTTTTGCAGAAGCTCGAAATTTAGCGCGGACTTCATTGCGAGATGCTTATAACAATTTCCACAACGAAACTTCGTCTCGAAACCTGACAGAAAATCCAAAGAGATTCTGGTTGTATGTGAAGTATGTTAGCGGCCAGAACCAATCAATGCCTTCTCTGCGCGATAGCAATGGAGATACTACAAAAGACAGTGCTGCCAAAGCATAGTTACTAAACACAACCTTCCGAAATGCCTTCACAAAAGACGACGAAGTAAATATTACACAATTCGAATCAAGAACAGCTGCCAACATGAGTGACGTAGAAGTATATATCCTCGGGGTAGTGAAGCAACTTACATCACTTAATACAATAAAGTCTTCTGGTCCAGACTGTATACCAATTAGGTTCCTTTCTGAGTATGCTGATGCATTAGCTCCATACTTAACAATCATCTACAACCGTTCTCTCGACGGAAGATCCGTACCCACAGACTGGACAGTTGCACAGGTCACACCAATATTTAAGAAAAGTAGTAGGAGTAATCCACTTAATTACAGGCCCATGCCATTAACGTCGATATGCAGCAGGATTTTGGAACATATATTGTGTTCGAATATAATGAATTTCCTCGAAGAAAACAATCTATTGACACACAGTCAGCATGGGTTTAAAAAACATCGCTTCTGTGAAACACAGTTGCTTTTTATTCGCATGAAGTGTTGAATGCTATTGTCACGGGATTTCAGATCGACTCCGTATTTCTGGATTTCCGGAAGGCTTTTGACACAGTACCATACAAGCGGCTTGTAGTGAAATTGCGTGCTTATGGAATATCGTCTCAGTTATGTGACTGGATTTGTGATATCCTGTCAGAGAGGTCACAGTTCGTAGTAATTGGCGGAAAGTTATCGAGTAAAACAGAAGTGATTTCTGCCGTTCCCCAATGTAGTATTATAGGCCCTTTGTTGTTCCTTATCTATATAAACGATTTGGGAGACAATATGAGCAGCCGTCTTAGGTTGTTTGCAGCTGATGCTGTCGTTTATCGTTTAGTAAAGTCATCAGAAGATTAAAACAAATCACAAAACGATTTGTAAGTAGGCTGTTTAGGTTTTCTTATTGGTAACGCCACATAGCGCCCGGTATGAAAAAATCACTGGCTTTGCCGTGTGCAGTCTGTGTTTAGTCTGCATTGTTGTCTGCCATTGTAGTGTTGGGCAGCGGCAGCTGGATGCTAACAGCGCGTAGCGTTGGCAGTTGGAGGTGAGCCGCCAGCAGTGGTGGACGTGGGGAGAGAGATGGCGGAGTTTTGAAATTTGTAAGAATTGGTGTCATGAACTGCTATATATATATATATTATGACTAGTGAGGTAAATACATTGTTTGTTCTCTATTAAAATCTTTCATTTGCTAACTATGCCTATCAGTAGTTAGTGCCTTCAGTAGTTTGAATCTTTTATTTAGCTGGCAGTAGTGGCGCTCGCTGTATTGCAGTAGCTTGAGTAACGAAGATTTTTGTGAGGTAAGTGATTTGTGAAACGTATAGCTTAATGCTAGTCAGGGCCATTCTTTCGTAGGGACTTTTGGGAGTCAGATTGCATTGCTCTATAAAAATAATATGTGTCAGTTTAAGCACAGTCGTGTATAATTGTTCAAAGAGGACGTTTCACATAGACCAGTCTTGTATAAATTGTTCTAAGGGGACGTTTCATATGTCGACCCTTAGCCAAGGATACCTCACTGGAATCTTCTGATTTTTTTCTTGTAGTTTGTGTAGTTAGTGTAGCCTTTGTTTATTGCTAGCGCGTAATCATAGAGAGAATTTCCTTTGTAGTTGCAGTCTTTCATTGTTGTATAGTAAAACAGTTGTGGCATGAATGTAGAGTTGCACCAAGTATTTCGCAGCTGCGCTTGCAATTAACTAGACATTATTTTCTATGTTAATGTATTCTCTTATTTTTGCTCTTCAAATTGTGTTTTTTTCTGTGTTGTCGTGTGAAATATTGTGACAATAATGGCGTGTGAAAAACGTAATACTAGGCTCCAAAGTAAACTGAGAAATGACAGTGAAGACGAAAGCAGTGTGTTAGCGCCACCATGTAATGAATTAACTAATGTTCAAAGTAGTAATTTGGTAATTGTACATAGGGAAATGGAGCGGCCTACAAACAATGGTTTAGACAGTGAAACAATTAGTGAACAGGGAAGCATTATCGATCGATCGGTTGGCAACCGCTCGCCTCAGGAGTCCGAAATGACAGGACACATTCTTGCAAATACTGTAGATTCAGGTTTTGCGTCCTCACCGGTTTCTCAAATAAGTCAAGACACATTTTCTGTTTTTCAAACTGCGAATATTGCCGGTTCAGATACATTTCCGAATAGCACTAAGGAACATGTTTCAGACACCAGTGCACTGTTATTACAATTAATGCAACAAATGGGACAAAAGCTTCAAAAGTTAGACACAATGGAACAAAATCAGAGACAAACACAACAAAAGCTTCAAAAGTTAGACACAATGGAACAAAATCTTCAAAAGTTAGACACAATGGAACAAAATCTTCAAAAGTTAGATACAATGGAACAAAATCTTCAAAAGTTAGACACAACGCTTGAACAAAATCAGAAACAAATGGGACAGAATCTTCAAAAGTTAGACACAATGGAACAAAATCAGACACAAACACAGCAAAAGCTTCAAACGTTAGACACAATGGAACAAAAGCTTCAAAAGTTAGACACCACACTTGAACAAACACGTGAAGATTTAACTAATGAGTTACATAACATCGAATCGAAATGTCAAAAAGTCTGTAATGACGTAAAAACACAAATTTGTGAGCATTTCCAACCTATTTTTTCGCGGCATGAAAATGCATTACAGAATCATGAAGCAGCCATAAAAGAACTGCAAACTATTGTTCATGAAAATCATGAGACCTTGCAAGCTAAAATTGACTCAGTTGCATCTACCGATTCGGTTATGCAACTTGCAAAAACTCAAGCGAACTTAAAGGACACAGTAGATACTCTGAAAATTGGTTCAGAAAGACACACAGAGGAAATAATTTCACTGTCGGATAAAGTAGCCGAACTTTCAGATCAGTTCACTAACTTATCTACGAAGGTAGATGATGATCTGAATGACACAAAACCTGTAGCCTTCACTGACACTGAAGAGTATGAACAAATTAGGAAATTCAAACAGAATCAAAATCAAATCAATACACAGTACAAAAGAGAAGTGCGGGAAGTACAAGATCAGTTGGCTCAAGTAATACAAGAATTACATATTTCAGAGGACACTCGCGCCCCAGTATGGGAAGAGGGACATAGCAATACAGAACAACCACAAAATAATAACACAGGGCATTTCGGAAATCATGAAAGTAATTGGCAAGGTGCACCGAATTTTGAGATGGAACCGCCGATACGACGTAACAATGACCGATATGCTACCCGCCGACACCATGATTTTGACTATAAGCTGTTCATTACAGCACGTAAATTCAAAACATTTAAGAATTCTGGCAACGACATTCATCCACAAGCGTGGCTCCATCAATTCTCTCATTGTTTTCCTCCCAACTGGTCATTAGAACACAGATTAGAATTTATGTGTGGCTACTTAGAGAATGAACCAGCTGTAAGAATGCGATCGGTCATTCACGATTGTCACAGTGAAGGAGAATTTCACCATGCCTTCCTCTCAGCATATTGGTCCCAAGCCACACAAGACCGAGTAAAACATGGCATCATGATGATGAAACATTTCGAACAATCTGAATTTTCCAGTCTTGTCAAATATTTTGAAGACATGTTACATAAGAATCAGTATCTTTCAAACCCATACAGCCCCTCAGAACTCATCCGCATTTGCTTAATCAAATTACCTGAACATTTACGACAGATTATTTTAGCAGGACGATGCAAAGACGACATTGAAGCTTTTCAGGGACTGTTACAAGAACTGGAAATTGACACTGACAATCGCGGAACGCGAAAACAGGAGCACAACAATTACAGGTCACACCTGTCACAATTCCGCGATGACAGAAATAATACACGACAAGGCTATTCGTACAACGTAAATCGTGACCAAAACAGACACCACCCGTATGACAACCGTTGGCAGAGTAGTAATTATTACAGGGAAAGATCACCCCTCGGCGGTAATGACTATCACAGAGACAATCAGAGAAACAGACAATATGGAAACCAAAATAATTATTATCAAGGGAGACGGAATAACTTAAGACGCAACGGTCCAGCGCGCAGTTACGATTCAAGGAGAAATTCTCCACCACATGACCGACAAGAAAGAAACTATGGAATCTACCGACATGACGACACACGATATTATCGTAACGGCAGACCTGAATTGCAGCAGAACTGGCGGGATTCAAACAGAGCAGGGCCCTCTCGACAAGGTGAATTTGTAGAAGTTAGGTCTCCAAATCCCATTAACGACTCGCGCCAACAAAGACACAATAGGCAATGACTCACACCGCTGGCAGCCACAAAACGTACGCATGAAACTGACGACGCAGCTGCCGTAGCTAGTAATTACGTAAAAATGGAAGACATTAGGGACATCTTACTCCAGGAACAGGACGTAAAACATAACAACATTGCATATCCTGTGATTCACATTACAGTAAATGACGTAAAATTTACGGCAGGACTTGACTCAGGCAGTCCCATTTCAGTAAGTAGTGAAACAGCTTTTAGTAAATGCAGCAAATCGAAAGATTGTCCCACACTTCCGTTACGCAAGATTAAATTACAAGGTGCAGTCATTGGAAAAAGTGTAGATGTACGCCAACAAACCAACTTAGAATTCTTTTGTCAAAGCCACAGCTTCTCTATGAATTTTCTTATTGTTCCATTATTGTCGACGGAAATTATACTGGGAGTAGACTTTTTGAGTGAATACAAAGCAATCTTAAACTTTCACGATGCTGAAATAAGTTTAGAGAAAGAAGGTAAGTCAATAGCTTTGAAATTTGAAGATTGGCTCTCAAACCATGACGAGGAAATTAATCGGCTTTACTTTCTGTTAGACAACAGTTCGGAATTTTCTACGGAACTAGACACTAACAATCACTCTGCAAGTCTGACAGGGATGATATCGACGGCATATTTGAAACTAATGAGTTAATTCAGAATAAAATTCAAAAAATTGAGAATTGTAATGACACTGATAGGCAGGACCTTTTTGAGATTTTACAAGCACATTCCACAGTTTTTACTCACAAAACAGGAACAATCAAGGGATTTCAATACCAATTTCGTGTTCGTGAGCATACTAAATTTTGTGTTAAACCATACGTAATTCCAGCACATTATAGGGACCGTGTTAGAACAGAAATACAATCTATGCTTGACGACGGCATTATTGAGCCTGCAGTAAGCTCATACAACAATCCATTACATGTTGTTGAGAAGAAAAATGGATCGATCAGGCTTGTCTTAGATTCGAGACAAATCAATACTATCATTATTCCTGAAACAGACAGGCCGCAAACGTTGGAAGAACTTCTTCAAAATTTTAATGGTGTAAAATTGTTGTCTTCCATTGATCTCAGATCCAGCTTTTATCAGATCGAACTTCATCCAGAATGTAGAAAATACACAGCTTTCCTTTGTTTCGGCGTTTGTTATCAGTTTCGGAAACTTCCTTTTGGCTTGAACATTTCTTCGGCGGCATTCATTCGCGGGCTAAATTCCATATTACCTGAGTTCTTAAAACGTCACATCACCTTATATGAGGACGATATTCTGATAGCAGAAGCCTCATGGGAACAACATAATCGCATCCTCAACAGCGTGTTACGTATTTTTGCAGAATCTGGAATTACAGTTAACTTGGAAAAGTCTGAATTCGGTAGGGCAAAGGTGAAGTTTTTGGGACATATTATTTCTTCTGAAGGCATTCAGCCGGATCCTGAGAAGTTAGAAGCAATCAGAGCCATTCCAGTTCCATCCACAAAAAAACAAGTCCGCAGTTTTCTAGGTCTCGTAAATTTTTACCGTCGTTTTCTGAATATGCAAATTCTAGTTACACCAAAACTTTGTTCTCTCACTGGAAAAAATTCTATTTGGAACTGGGACGAACAAGCACAGTTGGAATTCAATTCTTTGAAAGAATCGTTACTTAACGCGCCAATACTAGCTCATCCAGATCTCTCACAAGATTTTTGCCTTAGCACAGATTCTTCTAAAGTCGGTCTTGGTGCCCATTTATTTCAAGAAGCCACAGAAAATGACATTACTGTTCAGAAAATCATTGCTTTTGCTAGCCGAGTGCTAACAAAATCTGAAAAAAATTATTCCGTTACTGAATTAGAAGCTTTAGCTATCGTTTGGGCACTTAACAAATTCCGTTTCTTTCTTTATGGTAAGCACGTAAAAGTATACAGTGACCATCGTGCATTACAATTTCTTATGTCTTCAAAATTAAATCATGACAGGTTAAAACGTTGGGCATTGTTTCTGCAAGAATTCCACTTCACAATAGTCTACGTTCCCGGCAAGGAGAACATTGTTGCGGACGCACTGTCACGCGCACCGGCTGGGCTTGAGAAAAGTAACACGGAAAGCAACCTCGAGAGAAATTTCAGTATTCTTTACATCCAGAAAGTTGCCTTTGAAAACTTCATCACCACATCTTTAAAGGACATTGCTCATGAACAAGATAAAGATCCGATTTGGAAAGACATCAGAAGTAAATGGCATGAAAAGACACACACACAGATTCGGCATTATTATCTGGTTAGAAACAACATACTGTTCAAACGATGCACTGTTGATGACAAGCTATGGGTACTTTGCATTCCAGACGATTTTGTTAATAAGCTCATTTGGTACATTCATTTCAGCTATGCACATTTTGGTCCACGAAAATGTTATCATATTCTTCGAACGACTTGTTATTTTAACAATATGGAAAAGAGAATTCGAAGAGTCTTGTCTATTTGTAAACTTTGTCAAAAGGCGAAACCATCTACTGTCTCTCATCGTGCTCCGTTGTTTCCTATCATTCCTTCTAAATTAAAAGAATTTGCTGCTGTTGATCTCTTGGGACCGCTTGTCAGAACATCTAATGGATTTTCGTACGTTCTAGTCACTGTTGAACTTACTTCAAAATTTGTTTCTTTCACTCCGATACGTAAAGCCACTGGACGGTCTGTATCCAACGCCTTTGTTAGAAATTTCTTACGTGAAGTTGGACACGTTAGTAAAGTAATTTCAGATAACGGACTGCAATTCAGATCTGCTGTTTGGTCACGCAAGCTTCGTAACCATAAAATCAAATCTGTTTTTATTTCATTGTACTCACCACATTGTAACCCGTCTGAACGGATTATGAAAGAAATCAATAAGCTTTGCAGACTTTATTGTCACAGAAAACATCAGCATTGGGACAGATATTTACACTTATTTCAAAACGTGCTGAATGAAATGCCTCATGACTCCACTGCTTTACCACCTGTTCTTGTACTGAAGAATAAAGAACCACCAAACAGAATCAGAGAGCTTGTACCTTTTCCGAATACACGTAAACTTCGACACAAAGACATAATTGATTTGGCTATTAAAAATATAAATTCTGCTGCAGACAAAAGGAAAAAATTACACGGTAAAGCAAATGCAAAGAAATTATATATTGGTCAGAAAGTTCTCATTAAAGCTCATCCATTGTCACATAAGAAGAAACACTTGAGTCACAAATTCTTTCTAGTTTACAATGGACCTCACAGAATCCGACGTATACCACATGATAATTGCGTTGAAGTTGAAACTCTGCGTACTAGGAAGAGTAAAGGTTTACACCACATTTCACATGTAAAACCGTTTATTGAAAGATAATCTGCTTTTTAACTTTGTATTTGCCATATAACTTTTCACTTCACATTACTAGTATGCTTTGTCAGACTTATAATCTCTTAACATGCAGCAATATTTAAGTTAAATATCCAATCAAGAACCAAGAGAACTTATCTAAACAGAAATTACGAATGCATTGTTACAGTGAACAGATGACACAGTGTCATTGTGTGTGTGTGTACATTCTTGCTTGTCAGTGGCACGATTATGTAACGACCATAAGGCTGACATACTTAGAACATTTACCAGTACTACTAATGAGATTTTAATGCAACATTTTGGTTTACTTGCAAATACATTCTGGATTTAAAGTACTTTCTGTGAGATAACAGATGACACAGTGGTTAGTATATGTGACAGCTACACGATTATATCACGACGCTACTAATGAGTGACAATTTACAATGTTGCTTTTGCGGTGTATCTGTTTTATATCTGCAGTTTTTCTGAATAATTCTGGAAAGTAAAACATGTTTTACTAGTAACTTTTGTGGTATAGCTACAATGAGACAGCCTTTTCTGTAGCACAACAATACGTTACAGTACAGTACTTACTTCATCACGGCAATAAGCGTAGTAACTACGATATCTATACGCAAAGCATTTCACTTT
Organism: Schistocerca gregaria; assembly: GCF_023897955.1. Classification (NCBI taxonomy): domain Eukaryota; kingdom Metazoa; phylum Arthropoda; class Insecta; order Orthoptera; family Acrididae; genus Schistocerca; species Schistocerca gregaria. Next base: position 695,669,814 of record NC_064931.1, on the reverse strand, counting down.
TGTTTATCATGAGGTAAGTACATTGACTTCTGCAGAACCTAGTTTTCGGAGGACGATAACTACGACACTTCCACAGAGATTATCTTACGACAAGACGCACAGTTTAGCGCTACCCTTACACGTATTTGAGTGATTAATTTTGTACTTAAACATTTATTCTTAAAGATATTTGAAGTACAATAATACAAAGGTTATCCATGATACATTTCATTCCATTGCTGTAATCTGCAACACCTGAGGATATAATTACATTAATCCTCAGGGGGGTACACGCTTACTTAGTGTACCATGTGTTTGGCAAGCACGAGGAGCCCTAGCTAATATGGTATTTGCTTATACAACTTTACACATCGGTACCATATTTATCTAACACATAAATTACACAGCTATCTGATCATTTAACTGAGAGAAACAAACATTTATTATACTACATCAGTGACAGATGTTTACGTAATTACACAGTTGGATAACTTCACACTTACGAAATTGTATTTTTTTCTGTACTTTGTGAACTGTTCATATTTTTTCGGAACCATTGTGATACTATGAGAGCTTTGAATGACATATTTGGTATGGGATCACGATTTTTAAAGTACGTTTGAGGCAGATGACACTTTTACATGAGCAGAGAATTTTTTTTAGGTTTTGAAATTATTGGAGGAAGCTACGGAGATTTTGAGAATTTGACTGTGGTGTTATTATTACGACGACGATGTGAATTATGCTGCTGAGGTATGTTTAAGCTGATGCTATATGAGTTATTTGGTGATGCTACTTATCTGTTATGATGGAATATTGAAGAAGTGTCGACGAATAATGTAAGGAATAATGAGTAGTGGTTAGGGACTCTTGTTTGTGAAAAAGGTAGTTGGAATCCAAGAATCGTACTTTAAGAGTTATGAAATGTATGTAAATGCGTGAATGTATTACAATGCCGACGAAAATTTTTGGACACTGTTATATCAATAGGATTTTGTTTCTACTGATGTGTAACGCAAATTCTTGAACTGTGAATTTTTTTTATATGAGACTGCCACTGTAGCGGAAACTGGTGTCGTAAATATTTCGATAAGACAGTTAAGTGACCACCTGCACGTAATGCGTCGTGGGCACCCAGCTGCGCGACAACCACCTGACAAAATAAAGCCATTAGTGTGTGCCTGTCAGAGGCACATGTTTTTTTTTTAAAAAAAAAAAAAAAAAAGAAAGGGCCATTATCCTCGCTATTAACATTCATTCCTTTGTAGAAAGCATCGCAAATACGCCACGCCCAAACTTGAAAACATATGATTACACTGTGAAGCTCTTAATTTACGATATTTACTGAAATGAAATGATGAGAAACATTTTATATCTATTGTCTTTCTAGCTGAGAGATTGCTCATTTTGTTTAATATCCAGTTTCTAGCTGCACTGCAGCATTGGTTACAATAAAATTTAATGGATGTACTAATATAGATATTTTATGCCTACAGATCCAGTAAATAATTATGATGTACTTAAAAAAACGAAGGAACACAAAAAGACTTCCCTTCACAGGAACTGCATACCTAATTTTCTTTTCAAGTACTTGGTAATTTTTATGGTAGAATAAGTTGTGGTGCACCACTTTAATTATATAGACATTAAGATGTGAATCGGCATCTCCCTCTTCTGCATTGTTGTCTTTACTGTAATATTTTTTCTGCTTGAGCTTTGTCATGTTTAGTTATAAGCTGTTGCATTTGCTTTTACTGTGTGCCAGGCATAGTGCTACTGAATTTCACTTTGTATTACTATGTTAAGCCAGTTTTACTACGGATTTATTTTTTCTTGTTTGATGCGTATTGCCTTATATTAGTTGTAATATTGCTGCCTTTTTTTTGCCAATTTCCATTTTTTTATCATTGCTGTTTGTATTAATTGTTTTGTGCTGCTGCATTGCCTCGTCCCTTAGTTTAGCATCTGAGCTCAGTAGATTTAAGTTAGCTTAAGAGGAGGTAGACTATATAAGAAACTAACTATGATGAATTGGAAAAAAAGCATTGAGAAGCTTTAAGAAAATGGTTTGGCCAAAAAAAGTAGTGTACAATGGAGAAAAACTATGTTTGAAAGAGGATGTGAACAGAATACAGAAAGCAGGTTTAGATAGGACTTTTAGGGAATAATGATGAATTAAGGGAGATCTCTATGCAAAATACTGCAGTAAAACAAACCCTGTCCTTTCCTTTCGTATTATCCCTCTATGTGTTTATGTACCCTTGTGTATTTGTCTTTTTCCTGTCTTTATGTGTTTAGCTAATAAGATTTATGTTGTGGAATTTTTCAAATACTATGTTATTTTCTTTGTAAATATGTTCAGACATTATTTATTGTGTTTTGTTTTAATGCTCATGTGTGAAGTTAATGTTTCAAAAGTTATTCTGATCTTTTATGTATGTACTTATAATTTTTGTAACACTGATGTATTTGCTATTTCGATTCTTTTGTATATCCTGTACTACTGCAAATGTTATCTGTATTGTTATGTTCCTTAATGATATATTTTGTACCTTTGTTATTGTATTCTTATGTTATAAAATTGTAATTGACACCAGTTCATCTAATTAAGTAACTTGTAAATTACATTTCTATGCACACGTTTCTGTTGGTCATAGTATATGGACAATATGTGAGAAGTAGGGACTGATAGTGTTTGCACGTGTGTTAATAATTCAGTAAGGGACTGGATAACAGCATTGCTGGTTCTAAGGACATTTCAAAAACAATTTTTATGAGTGCACAAGTGGTGGTTATGGACTTGTTATATTATCCGCAAGACTCTTCGATGGTGATTGTGCGCCTGCCCAGTCAAACAGATGGCTGCTGGCTGCTGGCCATCTCTACAAGGACTACAGTGGGTCTACACCTTTGATGACCCACCAATACCATTATTTCTACAAGGACTACAGTGGGTCTACACCTTTGATGACCCACCAATACCATTATTTCTACAAGGACTGCAGTGGGTCTGCACCTCTGATGGCCCACCAATACCGTAATCTCTACCAGGACTACAATGGGTCTACTCTGTGACGACCTACCTACCAATATTCTTGAAAACTTCGACTGACTCTGCTGTGGGTTTGCTCTGTTGTGGCCCATTACCTGTCTGCATGTCAAGAGTCAGCACTGTCTTTCCGTTGAAAGGACAACATTACTTCTTCAAGACTGCATGGAAATCCACTACTTCCGTGTGCATTTTCTTTTACTACTCAGACTTTGAGAAAAACACTGCAATTTTACTTTGATGAATGATCAGAACTGTCTTTATGGACTGTGAGAAAATTTTAGCTTTTGACCAACATTGTATCAATAAGTGTGTGTATTTGATATCTTTGTTATAGTAATTATGAAAAATTTTATCAGATCATTATTGGCCACTGCCCAAAACAATTTGTAAAAATTTTTTGTGGGGAGCATGGGGGCTATGTAAGTAGGCTGTTTAGGTTTTCTTATTGGTAACGCCACATAGCGCCCGGTATGAAAAAATCACTGGCTTTGCCGTGTGCAGTCTGTGTTTAGTCTGCATTGTTGTCTGCCATTGTAGTGTTGGGCAGCGGCAGCTGGATGCTAACAGCGCGTAGCGTTGGCAGTTGGAGGTGAGCCGCCAGCAGTGGTGGACGTGGGGAGAGAGATGGCGGAGTTTTGAAATTTGTAAGAATTGGTGTCATGAACTGCTATATATATATATATATATATTATGACTAGTGAGGTAAATACATTGTTTGTTCTCTATTAAAATCTTTCATTTGCTAACTATGCCTATCAGTAGTTAGTGCCTTCAGTAGTTTGAATCTTTTATTTAGCTGGCAGTAGTGGCGCTCGCTGTATTGCAGTAGCTTGAGTAACGAAGATTTTTGTGAGGTAAGTGATTTGTGAAACGTATAGCTTAATGCTAGTCAGGGCCATTCTTTCGTAGGGACTTTTGGAAGTCAGATTGCATTGCTCTATAAAAATAATATGTGTCAGTTTAAGCACAGTCGTGTATAATTGTTCAAAGAGGACGTTTCACATAGACCAGTCTTGTATAAATTGTTCTAAGGGGACGTTTCAGATTTAGAAAAGATATCTGAATGGTGCGAAAATTGGCAGTTGACCCTAAATAACGAGAAGCGAGAGATCGTCAGCATGAGTGCCAAAAGGAATTCGTTAAACTTCGGTTACACGATAAATCAGTCAAATTCAAATGCCGTACATTCAACTAAATATCTAGGAACTACAATTACGAACAACTTAAATTGGGAGGAACTCAAAGAAAATGTTGTGGGTAAGGCTACCCAAAGAGTTTTATTGGCAGGACACTTAGAAAATGTAACAGATCTATTACGGAGACTGTCTACACTACGTTTGTCCGTCCTCTTTTAGAATACTGCTGCGCGGTCTTGGGTCCTTACCAGACAGGACTGATGGAGTAAATCGAAAAAAAAACTCAAAGAAGGGGAGCACGTTTTGTATTATCGCGAAATATGGGAGAGAGTGTCACTGAAATGATACAGGATTTAGGGTGGGCATCATTAAAAAAAAAAAAAAAGGGCCGTTTTCGTTGCGACGTAATCTTCTCACGAAATTCCAATCACCAACTTTCTCCTCCGAATGCGAAAATATTTTGTTGGCACCGACCTACAGAGAGAAAAATGATCACCACGATAAAATAAGGGAAATCAGAGCTCGTACGGAAAGATATAGGTGTTCGTCCTTTCCGCGTGCTATACGAGACTGGAGAAGTAGAGAATTGTGAAGGTGGTTCGATGATCCGTCTGCCAGGGACTTAAATGTGATTTGCAGAGCATCCATATAGATGTCGATTAGACGTGAAAACTGAATCATTTCTGAGGTTAGTTCCTACTTGCCTCGAGTTAACGTGGACGCCATACCACGCTGCACTTTGCTACTCGTAGGCAATTTTCGCAATCAAAAATCTCAGATCCCAAGTAGTTTTGAACATGGAACTTCTATCACCGCAAAACTATAGTTAACTGACCTAGCCATTGTGACGGTGGTAGAATAGCCCCCAATTTACTATTTACATAGCATATTGTGAGCTTTTTTCCAGAAGTTTGCAGGTTCATATTTTCAAAGAAAATAAACATATGAATAGCTTCCAAAATTGGAGTGAATACAGCAGTTGAGGATATAATGGGCTGCTGCTTCAATTCGTCTGCAAAAATGGCTACCGCAGTTTAGCATCTCGATCGATAACAAAGTCGAGCGCGGCCTCTGTTGTCTTCGTTACAGTACGGCCGACCTGAGATACGTAGTAGGCCGTCCTTCACTGCGCGTACAAGTTACAATGACATCGCGCGTAACCCTACCAGCGTGCGATAAGGCTCACCTTCGGGGAACATTTGGATGATGTCTGTGCGTGTTCCGCCATTCCGAAAGTAGCTGCGAGACGTTGACTACTCTCACATCAATTGCTTTCTTTGTTTTTTTGTTTCTATTGTTTTGTATTTGCTGCTGGAATTTACTTACTTCTTACATAGTTTATGCTATTAGAGAGATGAATGTAGAAATCAGATTCAAAAGTATGTAGGTCGCAGTAATTAGTCACAGATGATGAGGCTTGCACGGGACAGAGTAGTGTGGAGGGCTGCAGCAAATCTGTCTCTGACTGAAGATTGTAAGAACAACATTGTTATGGTGACGATTGTGACTGTTAAGCAGTCTGCTATTCTTTGCCCACTACCGAAAAAAGTCTTCATAACGTAAATACAGGATAAATGTAGAATACCTAGATTCTTAAACAGGGGCTTACAGGAGTTCCCAGGCTTACATCCTGTATGATTGTAACAGACTTTTCCGTATTCTGAGAATTTGCTTAGTTGCTTCCGAATTACCGCAGAATATATGGTGACATACTAAGGTTGGGAAAGAAAGTAGGCACAACAGGTACGCGTAATTGTTGTGGGAAAGTGATTATGACATTACTAAAGACGACAGACAATCAGTTATGAGGAAATTCCGAACTGTACAATGCAAGAAGCCAAAGTCAGCATGCCTGATTTATTAAATGAGGAGAAAGTGGAGAAAAATAAAAAGTTTGAAAAAATCTAACACATTTGTGTGGACAGCATGAGGGGTAGTGCTTCGCATATTGCACAAGTATCTCAACACAGGGGAACAGCAATGGCTCTGAGGACTATGGGACTTAACATCTTAGGTCATCAGTCCCCTAGAACTTAGAACTACTTAAACCTAACTAACCTAAGGACATCACACACACCCAAGCCCGAGGCAGGATTCGAACGTGCGCCCGTAGCAGTCCCGCGGTCCCGGACTGCAGCGCCTAGAACCCCAAGACCACGGCGGCCGGCGGGAACAGCACTTACGGTAAATCCTCAATACTAATTTTTAAAAACGTAGTACTGAAACTGTATAAAGTTTTTAATATTTTTGCGTTGGTGGACTTTATCGCGAAGTCCTCTCAAGCATACCAGAAGAAAAAGTAAATTCTGTTTTAGAATGGGAGAGCGAGAAATCTTACGTTAGCATAGGAAAAATTTTGCCAAGAAAGTAGCAATATGAAAGATATTGTACCCGTGGATGACAATACTTAGTCAAAGAGAAGACACATCTGTACATTCTTTAATGGCAATGTGTGATTGTCCAAATTGAGCTGGGGACCGATTCTGTAAAGATCTCTGTGCTGTACTTATCACACCATTATGTTAAAGCGATTCTGCTAGATACGCTCTTGGTGATCAATTTTTCAGCGTCATTCTTCTAAAATACTATGGGTGAGTCAAGTGAAAATAATGGAAGCAGCCAAACTGACTCTGTTATATCATATGAAGTACCAGAAACATTTAAACCTACAATAAATCGAGAAGAAAGCAGCATAACTATCAGTAATGAAAACTTTGATTATGCTGTTCGAAATATTAAAACTCAGTGACAACGAATTACTGATATCTTGGAAAAAAATTCAATTACTTAACATACAAAAATTCTCACCAAGTTTGGTTCTGATTTGCCGAAGCTACAGAGTCCATCAACATTTAAACATCCAACGAAGTTGTGTATGTGTACAAATTTGAACTGGCATCTAACCATTTCTTCTGGGAGCTACACTTTTAATTTCAGTCAATGCACATCACTGTTAGGGACTCTGTCCAAACCTTTCATAGCACATGCAGCGACTCACTGCCCTAGAGAATGCCAGTTTGTCATGTGAGCTGCACGAAACTACTTTACAGAGAGCAAATATTATTTACATCCATAAGACTTATTAAGGGAATTTGTAACACTTCATTTAGTACAAAACTTTGTGTAGCATTCTGCAATGAGAGTAGTTAACAGCCGAATCAATTTGAGTTCAATATCTAAAATAATTTCGGAAATACAAAAAAAAGACCTGAAATACAGATCTTGACTTTCCATGACATAAACTTAATAACATTATTGTTGTTGTTGTTGTTGTTGTTGTTGTTGGTTTGGGGGATTGAAGGGACCACACTACTAGGGCCATCGGTCCCCTTTTCCACGAACTTGAAACATTCACAAAGAATAAGATGGAGATGACAAGAGACGATACAGGACAAGAAAGACACAGACAGAGAGCAGAAAAAAAAGAATTAAAATCACACCGAGTGTGACAGTGGTTGGGCGACCATAGAAACAAAAAAGGAAAACGGAACCACCAAGAAATCCACTAAAAATCCGGTCTAAAATCGTAGGCCAAAGGCCAGACTCAACACACAAAAAAGGACAAATACTTAGATCAAGCGATGAAAACGCCCTGCACGAATAAAACTCAAAACTAAATCTGCATCGCAACGTCATCTGATAAAAGGGCAGGAAGTCTATCAGGCAGCGCAAACGTCTGCCTGAGCAGAGTTAAAAGCTGACAGTCCAACAAGATGTGGACCACCGTCAAAGCTGACCCGTTGCGACATAAAGGTGGGTCCTCGTGGCGCAATGAATAGCTGTGTGTTATCCAGGTGTGGCCAAGGCACAGCTGGCAGAGGACAAAGAGTCCTTGCGAGAGACCTGCAAGAAGGAGTGCCATGCACCGGTAGCCTCCTTGATGGCCTGAAGTCTGTTGGGTGAAGGAAGGGTGCGCAATTCATCACCCCAGGTGTGAAGTATCTTCTGCAGCAAAACTGATCTAAGGTCACTCCTCGAAAGGCCAATTTCCAAGCCTGGTGCACCGAGAGCTTGTTTGGCCAGCGTGTCAACACGTTCATTTCCCGGGATGCCGGCATGACCTGGGGTCCACACAAAGACCACAGAGCCGCCGCAACGGGCAAGAGTACGGAGGGATTCCTCCGATAGCTCGTAAACCGCTCTTGCCGCATGGGATCAGCCGAGTGGTCTAGGGCGCTGCAGTCATGGACTGTGTGACTGGGCCTGGCGGAGGTTCGAGTCCTCCCTTGGGCATGGGTGTGTGTGTGTTTGTCCTTACGATAATTTACGTTAAGTATTGTGTAAGCTTAGGGACTGATGACCTTAGCAGTTAAGTCCCGTAAGATTTCACAGACATTTGAACATTCGTAAACCACTCAGGGAGTCACTACAGATAATGAAGGACTCACCTTCCTGAGTGGATATACTCTAGGGCGTGAGAGATGGCGACCAGCTCCGCAATGAAAACACTGCAGCCAGCCGGCAATGAGTGTTGTTCATAAGGATCCCCTTGAGTGAGAGTATAACCGACACGAATAGCAACCATTGAATAGTCAGTATAGACGTCAGAGCCTTGAAACATGGCAAGGATTGAAAGAAAGTGGAGGGGGAGGGCCTCAGGACGGACTGAGTCCTTCGGGCCCTGTGCCAAATCGAGCCAAAGGCATGGGCGGTGCACACACCATGGTGGTATATGCAGAGGGGCCTGGAAAAGAGGTGGAAGAGGGAAAACCTCAAGCCCAGAGAGAAGAGCTCTGATGCAAACTGCGATTGTACACCCTGTCCAGGGGCCACAGCTCCGAAAGATGGACGACCGACTGAGGGAACTTGAGGCTATAATTGGGATGCCTGGGCAAGCTACAAACATGTGTAGCATAGGCGGCCAGTAATCATTGGCGCCAGAGCTGCAATCGAGGGACACCTGCCTCCACAAGTATGCTGTTGACAGGGCTTGTCCGGAAAGCTCCAGTGGCGAGTCAGATCCCACTGTGAAGGATGGGGTCAAGCAACTGCAATGCGGCAGGTGATGCTGAACCGTAAGCCAGGCTCCCATAATCTAGATGGAACTGAATTAATGCTTGGTACAGCCGTAGAAAAGTAGACTAATCGACACCCCAGCTGGTGTGACTCAAGCAACAAAGAGTGTTAAGATGCTGCCAGCATGTCTGTTTAAGCTGCCGCATATGAGGGAGCCAAGTCAACCAGGTATCAAAAACCAATCCCAAAAACTGATGCGTCTCCACCACAGCAAGAGGTTCGCCATCAAGATAAAGCCGTGGTTCAGGGTGAACAGTGTGTCGCCGGCAGAAATGCTACAGCCCAAGACTGCGCCTTGCAGATAGTGCCCTGGAGCAGCTGCAATGCCAGTGGAGCTAAAGTATGAGCAGAAGTCATCAGCATACAAGGAAGCTGAGACAGATGTTCCCACGGCCACAGTGAGCCCATTAATTGCAATTAAAAAGAGGCAGACACTTAAGACAGATCCTTGCGGTACCCCATTCTCCTGAACTCGGGAGGAACTATGGGAGGCTGCAACTTGCAGATGGAAGGAACGAAGCGACAGAAAATTCTGTATGAAAATTGGGAGCGGACCCTGAAGACCCCAACCATGAAACATAAAGAGGATGTAATGTCGATGTCGTATCGTATGCCTTCTGCATGTCAAAAAAGATGGCGACCAGATGCTGACGGCGGGCAAAGGCCATACGGATGGCAGACTCCAGGCACACCAGATTATCGGCGGCAGAGCAGCCCTTACGGAACGCACCCTGAGACAGAGCCAGAAAGTCCTGAGACTCAATTAGCCAACTCAACCTCCGGCTCACCATGTATTCGAGCTACTTGCAAAGAACGTTGGTAAGGCTAATGGGGCGGTAGCTGTCCACCTCCAATGGGTTCTTGCCAGGTTTCAACACGGAGATTACGATGCTTTCCCGCCATTGAGATGGAAACTCACCCTCAACCCGATATAGTAGAAAAAGTCTAGGAGGCGTCGCTGGCAGTCCACCGAGAGGTGTTTGAGCATCTGACAGTGGATGCAATCTGGCCCAGGAGTCGTATCAGGGCAAGCACACTTTGGAATTCCCACTCACTGAACAGAGCATTGTACGATTGTGAAATGAAAGGCTCCGACATTCCAACTGCTCTTTCAGGGAGCGGAAGGTTGGTTGGTTGGTTTGGGGAAGGAGTCCAGACAGTGAGGTCATCGGTCTCATCGGATTAGGGAAGGATGGGGAAGGAAGTCGGCCGTGCCCTTTCAAAGGAACCATCCTGCATTTGCCTGGAGCGATTTAGGGAAATCACGGAGCGGAAGGCCAGTGGTTAATTTACAGAAGCCGAACTCTGAGAAAAAAGCTCCACTAAGCGGTTTTCAATTTGTCTGAATCAGTACAGACTGCTCCATTCAGTGAAAGCGCAGGTACACTGGCGGGGGTCCAACAGCCATAGAGTCGCCTAATATTGGCCCAAAACCGTGATGGAGTGGTACGGAGGCCAGTGGTGGAGACATACCTTTCCCAGCACTCCTGCTTGTGTTGGCGAATGAGAAGGCGGGCTCTCGCACGGAGCCGTTTAAAGGGGATGAGTTGTGCCAGTGAGATGTGCAAATGAGAGATGCTGCTTGTGACACTGGAGTGCCCGCCTGCAATCTATGATCGCCTCAGCGATCTCGGGCGACCATCAAGGCACAGTCCACCACCAAGGGGACCCAGAAGAACAGGGAATGGCAGATTCTACAGCAGTAGCGATGCCGGTGATGACCGAGTGAACTACCTTATCAGTGACGTCATTGGAAAGAGGCTCAATAGTCGCAATGGACGTGAACTAGTCCCAGTCAGCCTTATTAATAGCCCATCTGCAGGGGCGCCCAGAAGAGTGACGCTGTGGCAATGTCAGAAAGATCGAGAAGTGGTCACTACCGCACAAGTTGTCATGACACTCCATTGGACAGATGGCAATAGGCCAGGGCTGCAGATCGAAAGGTCGATGTGCCACACTGAAATGCGTGAAGGCACCAGTATTTACAAGAGAAAGGTCAAGCTGTGCCAATTCTTGTTCAATGATGCTGCCTCGGCCTGTTGCCACTGATCCACTCCACAGAGGGTTATGGGCGTTGAAGTCGCCCAGTAACAAAAAGGTGGCGGCAACTGGGCTATCAGCGCAGTCAGGGCATGCTGTGGGATATCACCATCCAGTGGAAGAGAGACTGCAGACAGTAACAGCTTCAGGCATCCACACCCAAACAGCGACAGCTTCTAACGGTATTTGTAGAGGGGCAGACTCGCTGTAAAGAGAGGGAAGGACGTAGATGCAGACACCACCAGATACCCTCTAAGAAGCTGCCCAGTTCTTATGATAAGCCTGATATCCATTGAGTGCGGGGGTTCACATCGCCGAAAACCAAGTTTCCTGAAGAGCAATGCAGAGGAAAGAGTTAAAGCTGAGAAGTTGACGGAGCTCAGCATGATGGTGGAAAAGACCGTTGCAGTTGAACTGGAAGATGACACTGTCCATGGCCGAGAAAGGCGTGAAGGGACCGAGGAGGCAGATTACGTCACTGGGTCACCTGCTGCCACTGATAGAATACCGATGGGAGCAACATCCATCATGTCTGAGGGAACAGCGAGATCTAGGTCCTCAGCGTATGTCAGAATCTCCACCGCATCCTCAGACGCAGATCTTGTAGGTAGTGGTGGAGTGGGTGCCACCGCAATTTCCTTGGTCTTAGGGGTCTTCGATTTCTCACGCTGTTTCTTTGGTTGCCCTTGCTGGGAGGGCTTCTTTGATTCAGTCTCCGAGACTGAAGAGGACTGGGAAGCCCTACGACCAGCTACCTGGGGCTTCTTCGGCCACTGGCGGGCATATGGTTTGCCACTAGTAGGAACCTGGGAAGGGAGTGACCCAAGGGATCCCTTCCTAGCGAGAGAGGCCGAAGAAGACTTACCCTTCTCTAGCTTAGAAGTGGGGACAGGTGCCCTGATGATTGGGGAGGTGCTGCTTCCAAAGTAGTTGGTGTGGGAGCAACAGGGAGGGAAGTGCCCCCCCCCCCCACCCTCAAGGGGGCAGGTGTGGTCCTTCGGCTCCAAGAGCTGACTATATGTGGTGCAACAGATGGAGCTGTAACAGGGGTCACAGTGGCAGCATAAGATGACTTCATGCGCACAGGATCAAGCCATTCGAATTTCCATTTAGCCTCAGTGTAGGTCAGTCGGTCGAGGGTCTTGTATTCCATTATTTTCCATTCTTTCTGTAGAATCTTACAGTCCAGCGAGCAAGAGGTATGGTGCTCTCCGTAGTTGACACAGATGGGAGGTGGGGCACATGGAGTATCGGGATGGGATGGACAACCACAATTGAGACATATGAGGCTGGAAGCACAGCGGGACCACATATGGCCAAACTTCCAACACTTGACGCACCGCATTGGGGGAGGGATATATGACTTGACGTCACATGGGTACACCATCACCTTCACCTCCTCGAGTAATGTGTCACCCTTGAAGGCCAAGATGAAGGCACTGGTGGCAACCTGATTATCCCTCAGACCCTGGTGGATGTGCCAGACGAAATGGACATCTCGTTGCTCTAAGTTGGTGCGCAGCTCGTCATCTGACTGTAAAAGAAGGTCCCTGTGGAAGATAATGCCCTGGCCCATATTTAAGCTTTTATGGGGGCGTCATGGTAACAGAAACATCCCCCAGCTTCTTACAAGCGAGTAATGCACGTGGCTGGGCATAGGATGCTGCTTTTATCAAGACTGACCTGGACCGCATTTTTGACAAGCCCTCCACCTCCCCAAACTTGTCCTCTAAATGCTCTAAAAAGAACTGAGGCTTTATGGACACAAAGGATTCCCAACCAGCTGTCGTACAGACTAGATACCAGGGCGAATAGGTCTCGCTGTCATTCGTAGCCTTTCATTCCTCCCATGGTGTGTCCAGGAAGGGGAACGATTTGGGGTCATACATGTTTGCATTAAAGTGGGCCCTTCAACGCTTAGAGACTACTGGTGGTTGGCCACCAGCAGGAGAAGATGTGCCACACTTCATTGCAGTCCGGGGTAATGGTGAACAACTTGTGCTGCCATTCGCACAACAAGCATGCAAAGTCTCAACCAGTGCAGCATTTTGAACACCACCAGTGTGCTAGGCAGCAGGGTAGTGGGTTTAAATCCTGCTCCAGTGTTTCACGGCATGTAAGTGGCAGGCATGCCCCTGTTGTGATGCCAGGTGCTACCATTGTGCAAGCACGGACACATTCAATCTGTCTGGCTGCAGAAATTCAAGTCTGTCATGCCCTCTGCACTTTCTCCAATGTATGGGTCAATGGATGTAAATACAATATTTTCAAAGCCAAGCAGTGTTCCTTGTATTCTCAGTGGAAGTCAAGTGCCACAGAAAAGAAGTCACAGATTACTTCTATCCAGTGTCATACTAATAAACTATTTGTTATGTTGCAGATTGCCAAAAACAATATCCATATGCAATTGGACTCTGGTGCATCCATGACACTTTTGATGAGCACATACAAACTGTTAGCCAATTCCAAGCTACTGCATGTGACATTAATGTACTGCAGTGCAAGGTATATGCAGCCTGCCTGCCACATTTAATGAAGCTACAAAATAGTCTCGTTCACGGTTTTGTGCTCACATAAAAGTGAAAATATTTTTGGTGTTGATTCTTTTGATGTTTGGTTTGCACATTGAAGACAATGTTATCTCTGTGCACTACTCTGTGTCTATGGTCAACAGGGTAGCTGAACTTTCGGATGAATTCAGTAATTTTTCCAAGATGGTCTCGGAAAAGATAATAATATCAAGGCTCATATAACCAGTTTTTCCAAGAGTGACCTGCCCCTCAAGCTATCAGAGATCATCAAGTGGCACAGGAACTCTCATCTTGACATGGCAGAGCAATGTAGTAGCCAGTCAGTGGGCACACCCCTTTGGTGGTTATTAAGAAACCACCAGGAAAATAATGCTTATGTGCAGATCTCTAGGCAATGGTAACTTCACAGACTGCAACTCTCTCTCTTCCTTTGCCACAGCCTGAGGAACTCACGTAAAGCTTTGTGCACTCGCTTCTTTTCCATGATCGATTTTCATCATGCTTATTTGGAGCTACCCTTGGATGAATAGTCCCAACGTGTTTTTGTGATCAACACCCATATGGCATTATTTAAGTTTTTGTGTATTGCCCTTTGGCAGCATGTCCACACTTGCAATTTTTCAATGTTATTTAGAACAGTTGACTGCTACAGTTCCTTCCCATACATACTATTTGGATGATATCCTAGTATTGGCCCATACTCCCAAAGAACATCTTTCCACTCTCAGAAAATTGTTTCAAGTGCTCTCAGATACTGGGTTAAAGTATAATAAACCCAAGTGCTCCTTCATCCAGACTGAGACTGAATTTTTGGGGACATGTTAACAATAGTCAGGCTATCCACCATTCGGAGTCACATTTAACTGCCATCCGGAACATTCAAGCTGCCTGGAACGTCGGTGAGCTCATGGCTGTGAGGGGTAACCTTACTTTTACATTCGGTTCATTCAACTAGCTGCACATATTGTAGAACCAGTGCATCATCTTTGATGAAAGAATGTTCCATTTAAGTGAGCTGGGGAGCATCAAGTTGAATTTCACAAACTGAAGAATGTTTTATTTATCAATCACTGTTTGGTATATTTTGATACCGCCAAGCCGGTTGTGATGGTCGTTAACGCATCCTCTTATGTGATTGGTGTTGTCCTCTCACAGAGGGTAGGATCACTGGACAGGCCAATTACCTTTGGATCCAAACTCTTGAAGCTTAATGCAACTATTCACTGATTTGGAAGGAAGCTCTTGCTATCATATATGGCATGACTAAATTTCATCAATACTTGCATGGCAGGAAATTCTACTTGATAACAGACCATAGCCTTGCACCTCATTGTTCAGCACTTCAAAGCTAGTCCCACAATGCATAATGCAAAAGCTGCAGCATCAGTCTCTGCTCCTCTCCAATTAACAGTATTAAATTATGTACATATCAATGCCTAAGTAGTCTAATGCAGTCACACTTACTTTCCTTCCAGTCAGCACTTATTTATTGTCTGATACCTCAGAAGATTCTTGCTGTCATATTGATGTCAAGGACATTGAAAAGCTTGATGTTTTTCCGATCAATCACTGACAGATTGCTCAAGCAATGCCTGTGGATCCCAGTCTCAAGATTCTGTTGCAGTACCACCACACCTGTTGGGCATATATGGTTAGGGAGATTAGTGATCCAGTCGTACACTGTTATTTTGCTTTTCTGAATGGTGTATCAGTCAGCAGAGTGTCATTTTCTTACATAAATGTAATGATCAGTCCCATGCGGTTGTGCTACGGTTGCATCACAAGGAAGTTCTTTGCTTCTTCATCAAGGCCACGAAGGCATTGTACGTACTAAGCAGGTTGTTTGACAGCATTTCCCATGGTTCAGCATTGATGCTCAAATAGAACAATTAACCTCAATGCTCAAATAGAACTTAACCTCACAAAGTTTTGCAGATAACTCCCATTGGCTTCTTGTTGTGGACACATTTAGCAAATTTCTGTTCATGGTGCCCATGCACTCCAGCACAACAGCTAGCAATATCAAGACTCTGACATCAACCTTTTGCCTCGAAGGTGTACCAGAAGTGCTAGTTTCAGTTAATGGGCCTCAATTCATATTGGCAGAATTTCAGCTTAATGCCATCAAGCATGTGAGGACCACACCATTTCCCCTTCAATCCAATTGTATAGCGGACCACTTTGTCAGAATTTTCAAACAACACATGAACAAGTTACACACTCCTATACATAGGAGCAAGCTTTAGTGCTCTCTCCCTCATCCTACCATTCCCAGCCACGTGACAGCAAATCGCTGGTGGTGCTCTTGTGTGGGCATCGACACAGGACACTACTTAAGCAGTCAATCCTCTGCAATGGTCAGCTCTTCTTCCACAGCACTCTAAGTTAAATGTACATGATTTGGTCCTTTCCAGTGTTTTTGACAGTCACAAGCACTGGAAACAGGGCATTATTATCTGAGTCTTGGACAGTTCACTCTATGTTGTACAGGACCCCACCAGAATGCAAGAGAGACCTCAAAATCAATCTCGATTTTGTGGACTGTGTGATGCACTCACAGTTTTTTTGTTTGCAGAGTCAGTACCCATGGGGACCTTGCAGCCTATGCCACCTTTAGCTCTCTCAGATCCTGTGCTGAGGGATTGTGCTGTTCATTGATGTGGATTTGTTACAGGTAACAGAGTTAAGTAGAAGTTCATCAAACACTACATGTGAATTTCATTTTTCTGCTCTCTATCATAGAACCCACCAACTCCTTGGCATCCACCAAGGGATGACAGAACAGCAACATCAACAACAAAAATTTGAGGAACATGCTGGTAACATCAGTACTTTGACTAGTGAACACAAACTACAGTCTGGTATCAGCAATAAATTGGCTAGTGATCTCAACAATAAAATTGGTCATCAGTCTGGTAACATTAGTGATTTGGCTCTTGAGCTCAAACAACTTTCTGGTAATGTAAGTAATCTGACAAGTGAATTTAAAATTTTTAAATCTGAAATTAATGCCAAAATAGAACAACAGTGTGGGGAAAAGACTTACACCTGTTTGACACTAAGGTTGAGGGAAAAATTTCTAAAGTTGACATGACACGTAAAAATTCCTCAGGCAGTGTAGAAAATGAATTAACAGAGGCAAGGAGAATGTTAGCTGATGAAAGCAGATTAACTGAATCAGAATATAAAAAAAGTAGAATACGAGAGCACTACTATAGAATCAGCTCATAAAAGTGAAGCTGTGGAGTGTAAAATACCTGCTTAGAGTGAAAAATGTGTACAGTTTGAGATGAATTTGTCTGCTTGTGTGGATGCAGTGAAAGCTAATGTAGATCAGCTGATTAGTCAATTTGATGTTGTAGAACATAGTTCACATGAGCATAATTGTAGAATGGTTAAATAATATTAAAATAAGCACTAACCATGTTGTAAATAACTTTTCAACTGAGTCATCCCTATGTTGCTTATATACTAGGAGATGCTGCTGGTATCATCCATACAAGGGGGGAAGGGGGGGGGCAGCTATTCTGAACTGCGTTACATAGATTATAAAGTGGCTGACAAAAGATTGGTTTTATTACCTTAATTTTTGTTTTGTTTTGAAAGCAATAATTACGTAACAGCATGAGGGATAACTACAACTGAAGAGTGTGAGACTTCGGAAAAATTTAATGACACATTTTTTACAACACGATATCACAAGTCAGATGTAGGAAGTCAATGAGATTGTCATTTGTATTTCACTATGCTTCATAAGTGATACTGGTTGGTATTGTTTTCTATTAGGTTAGAATTTAATCACATCATCAGAATTCTTGGAAAAATCAGAAATAAGACCAACAAGTATTTTATTGCCACGACAAACGTATATCCTGGACTACGCTACACTACAATCTACTATGACAATCATAGTTTCTTGTTGAGATTCATTGGCCTTGCCAACACAGAAGTAAATTATCATATTCCAACCAAAACCTACACCTCAGGCTAAACAACAAATCAGTCTGTCTCTGCAACAAGTTTTTTTTGTTTTGTTTTGCTTTCACATTCATTGGCTTCACCAACTCACAACTAAATTTTCACATTCCAACCTAACCTAGGCTTCAGGCTTCGCTACAGGTCAATCTCTCCGCAAATTTAGTCTTTTCAGCAACTAGAGAAATACAAAAATCAGTCACCAGAACAATGGAGTAATTCTGTAAAACTCCATATGAAAAACAAATGTTATAAATCTGTATCTTTTGCCAAAAGAATCCAATAGATTCAACGATACTTAGTGACTACATTATACTATCACCTGATTGGCTGTGAACAACGATAACAAATATAGGGGAAAAGATGACAGAGATTCATGGATTAGATAACAGCTAGGGTTAACACCCTATTACACTTGCATTCTTTGCATTGCTAGGTGACTGATGATCTCTAGGTACCCGAGTTACTGGCAACACTACTTCACTTGCATTTTGTATTTGTCAGTCTTCCTCTTCAGCAAGTAAGAACAACAGTATCTTCGCCATTGAAAGGTAATAAATATTATCAGCACAGAATGTTTCAGGATGATATTCAGGAACCATTTAGGAGTAAAGCAGTGCAGTAGCAAAGAGATGGAAAGCTGAGAAGAAAAAGAGATGCTAAAAGTGAGAAAGAATATAAGGAATATGGAGAGAAGGTGTTAGAAAATGGTCTTTGTATGATAATATGCAGCCGAGGATAACATGAGCACAGTTGTCCGGGAATATTTAAGGAATGTAAAGGTAAATGAAAATTTAAAATTTGGGAAAATAATTCGCTGTTGAGGATAGTATTGTTATTGCATTAAAGTATGTGACGATTCTCAAAGTTGACGTATAAAAGGAACTGAGCACATGCATTGTAGAAAAGGTTTTTGTGATGTTGGTATTGTTGTGGAGCAATTGGAAATATGGTCACACAGACTTCTAAGAGAGAAATTCGATTGAGTAATACAATTTTTCAAAGATGTGACAAATAACAAGAACCAGGAATAAAATTTGTATTAACATTTTACCTCTTTGGAAAGTAAAACTAGAAGGGAATCTTACAGGGTGGTGTTTGCAGGACAAAACATGTAACAGAAGAGTTTTGTAAGAATTTTCTGAAGTTCATTACGTCTTGTTTAGTGTGTAGAGATGAAAAGACTACAGGATAGAAAATTTTGTGTTTCCCATCATTCATGATGTTTATGTAATTAAATTTATTACAATGTAGGAACTCTGCAACCAGTCACAATGTTTTTGATATGATTTTAATGTTCTGTTACTAGTTTCGGGCCTGAGACCACCACCAGATGGTAGGTTTTGTATGTCCATCCTTTTGACTAGAGGTCTGGGGGACTATGGCCATTCACTATTGTAAGAAAATGGAACACCTATAGCCATCCTCGTGATGTCATTTATTGTGTAGCTACCAGTTTTGGCACTTCAGTGCTCCATCTTCAGGCCTTAGTTGATGCTGAAGGGGTTATCACAATCCATATATATGATGCATAATTGGCCAACATAATTGGTTTGTGTGTCCCAAAATACAACAATGTTTTTGTGATTGCATAGGTTACACAAGGTTTTACATTAAAACCTTATGTAAGTTATGCACTTGAAAAAACTTTGTTATATTTTAGGACACAAAAATAAAACTCTCAAAAAAAGTCAACACTACCGTCTGACGACGAGCTCAATCCGAAAACTAGTAATGGTACAATGAAGCTGGGTTCACACATGCAACAAAAGTGTCACCACAGCTAGTGGTGTACAGCACTTTGCACTGTGGTTGCATGTGTGAACTCCCAGTTTTTAGTGGCACAACTTATAAGACACAGCTTTGTCACATCAGCTTGGTTGTACTCTGTTGTGCCACTTTACAACCAACACTACTACCTAGCAATAGTATTGCAAAACGTGAGCACTCTGTCACAGTTATCGTGCAGTAATTGCTGCTGTACTCCATTGAATTTCAGTATGTTTAATTATGTGTGAAATTAAACTAGCTGAGGAGAAATGGGATAGAATCTACTACATGGAAGGATCAGGTAACAAATGCGATGAGTTTCAAAACATCTTATTGAGACACTTTGATTTTTGTTGTCTCATTAAAGGAATGCAGACGGTCACAGTGGAAGATACAACAAACTGACTTCCAGTCAGCCTTGTTAACACCAGGCAAAATATTCATGACCTACAAGACCTGTACAAATCAACAAGACTGCCTGCACATTTTCAAACAAAAATATACCACAGCTAAGAAAACCTTTAAACCGTCACTTTCAAACCATAGAAAACAAGTCCACAATCTACAAATGTAAGCAAGGTTCCCTAGAAACAGATCAATATGTATCAAAAAACCTCCACAACTAGGGACAGCAAACCCTTATGCATTATACAGGATGGTAATATTATCAAAAAACCAAAAGCATCATGTAACCTTTTTAATAAACATTTCATTCATTAGCAGGAAATCCAACACACACTTTAGAAATGTGGGAAGATATACCAAATCACACCCCTCAAGCAATGAGTTTAGAATTTGATGAGGTTAAAGAAAATGACATAAGCAAGATAATCATCACATTAAAGAACAAATAATCAGCTGGATGGGATGTTATTTTGAGAGTAGTCGTCAAAAAATGCATAAAAGAAATAGTTAAACCACTAATGTACCTCATAGCTGTAGTATTAGAGAAAGCACTTATCCCAGTAGTCTAAAAGTAAGCATTGCTAAATGAGTGCGTAAGAAGGGGAGTACAACAAACGCTTAAAACTACCACCCAAAGTCACTGATCCCCATGTATAGTAAGATAATTAGAATGGTTATATTTTCTCTCAACTCTCTGCTTATTTTACAAAGACTAAATTGTTATCAGAAACACAGCATGGCTTTAGGAAAGATCAGTGCACAGCTAG
Organism: Schistocerca gregaria; assembly: GCF_023897955.1. NCBI lineage: Eukaryota > Metazoa > Arthropoda > Insecta > Orthoptera > Acrididae > Schistocerca > Schistocerca gregaria. The sequence continues at coordinate 695,649,143 of NC_064931.1, read as the reverse complement.
TGCAGTTGCTGAATTTCACCATAATGTGTACACACTTGTAGACCATGGTATAAAGACAGCAGGCATATTCTTAGATCTTTCCAAAGACTTTGACTTAGTCAACCATGGGTTGCTCATTAAGAAATTGAAGGCTTGCAACATTGCAACATCAAGGACTCATCAATGCAATAACTGACCACACACTTGACAAATTGCAAACAGTGTACTAAATTTTCACATAAAATTGATACTAAGGTAGTAGACTTCCAGTCTTCTAGATATACAGTAATCCAGGGGGTACCACAGGGGTCAATTCTTGATCCCTTTCTCTTCTTGATTTATGTCAGTGACATGAAAAAACCCTTAAACTCACATATAGTAACCTATGCCGATGACACCTCCCTCTTATCTTATGAACAGGACTTTGACACTACACTCAGCTGCAACTAAGAGTGTGAAGGGAATAATCACATATTTTCTACACCAGCATCTAATCACCAATATCAGTAAATTCCAGCAACTAACATTTAAAACAACTGGTTCTCATGAGACTGAAATAATATTTGTGTTTGAAGGGGAAACAGATAACATTTCTTGGTATCCACCTGAACAAAAATCTCCATTGGGTAAACCACATCACTTCCGTAGGTGAGAAAATTGGCAGTAGTTAGTATCTGATAAATCAGCTGGCAAAAGTAGTCCCAAGTCAAACACTAAAAATTGTTTACTATGGAACAGTTTACCCATTTCTTAATTATGATACTGAACTGTGCAACAGACTTACACCTGAACAGAGTTTTAGTATTAAGAAAAGCACCAATAGCTTAATGCATGGGCTGAACTCCAGAGAGGTGTATCATGAAACCTTCATCCAACATAAATAGTTAACAGTATATTCCTCGCATGTGTATAAAGTTATATTTTTTCTGGATAGTAAACCCAGAGTATGTATGTGCAGTGCTACCCATAATTATGATACTAGACATAACTACCTCAGGCAGAGGAAAAAATAAAAAATAACTGACAATAGTCCCTATATTAATGGGCAGACATGGTTCAACAAGCTCCCACAGGCTTTGAAAAGTTGTTAACCAAGGTTGTTCCACATGGAGTTAAAAGCCTTTATGGCAAATAAATGTTTATATTTACTCAGTGAATTGTAATCTACTTGCCCTCTGTTGTAACACATAATATAATTAGAATACTAAGATGAGTTTATGTATCACTACTGTAAGTAAGTGTTCTCTATATTAATCTATTCAACTTACGTGACCTATCCCACGAAGGAATAAACAAACAAACTTAATATATGTAACCAAAAAAGCGAGTAGTTAAACTTTGTAATCTGTGAGACCAAGAATTGTATAAATTGTGGATTATATGCAGGAAATAGCTCCACAGTGTGACATGGTAGCTGTTACACTAAAAATTAGTTAATCAGCATGCCTATATCAATGAATACAATAAGATTTTAAAACACTGGATGAGTGGCGTGACTGCAGATATTTACATTGTTGGTTAGTTTGCCATTGCCACTGCTGCCAGCATTTTTACCTCTGAGTGTTATTTATTCAATAAATGTGTTTATTTCCCTCGATTTACCTCTGTGCAAAATCAATTTTTGGATACAGCATTTGGGTTTCGTCTTCCATGTATTTAACTCTTGTCACAGCTCTAAGGCTGACTATACCATTCATACCCACCCATATGATTCCAATTGACACCATATTAAAAGCTGTGAAACTACATAGAATTTCTAGTGTCCTGTGTGAACAGTAGCTCACGATGCCACTACAGCAAGCCACAAACTGTGGCGCCACATTAGATGGATGAGTGAATCTGGCTTAATTTCAAAAAAATTGTGTCTGGGTGCAGTATTTCCTAGAGTGTAATTTACGAAAAACAGTTGTTTTCTCCACCCAAAATGGATACAATAATGTAACTAAATTTATTTTTTGTTTTTTATGTGATTTTATGGAATTCTTAAGATTTATTGTAAAATTCAAGAATCACAGGGGATGTAAAGCATACCAATACACTCTGTTAGTAAGGAATGTGTCAACTTTAAAGCCACAAGCAGTGCCTCATTGCCCTAGATAACACTTTAGCACACTGGCAGGATATATATATATATATATATATATATATATATATATATATATATATATATATATATATATATATATATGTGTGTGTGTGTGTGTGTCCACTTTATGGAGAGTATATATTACATAGGTCCCTATGAGTTACTAAAGAAATTTCTACCTATCAATCTGGTATGAAACTTTCATCTACATGTACACGGACACTCTGTCATTCACATTTAAGTGCCTGGCAGAGGGTTAATCGAACCATCTTCACAATAATTCTCTATTATTACAGTCGTGAACAGCGTGGGGAAAACACACACACTCACATCTTTCTGTGCGAGCTCTGATTTCCATTATTTTATGATGATGATCATTTCTGCCTGTGTAGATCGACATCAACAAAATATTTTCGCATTTGGAGCAGAAAGTTGGTAACTGAAATTTCATGAGAAGATTCTGTCACAACAAAAACCGCCAAATCCTTTATCAAGTTAGTGACACACTCCCCCCTATTTCGCGATAATACAAAATGTGCTGCTCCTCTATCAACTTTCTCAATGTACTCCGTTAATCGTATCTGATTAGGATCCCAAAATCTGCAGCAGTATTCCAAAAGAAGATGGACAAACATAGTGTAGGCAGTCTCTCTAGTGGATATGTTGCATCTTTTAAGTGTTCTGCCAATAAATCTCAATATTTTGTTCACTTTCCCACAATATTTTTTGTGGGTTTTTTCCAATTTAAGTTATTCGTAACTGTAATTCCTGGGTATTTAGCTCAATTTACGACCTTTAGATTTGACTGATCTATCATGTAACTGAAGTTTAATGGATTCCTTTTAGCACTCATGTGGATGAACTCACACCTTTCGTTATTTAAGGGTCCATTGCCAATTTTCACACCATACAAATATCTTTTCTAAATCGTTTTGTGATTTGTTTTTATCTTCTGATGTTTACTAAACGATAAATAACAGAATCAGCTGCAAACAATCTAAGACGGCTACTCAGATTGTCTCCTAAATCTTTTATATAGATAACGAACTGCAGATGGCCTATAACACTACCTTGAGGAATGCCTGAAATAACTTATTCGAAGTAATTCATAATGTCCGAACGCAATATATGTTAAAAAATCCTGCTACATACTGACAATGATATGGACCTGTAATATAGTGACATTTAGTAGCATTTTGTAATGAAATGATAGTACGGCATAACTGATTGGAAGACCGTGTCTGGAATTGTTTATCCGCCTGGTGCAAGTATTTCTGTTTTATATGACTTTGGTAAGTTGCGCATCTTTGTGATGAAGATGAAATGAAATGATTAGGACAACACAGATACCCAGCCCCAAGTGAATAAATTCTCCAACCCGGCTGGGAATCAAACCCGGGACCCTACAACATAGACGCAGCATCACTAACCACTAGACCACGAGCTGTGGACATTTTGTGATACGAATAGTTAACAAAAGTGCCAGTTTAATATACAATAAAATAATTTCTGAAATACACAAGATCACCTAAAACACAGAAATTATGATTTTCTGCAGCATATAACTCCCTGACACACTAATACATCAGCTGGTGAAAGAACTTGCGTTTATTGTAGCAGATATGGATTTTGGTCACTGAGTGACAATTGTCAGTGCTAAAGGTAATACAGGCACCAATTAATATACAATCACATACACATTAACACCAAACCACATCTGTATAAAATACACACATAAGTGGATGGTAAGAGTTCAAACTGCATTGAGGCTGCTGTTAACACATATTTCACAGTTGGCCTCAATTTACGTTACACATGACTATACCGCTTTTCATACATATGTCATGTTACAGTAATATATACATATATGTAGCAAAAATGGCCATTTTATGGTTAATACATATTTTTATCAATATAAGTGGAGCAAGTACAATGTTCGTCCTGTTGAAACAGTAAAAATTCTTTATAATCAAAGTGGGAGTAACTACTTCGTGTAGGTGGTTATTGATATGTATGTAATTACTATCCATATTGCATCAAACACATACATCATGTATAAAAGTACCTACAAAAATAATGCATCCATTAGTTTTATATAAAATTTAACCGCAGAAGTTAAAAGACGATTATATTAAAGTCACAATTTTAAATACACCAGTACATAACCAAGTTGTGCTTACATCAACTAATCACCCAGTTAGTTATTGTAATTTCCATAATTATACATCACTACTAATACTAAAACAAACATAAGATACAAAATGATCCTGATTTAAAGTACATTATATCCAGTTTAATAAATAATGGAACAAAATTCAATTTAGGCTGATTAGTGAGCTTAGTGACAGATAATTGCTGAGCAATTCAGGAGATTATGTATATGATAAGGTGTCCTCACATCTAAATTAATAGAAGGGGACAGGTTGTTACGGTACTAACTGATGTTAAAGATAGTAGACTATTACATAAACTGCTCAAATGCCTGTGAATTCAGTTATATGTGTCACAGAGCACAAGCACTCATAAATAGTGTTGGAAGTGGATAGTTATAAATATGTCACTCATGGCGAATCCACGAGCATTTGGTGCTTGCCATTTTTGGTCTACCGCCACAGTTCTTCCAATGTCTTTAAAAAATGGGAAGCTCTCATAGTCACCTATTGAGCAGCGTCCCATCACAAGATACTTGATGGTGAAAAATCTCAATATTCTCCAATAATAGCAGCACTGTTAAAGAGGAATTTATATATGTGTGATGATGCTGGTGCCAATTTTGTGTTTAGCATTTGACCCATCCACTAAGGCTCCAGTACATTAGGACTTGTTTTTTATAAAACAGATCTGAAGATGATCTGCTGACCAAAATCAGTAGTCTGAGGACCTACAAGTTTGTGACCATAGATGTGAAACAAAAGAAGTTTATCCTCCAACTAATACATATGCCTGCTCTTCTCACATGGACACAACACACTCATGTGTGAAGACATCATGGGCACCTACAAGTTTGTGACCATAGATGTGAAACAAAAGAAATTTGTCCTCCAACAAATACATATGCCTGATCTTCTCACATGGACACAACGGGCACATCATGATCACTTGAAATCAGATGAATGGTGACATTTGACTTTTCAGGCACAGCACTCTGCTCTAGAGCAAAATGCTCACCAAATGTAACCTCTGATCATCTGCTAGTCTGTCCCACATACCATACGTCACAGTCTGGGCATCCAATCTTGAATACGCCCCATCCCTCATAGACATTTCTTTTTCCAACCCTACTCCCCAAGATTAAGCCTAGATTATCTGTGATTAAAAATGCCACATTTGGACAAGGTAAGCAGCAGTCTGCAGCTGTTTTCTGATGATGCTGTGGTGTATGCAAATATGTCATCATTGAGTGACTGTAGGGGGATATAACATGGCTTAGATAGAATTTCTAGTTGGTGTGATGAGTGTCAGCTAGCTCTAAAGGTACAATAATGTAAGTTAATGCAGATGAGTAAGAAAAACAGACCCATAATGTTCAAATAGTGTCAGTAGTGTGCTGCCCAATGCAGTTACATCGATTAAATATCTAGGATAATGTTGCTAAGCAATACGAAATGGAATGAGCATATAAGGACTGTAGTAGGGGAGGTGAATAATGATTGACTTTGGGTTATTGGGAGAATTTTAGTAAAGTGTGGTTCACCTATAAAGGAGACCAAATATATGACACTAGTGTGGCCCATTTTTAGTACTTTTCGAGTGTTTGGGATCTGCATCAGGTTGGAATTAAGGAAGACACTGAAGCAATTCAGAGGCGGGCTGCTCGATTTGTTACTGGTAGATTCAAATAACACACAAGAATTACGGAGATGCTCCGGAACTCAGATCGGAATCAGTGGAAGAAAGATGATGGTCTTTTCATGGAGAACTATTGAGAAAATTTAGAGAACAGCATTTCAGGCTGACTGCAGAACAATTCTACTGCCACTAACAAACATTTTGCATAAGGACCATGAAAATCAGATTAGGGCTCGTATGGAGGCATACAGGCAGTCATTTTTCCCTTGTACTATTTTCGAGTGTAACACAAAAGAAGTTGAATAGTAGTGATATAGGCTACTCTCCACCAAACACCATACAGTGGCTTGTAGAGTATGAATATAGATGTATTACATACTTTTTTTTAAAAAACTGTAGCAATTCTGCCACCAGTAGAGTAGACAAACACATTTATTGGCACTGATGTCATCAGTGTTCAAGACACTTTCCAATTCACTTTTATTAACTATATTACTGTAGGTGATGTTGATACAACTGTGTGTGAGTAATTGTTGACTCTCCTAATACAGTTGATTATGATCAACTCAGATTCGTATTCCATATTAACAGGGAGGGTTTTAATTAATTGGTTAAAAGCAAAATGGAAAAATGCCTTCTTATGTTGGCTCAGATGATTAGACATGTAGCTGATAATGCTATCTGTACATGTATCTGTCCTGTATATAACAGTCATGTTTATCACTAGAAATGCTGACAGTTAAGACTAGGAAATTTATGTACTTATAATATGAAATGGATTAATTGCTACTCACCATACAGTGGAGATGGGGAGCTGCAGACAGGCACAACAGAAAGTGTTTTTGTTGTGCTTATCTGTGGCTCAACATCTCGGCTATATGGTGAGTAACATTGTCAGTATTGTAGCATGGATTTTCCATTGTTCAAATTTATGTATCTCATTGACTATTGTTCAAATTTATATCGTTGACTCCATTTCAAACGTGAATACAATTTTCTTATGTAGGTCATTAAATCTGTTGACAATCATTTTCATTTCACTGTCATCACCTATTACTAAGGGCAACATATCATCCACATATCTAATGTGATGTACAAGTACATTTGTCACTTCTGGACTATCTTGAAACTATTTATTTTTCCAATGAAAAGATAAAAATATTTGCTAGGAAATCTGATAATTGGCTATCCATGCATAAACCATCTTTTTGTAAGAATACTTCACCAGTGAATTCAAAATAATTGTAATCTACAATAAGTGTAATCACCGCAATATGTTTATGTCTAGTGAGATCAACTTCATGTCATTAGAAACTGTTACTCCCCTTCCAATCAACTCTGAGCTATTGTTCACGGAATATTGTTGGTTGAATATAAATTGCTTTTTTTCAAAAAAATCAAGGCATTTACTAGCTACTTTATGAAAAGGTCCACCTCTATTGGACACTACAGACTAATTGTCATATGTTCTTTTTACTTCTCTCCTTTTCCACTAACCCCCCCCCCCCCCCCCCTTCGCCACCTCTCCCCTGTCTAACCTCCCAACTGCATCCAGCTGTCCTATCCTGTCTACTTCGTCCCTGTACACTCCCCAGGAGCACTTCACTGCCTGTCGCCCCTACCCTGCTGTCCCTTTCCCTCCCCACCTCAGTCTCTCTCTTTTATCCCCATCGAGTTGTCACTTCCGTAATGCACTGCTGCTCCTACATGGAGTGTGGCTTCAGCCACCAGAGACTGCAGTCGTGTGTGTGCATTTGTTGCGTTGTCTGAGTGAATGGAGTAGTGACTGTAGCACGTATGTAAAGTATATATTGTTGAAATAGTTCATAACTAAGAGTGAGCGAACATGGAAATTATGTTGCGCAACCTTGATGTGCGAGACCTACGCGAGAGAATATTATGATTATTAAGTAGTGAATTTTCAGAATTTTACCACTGTAATATTTACTTTGACCCTTAAAATGAGTAAAAATGGGGTTAGATTTATTGCTTTTTGAAATTTATTAGTTTGGATTTTTGTGTAAATTGATTTTGGAACTAGGATCGGTAAAACAGAGGGAGATAACTGGGTTGTAAGAGTTGAAATAGGAAGTGAACTGCATATTATATTATTCAGCTAATCACAGAAGAGATGTTTTGTGAGCTTTGGTAGTGGGACATGATTACATGGGTTTTTCTATGGAGTCCATGGACAGCTCAGCTTGAGCTCTACTCATTCTAATTAAGAATTTCCAATAGTCATTTCACAAAGCATTGTAAAGGTTTGTGAAGTTGTAGATGACGTCTACAGAATTTTGAATTTTGTTAGTGTAAACTGAGACTTTCTTTTGAAATGTATAATTTCCAGTTTCCACATGTTGTGTGCAGTCATAACCCTGAACTTTCAGAGTGTTAAAACGTGATGAACTGTAAAGTATTTGAGCAACTACTGGAAACTGTTAAATATTTTATGTTCTTCAAACTGCTTGTTAACTGCTGAAACCTGCAGTTCTTTGAATAATAGGTTGGGAGTTCAGTCTTAAGGTGGCTAACAGATGCACAACTGCGCATACAAAAGAGAGAGAGAGAGAGAGAGAGAGAGAGAGAGAGAGAGAGAGAGAGAAATGTGTAAGAATTAGTACATTTTGTGTTTTTTTTTGTACTATCTTTTGTGGAACTGTGTGCTAGGATGAACAAGGTAGCAAAATTTGTGTACCCGAATGTGATAATACAGATCATATATTTTGTTCAAGAATATATCTACACTTAGTAGTTACAACCCGACCTATGGAAATGAACACACTTTGCAAGGATAAATCAGTTAACTCCAACAATCCTGTTGACACATGAATTGAAGCTAATTTTTACAGTCTTTTTCTGCTGAAGAGCATAATACATTGCTTAAAGACAGGGTATGCCCCTAAAGAACTCACTAAGGTGAGCAATTTTGATATTAGTGAAAAAATGGATGACGTGCCACTGCCATTCATTGGTATCCCATGAATAGTTAAGAAATTAACAGCTGAACAAGATAATTGCTCACAGCATGTGGTCAAGCCTAAGACAACTTCCCAGTGATCACAGTTTTACTGTTAACAGCCACCTGCTCCACTGACACACAATACACCTTGAATGATTCTTTACAGTGGCTTATAAAACCTTCACAATCCATGTGGTTAATTCTTCTTTACTATCTCACATTTTATACCACTCTTATATCACACACATGGTGGTTACTCAAGCATGTCCAGTGTAATCATGCATGCATGCATGCATGCATGCATGCATACATACATACATACATACATACATACAACGCTGTGCAAAAGTTACATCATAGATTGTATAAGACATGACTTCACAGGTGGCATTGCCTCTGACAAGGTAGGCTATGCCTGTGTCAGGACTGGGATACAATATGCTGCCTTTGTGCACATGACAGGTGTACGACTGTGATATGACCCATGTGGCAACGAGCTGGAGCAGATGTGGCATATGGAAGAACTAGGATATTTCACAGATTAGATTTAGGAGGGGGAGAGGGGCACATTACTACTTTGAAACATATGGGAATGATGTTCACTTTAGTGCATATGATAGTCATAACTCTCTTGACGTTGTTATACATTTGTTCCTGTCTGGAGTAATATTGGGTAATGAGGGGAGGTTCGCCTTCAAAGCAGATTGCCTACTGTGGTAAAAAATTACTAGTAAGTGTGGATATGGTGCAGAAGATTTCTTTTCAGACTAAGTCTGGAAGGTAGTGTCAATCTTTGAAGACCTTCATTGGGCTAAACAAGGGATTGCTCATCAAGGCAGATGTGCTGTCCACTGGTCACTGGACTCTACAGGAGGCTTTTCAGTGCGGATAGAATGTGAGTTACCGAAGTGGGGATACGGTCGATGGGTGGTGAGCTTTATATGGATGAACGTTTTCAAATGGCAATGCTAAGTGCTGGTAAGTGTTTAGGAAGTAAGAGTTTTGGAAGATGGATTATTGGACTGAGGAGGATCTGGTGAAATGGATAGGACAGAAAGTGTTGAGGCTGCATAAAATGACAGTAAGTGTGTCTCAGCCGAGGATTTATGTCATTACCCTTCGTTGATGAAGCTGAATAAGAAAACTTACTAAGTACTCAAAATATTAAGCATAATGCCTGGTTCAGATTCGCTGATGACACATTCACTACCTGAACCTTGTGCTGAGATAAGCTAGCCTCATTCCTCATACAAAATCAGAGCAATTTACTATGGCCAGATTATACAGTATTGCATCAGTACATAAACTGATGGATCACAGAGTTGAAGAGATGAAAAAATCAAAATGAAAAAGGAAAAATTAACATCAAGTCACAAAATATGGTAGAAAGCAGAACCTTATATTCTTGCGAACCAATTGATGTCGCACGAGTAGACCAAGTTAGGAAGTGACAATGGTTTGAAAGATGAATTGCTAACAAACTTTGTGGAAGATTTCCAGAATATAATATTTACTTATTTTGCTGGGGAGTCAAGATACTGTATTAAAAAGCAGCACACTACTGGAACTGAAACATTAAGCAGGAACAATATCAGATGTACTGGCAACAAGAGTACACACATCAAGTCCATATGATGATGATGATGATGATGATGATGATGATGATGATGTACTGTTACAATTCGTCTTGTAAGGTGTAAAGAAAATTTCTACTAACATTAAGCAAAACACAGAAGTTTCAAGTGTGGATGTTTAAAATGGGGACCAAAAGTTTTCAAGTATGGGCATGGAATTTTCAAGTACTGCGAGAAGTTTACAGATTTTAAAAATGACCTTTATCACAAATATGTAAAAGTGTTAATTTTTGCTGTAATAAGGTAGACCAAAATGTAGAAAAGCTGGAGAAAGACTGCACTGATAGGTTTTAAGCAACTGGGACACAAAGCTAAGAGCAGTCCACACAAATTAAATTATCTCTATAAAATCAATCAATTCAGGTGCAGGTGCAATGTATAGCAGAGTATGAAGGTCTTGAAGCCAAATAAACTGAAGCAAGATATGAGAATAGTGAACATCCATATCGAGTGCTGGTAAAAGACAGTCCTCCAAAAAGTGTTCTGGTTAAATGTGAAAATTTTTGCAAGTTCAATTTGGCACAATTAATTCATAACAGAGAATGACGAAAAGCTCTGGTTTCAACTACATGGTAGCTACAGGGTACCAGGACATTTTACAAGTGTTATAATTACCTTAGCCTAACAGTAGAAGGTGGTGAAAAATACAATTAAAGTCAAGGATAGTAAGAGGCTTTCTGTCAGACTTGAATCCACAAAATAAAGCATTTGGATATTAAGAAAAAGAATTATGTGGTTGGAATATAAGCTATAATGGCATTTTAGACAACTACTAGTGGCAGCACCCACAGACAATGTAGATAAGTTCCTGGCTTCAGACTGAATTTTTCACTCTGTAGTGGAGTGTGCACTGTTTTGAAACTTCCTGGGAGACTACGATGTGTGCTGGACTGGGTCTTGGAACCTGGAACCTTGCCTTTTGAGGGTAAGATCCAGACATGACTCACAGCTTTATTTCTACCAGTACCTCTCTCCTACCTTGGTGTGCATTTAGCATAATTAGCCTACAAGGTAGGAAGATTGGGGGTTTCATGCCCTGTTGACATAGAGGTCATACAATCGGAGCACAAGCTCAAGCTGTTTCAAGGATGGGGAAGGAAATCAGTCATGTCCTTTGAAATGAACCATTCCAGCATTTGCCAGATATGATTCAGAGAAATCATATAAATCCTAAATCAGGATGGCCAGATGTGGATTTGAACAATCATCCTACAACCTCTGTGTCACTGGTGATTAGCAAACAGGAGAACTTCCGGGAAGTTTGGAAGGTAGAAGAGATGTACTGGCAGAATTAAAGCTGAGACGGTGGGTCATGAGTCATGTCTCAGTTGGTAAGAGCACTGCCCACGAAAGGCCAGGTTTCTATGTTTTTTATGGTGTAAACAGAGCAAGGTTGAACAATGCCAGAAATTGGAAGGCAGGGTAATGCAAGTATCCAGTATAGGAATCATGACAGTAACAATTGCATAATGACCAGTTGCAATCATAAATCGGGATGTGCCTCAGTTAGGGTACAAGCTGAGGTGAATATAAATTGAAGACCAGAAAGAAGTTAACAAAAGAATGTGAAAAGTATTAGGCCATGGAGGAAATACGAATATTAGCTGTAAGCAACTTTGTTTACAGGTGGAAAACCAAAACAGTAAAGATTAATATGTGAGAGGGGAGGTATTAAGTCAATTTTATGGTATATCACTGGGAGGGGAGGAGGGGTGAAGGAAAACAGCAACCTATTGTGACAAGGTTGGACCAGCCCTAGCAAAGAGCAGGCGCGGATATGACCATATATATGGGAGGACAAATTATTCAGAATTAACTCCAGTTGGTATTGATTCTGAAGTAAATGGTAAACAATGTGAGCTTCGTTTGCCAATGAGAGTGAAGTGTATGACATTTCACTGGAGATATATGAAGACATAAATGTGAATGCACTCACTGTGTCACTGAGTGCTAGGAAGTTGGTAGAAACCACAAGAAGACCCGATAAGACTAAGACCCTTTAGCATGCAAAGTAAAACCAAGGAACTTCAGTTTTTTGTGAGTCCTGGGCTACCAGTTGATCTGTTATTAATGACAGATTACTTGAATGAGGTAAAGAGGAAAAATTAACTTTTCACCTATATGACACTGCATCTGAAGCTGGAGAATGTAAAGAGTGAGAATGTAATGGCTGCTAGCCAGTTTTTGCAGATCACTGCTGACGACTTTGTAACAGCCCATTCAGCAGCCAGTGATGTTACTGAAATCTGAGACATCACTGCAGCATTAAAACAGGGTGATTGTGATACCTAGAGTGTCTGTACATCATCACAATGGGTCAGAGGATGAATAAATAGCCCCTGCCCAACTAGTAATGGGAATGAAGTTCGTGACCAGTGTAGAGTATGCTACTGCCAGGACTCTGCCAGCAGAATATCAGGAGGCCAGAGTTCACTCCCCAGGTAACACTGTCTTTGTTGAATGAGAGTGCCAGATGGTGCAAACGGCCACAGGAGGACAGGCTAGAGGAGAAATGCATAGCTGCAGAAGCATGCATGACTACAAGATAGATAGATGCCAACAACAGGAAAATTAATGACACATTTGGAGGTAAGAGAAGCATCCATATGAATATCAAGAGCTCATATTGGAAAGCCAGTACTAAGCAAAGAAGAGAGGTTGCAAAATGGAAGGAATGTATAGGAGGAATATACAGAAGAAAAACAAACACGAAGAAAATATTATGGAAAGAGAAATGGGGGGGAAAAAAAAGAAAGATGAGATGGGAGAAGAATCTGACAGAAAACCGGAAGACTGAAGTTGCAACAGCATGTGAAGCAGATGACATTCCCTTAGAGTTATTGATATCCTTGGAAGAACCAGCATAACAAAACTATTCCACCTGGTGTGCAATGTAATTAAGACAGGTAAAATACCCTCACACACTTCAAGAAGAATGTTACAATTTCTATTCCAAAGAAAGATACACTGAAGGAGGTTAAATCTATGTTTATAGCATTTGTAAAGTTAGAGAAAGATTTTGACAATATTCAATGCTATACACTCTTTGAAATTCTGAAGTTAGCAGGGAGTAAGAGGTTATTCACAACTTGTAAATAAATAAAACTATAGTTATAAGAATCGAAGGAAATGAATGGCTGGTAGTAGTTGAGAAGGGAGTGAGACAGAACTGTAGCCTGTCCACCATGTTATGCACATGCTGAGCAATCAGTAATGGAAACCAAAGAAAAATTTGGAAAGGGATTTAAAGTTTAGGGAGGAAAAATAAAAACTTTCAGATTTGTCAATGACAATGTAATACTGTCCAGATCAGTTGAACATGATGGATAGTGTCTTGAGAAAGAGGTTATAAGATGAACATCAGCAAATGTAAAACAACTGCAACTGAATGTAGTAAAATTTCCAAGTTACGCTGAGAGAATTAGATTACGAAATGATACAATAAAAACTGTAGCTTAACATCTAACATAAATGTTAAGTGGCTTTTCCTGACACTGCGTGTCTGCAGCATAGCTTTGTATGGAAATGAAACATGGACAATAAGAGGTCTAGACAACAAAAGAATCAGGTTCTGAAATGTGGTTCAAGTTTAGATGGGTAGACCAGATAGCTAATGAGGAGGTACTGCACAAAAGTGGAGAGAAAAGGAATTTATGGCACAATTTGAATTACAGATTGGTTGATAGAACACATTCCGAGGTGTCATGAATCGTCAATTTGGGAAGAAGGGAAGCATGGGTCGTAAAAATTGTAGAGGAAGAATTAGGCTAAACTACAGGAAACAAGTTACAGTGGATTTAAGTTGGAACAGTTATGCAGAGATGGAACAACTCTTGTAATGCCACCATAATTTTTTGGTGTTACCACAGAAACTAGGAGCTTGGCCACAGCAGTGGAAGGCAGTTGGGGGGCATTTAATGTGCCAGCATGCTGACTGCAGTATTAGGGGCTTTTTAGACGGCACAGGGCAGATTAGGCAAGACACCACAATATTGCAACCATAGCAATGAAAGAGGACTATTGTGGTATGAGGAAGCCGATACCACATTCCCAGGCTACAGATTTGTTGTACCGAGTGTGGCTGGTAACAACACATTGGCACAAGCGGGTTGCTAATGGGTACAAATAATCATTAATTTGAGCACAGGGGTCAGCAGTCGACCGACGCCTACATGGATGAGGGGGCCATGCCAGATGACTGGGAGTCATGGGGCAGCGTGCAGTCACTACAAGTTCGTGCTCCATTGCTGCATCTTCCAGTAATGCCAAGTCATCGTAACTGGGCTCGGTACTCCTCTGCCAGCAAACAGCCGCCCAGCCAACTTCAGCAACTACCAGGTTTCTGACCTGGCGAGCAGTGGAACGAGACCCAGGCAATACAGCTGGACATCTTTCCATGCTGGTGTGAGTGCCTGTGGGCTACATGAAGTCACTCACTGGGATGAGTTCCACCACTACAGGTAGAGATCCCCCACAAATTTCTTGGCAGTTTCCAGTGCCGCTGGCTCCAACCATGTAAATCCCCTTAATGAGGCAGTACGCTGCTGCACAAGCTACTGGAGTCAGCAGTGCCGGGGAGTACCCATTTGTGGTTGAAGAAGATGACTCGGCTATGTAGGGTTACAGTTTCATTGATGTGCACTGAGTGCAGTCTTTTTGCTTAGTCTTTCTTTCTTTTTTTTTTTTAAATTGCAAGTATCATGGAGAATCAATAAGTCGTTTGCCATCAACGGTGTAATTGCATTGATAGTTCAGTATGTATCAGTCACTCAAAGAGAGTTCTATGGGTGAGGGGGGGGGGGGGGGGAAACACCTCCATAATCAAGACCAGAAAACCAGCCAATGCCAAATGACTGCCATGTCATCCTTTGTAATGGGGCATCATATGTATGCAGTATGGAGGGGCATGGGGTCAACACACCACTCTTCCAACTGTTTTCAATGTTTAGACCTTGGCACAACTACCTCTTAATCGTCTAGCTCCTCAACTATCATCACAAGATTGAATGCATACTGTTTTCATCCTAGCAAAGAAAAGTCCTTGACAGTATCAGAAACCAAAGCCAGGTCCCCGGCATGGATAACCATCTCCACCGGCCACTCAGCTACAGAGGTAGAGAAATTACATTGTTTCCAGTGTGCTACATAATAATTATGCGTAACTGCTCAGGTGGAATAGTTAAGTTACAGTAAGAGGTATTAAACAGTGTTATGGTTGTGTTTTCTTCTCATGATCTGATTTTGTTTTGCTGTTTCGTTGTATTTACTGATCAGATGCCAGAGCCTCCGAGTTTTAGTAAATTGTGTTAGTATGCGCTGTTTGGATTTGAAAATGGTGTTGAGCCAGGGATGTGGCTCAGTAAGTAAGCACATGAAGTGGTGAAAAATTTTGGGGTAGTAGTATGTTTAAGTGTTTTTGTCATTTGTGTTTGTGTAACTGATAAAGAGGTAATAGTGTCATGGTCAGTACCACTGGGAGCAGGTTTTTCAATATGGCAAGCGGCTATCAGAGAGGACGTATTGGAAAGTAAAAGTACATAAGCTATGAGCAGACAATATAAAATTGTCTAAGAAATTAGGAACAGATCAGATGAAGGAGGAGGAGCTGGATGGAGATTTTTTGCAATAGAGTTACTCCAGAGTATACAGAGGAGAGGCAGAAAGAATTTGACAACAGATGGATTGAAAACAGATCTCAGGAGATGAGGAACAGAAAGATTTTGGAGAGGATCGGAAGGAGGGAAAGATAGTGAACAGAGGAGAGAATTGAGAAGGAATTACAAGCTGCTGAAGGGGAGAGACCTGTGTCTAGTTTAACTGTCTCTGCAGTAGATCTTACAACTATTTAAGTAGTTACGCCTGTCATTCCTGTGGGGAATAGGGCAGAATTTGATGCCTGGTCAGACAAGCTCACGAGTGGGAACATGAATATAATTAATGAATAGGGTAATGATGATGTGCATGGGTGCAGAGCTACATAAAAGTATCAGCTTTGCTATATGGAACTGTGGAGTCTGAAGTAGCTGTAGTGTGAGACAGAATGTGTGTAAAGTGCTGAAGTATCTAGCCCACTGGACCCTGGGCCAGCTGTACAGGGAAATGCCACTGAATTTTTGTGTTGTGGAACTGCTGATGATCGTGATATACAAACTACCAGGAATGAAAAGGAAGCTTTTGATGCTGATAGTAGTATTGCAGATGTTGTGGAAGAAACAATACTGATGCACATATTTCTTCAGAAGCAGGGTGAGTGAAGGAAAGGAAAGAGGAGACGGGTTCGCAAAGTTACTGATTGGGCTGACAAGTTAGAAATGTAACAGTAGTACTAGGTCACAGCCTTGCAGACCAAGCTGTTGACATGTGCTGCGATTTGTTTACAATGTAGCCACAGACTGATGTGTGCAAGGTGAAGCACATGAGGCAAACTCAATCATCATCTGTTCATTGCAGTTGCAAGCTTCATCTACCTTAAGGGACAAACTGTTCTATAGAACTGTGAACAAAACTGCTAAGGCTTAATTCATATGATATAGTGCCACTAGGCACCAGGAAGGTGCTTCTGATGAGCAGGGTACAGGAAGCCAAGCATTTCAAGAAGAATACAGTCTGTGATTAGCATTACAGTGAGGCAGATGAAGGGGGCTACCTCTGTAAAGCAGGATAGGCAGCAGTCTGTGGCAGATCTAATAACATAGTTCAATACTGATGTTTCAAAGTACACTATTCAGCACACACTGATGTATACGGGGTTCACAATTGACCACCTCTACTTGATATCATATTTCCAAATGGCACCATCAATTATGGTTGCAGTAGGTATGAGATCATAGACTGGAGGATGGATCAATCGAAATACGATGCTGGTGGGATGAATCCCATTTCTTGTCACACCAGGCCAATGATCATCTTTGGATAAACTTTCATACTGAGGCGGCAGTATTATGCAATCAGGGATGTTCTCCTGGGCTCCCAAGGAACTGGTAGTAATCAAAGGCATCAAGAAAGCTGTGGACCATATGAGAATTATTGCACCACTTGCATTGCTTCATGCTTGATGTCTTTCTCAACAGCAATGACATCTTCCAGCAGGACCTCCCTCACAATGCCAGAAACATGCTACAGTGGTTCGAGGAGCATGACAGTGAATTTCCATTGATGTCTTGACCACTAAATTCGTATGATCTGAAGCTAATGGGACATGTATGGGACACCATCAAAAAGCACCTCTGTGCCCAACACTCACCATCCTATAATTTACAGGAATTGTGTCACCTGCAGTAGAAATCTGGTGCCACATACCTTTGGAACCATACCAAGGGCTCATCAAATGCATGCCATGCAGAACTGCTACGTACTGCATTCCAGAGGCAGACCAACATGCACTTGGTCATATGTTTTTTACTAATCATCATATGTATGTATGTATGTATGTATTGTATGTATGTATGTACATATACTGGGGTGACAGTCTTGGGATAGTGATATGTACATATATAGATAGCAGTTCTGTCCTGTACACAAGGCATAAAAGAGCACTGCATTGACAGAGCTGTCATTTGTACTCAGGTGATTCATGTGAACAGGTTTCCGACATGATATGGCTGCACAAAGGGAATTAATAGACTGAACATGGAATGGTAGTTGGAGCTAGATAGATGGGAAATTCTATTTCAGAAGTCATTAGGGAATTCAGTATTCAAAGATCCACTATGTCAGGAGTGTGCCAAGAACACCAAATTCCAGGCATTACCTCTCAATGTGTACAATGCAGTAACTGACAGCCTTCACTTAACAACTGAGGCCAGTGGTGTTTGGGTAGTGTTGTCAGGGCTAACAGACAAGCAACGTTAGATTCGATTAGTACTTGTTCCATAGATCATGAATACGACACTTTGTAATGATGTGGAACGTGTCAGGTTAATAAAATATGTCTGTACAAGATATTACATTACACAAAATATTGCATGACACTAATGTTTAAGTTATTTTTTTCCCCTTCCCCTCCCTTAATTTATATCTAAAAATTCAACCAATGAGTAGAAGGAGTTGTCATCTAGAAATTCTTTTAATTTATTTTTAAATGTTGGTTGGCTATCTGTCAGGCTTTTGATGCTGTTTGGTAGGTGACCAAAGGCTTTTGTGGCAGCATACTTTACCCTTTTCTGTGCCAAAGTCAGATTTAACCCTGCATAGTGAAGATCATCCTTTCTCCTGCTGTTATTGCTATGCACACTGCTATTACTTTTGAACTGGGTTGGATTATTAACAACAAATTTCATAAGTGAATATATATACTGTGAGGATCTCTAGATCCTTAAATAGATGTCTGCAGGATGACCGTGGGTGGGCTCCAGCATTCCGATTACATGTTTTTGAGCAATGAATAATTTTCTACTCAACAATGAATTACCCCAGAATATGATGCCATACGAAAGCAGTGAATGAAAGTAGGCATAGTAAGCTAATTTACTGAGATTCTTATCACCAAAATTTACAATAACCCTAATAGCATACGTAGCTGAACTCAGATGTTTCAGAAGACCATCAATGTGTTGCTTCCAGTTTAACCTCTCATCAATGGACACACCTAAAAATTTTGAAAATTCTACCTTTGCTACAGACTTCTTTTCAAAGTCTATATTTATTACTGGAGTTGTGCCATTTACTGTACAGAACTGTATATACTGTGTTTTATCAAAATTTAAAGAGCGTCCGTTTGCTGAGAACCACTTAATAATTTTGTGAAAACATCATTTACAATTACATCACTTAGTTCTTGGATGTTATTACTATACTTGTATCATCAGCAAAAAGAATTAACTTTGCATCTTCATCAATATGGAATGGTAAGTCATTAATGTATATCAAGAACAGTAAAGGACCTAAGACCAAACCCTGTGGGACCCCGTACTTGATAGCCCCCAGTTTGAGGAATCAGCTGTTGTTTTAACATTACATTAACCACTAATTTCAACTTTCTGCATTCTTCCAGCTAAGTATGAATTAAACCATTTGTGCACTGCCCCCCTCAAACCATAATGATTCAGCTTATCTAAAAGAATTCCATGATTTACACAACCAAAGGCCTTTGAGAGATCAAAAAAAATACCAATGGGTGATGTCCGGTTATTCAGAGCATTTAATATTTGATCAGTTAAAGCGTATTTTGTGCTGAAAAGCCTTTCTGAAAACCAAACTGACATTTTGTTAGTACTTTATTTTTACAAATATGGGAGGCTACTCTTGAATACATTACTTTCTCAAAAACGTTTGATAGAGCTGTCAGTAGAGACAGCTTGAAATAACTACAGAAACCAATGTGTGATTTACAACAAACATACCCATTAAGAGAGCGTGGCAAATTCTGGCATTAATGCGCTACGGCAGCAAGCAACAGATGTGAGTGCCTTTGCAAACAGCACGTCACGTGCAGCGTCTCTTCTGGGCTGATGACCATATTGCCGGCCGGTGTGGCTGTGCGTTTCTAGGCGCTTCAGTCTGGAACCGCGTGGCCGCTACAGTCGCAGGTTCGAATCCTGCCTCGGGCATGGATGTGTGTGATGTCCTTAGGTTAGTTAGGTTTAAGTAGTTCTAAGTTCTAGGGGACTGATGACCACAGACGTGCAGTCCCATAGTGCTCAGAGCCATCTGAACCATTTTTGATGACCGTATCGGTTGTACCCTAGATGACTGAACCATAGCCTGGTCAGATGGGCTCCTATTTCAGTTGGTTAAGAGTTGGTGGGACGGTTAGTGTGTGGTGCAGACCTCACAAAACCATGGAACCAAGTTGTCAGAAAGGCACAGTGCAAGCTGCTATTTGCTAAATAATGGTTGGTCTGTGTTTACATGGAATGGACTGGATCCTCTGGTCCAACTGAACCGACCATTAACTGGAAATGGATATGTTTGGCTACCTGGAGACCACCTGCAGCCATTCGTAGACTTCATGTTCCCAAACAATGATGGAATTTTTATGGTGGCTGACACTGCACCATGTTACCATGTCACATGGCCACCCAGATCACCCTACATGAATCCCATCAAACATTTATGGGACATAATTGAGAGGTCGGTTCTTGCAAAAAACCCTGCCCTGGCGACTCTTTTGAATGGCTACAAAGGCAGCATGGATCAATATTTCTGTAGGGGATTTCCAGTGAATTTGTTAAGTCCGTGCCACATCAAGTTGCTGCACTACGTTGAGCAAAAGGAGCTCCGGCATGATATTGGGAAGTATCCCATGACTTGTCTCCTCAATGTATGTATGTAGGTATGCAGGTGTTAAGGTAAGCCCAAAAAGAAGTTTTCAGTGAGCCTGTAACCTAAAATCATTAACAATTTTTTTCTTAGGGAGTAGTAGTAATTTTTTCTTGTATTCCATTTAATAAATAGTTGTTTAGGCTGACTTCAGTGATTTGAAATTGTTTCACCTCGGAAGATCGTATCATAATCTTTCAAATCATCGCACGAATTTTGAAATGGCAGATATTAAGATAATCAATCGTAGAATAGAACTATTACAATTGCTTATTAATTGAAAGGGATCAGGACGAGAGAAGATACTTTAAGATTCTACAAAGGTTATGCAAAAGGACATGCTCCCCTTCTAGAAGCAGTGTATTGTAGAACGCTGGAGCAACAAAGAGTACCTAGCAACTAGATGCGCTTAATTATAGACTTATATCTTAGATGTCAATCTGCTGTACATTTCTGGAACATGTTTTATGCTCAAGAATTATGACGTTTTGGAGACTTTAAAATCTCCACTATAAAAATTGACAGATTCCACAAACAGAGATTGTGTGAAACTCAGCTCCCTCTGTTCCTCCACAACTGAAGACAACTGCGTTCAGGGTGGCGCCGTGTTCCTCGACTTCAGGAAGCCATTTTACACTGTCACACACTGCCATTTAGTGAAAAAAATATGAGCTTACCAAGTAACAGAGCAGATTTGTGACTGGATTCTAGACTTCCATGCAGATGAAACTCAACACGTCACTGTAAATGGAACAAAATCAATAGACGTAAAGGTAATTTTCGAAGTACTCCAAGGAAGCATGATATGACCTTTACTGTTTACAATTTAAATAATAACCTAACAGAAAGCGTTAGAAGCTCTGTAGGACTGCTCGCAGATGATGGGGTTGCCTGTAAGAAGGTAGTAACAGCAAAAGACAGTATAAATTTACAGATTGACCTACAGAGGACTGACGAATGGTGAATGGTGCTGCACATACCTAGGAAAAGAAATCCGCTACTGTACAACTATGATATTGATGACAAAATGCTGGAAACAGTATATACTGGAAGATATCTAGGAGTAACTATCCAGAGGGACATTAAGTGGAATGACCACATGAACAAACAGTGGGAAAAACAGATGCCAGAGGTTCATAGGAAGAATCTTAAGGAAATGTAACTCATCCATGAAGGAAGTGGCTTACAACGTGCTTGTTCAACCAATTCCTGAGTCCTGCTCATCAATCTGAGATCATTACAGGACAGGACTGATGGAAGAGGAAGAGAAGAACCGACAAAGGGTGTTGTATGGTCAGCGGGAGTGTTTTAGAGATACTCTACAGTGACAGATGTTATAAGGGACACTTTGTGAATTGTGGAGAGGTTTACTATTGAAATTTTGAGAGAGCAATTTCTGAGAAGAGTTGGACAAGATATTACTCCCTCTCACACACACTGCAAAATGGTAATGACATGAAAATTCGAATTAGTACAGAGGCATACTGACAAGCATTCTTCCCACACTCCATTCATGACTGGGACAGGAAATGACATCAGTCAGTGTTACCAAAAGTACCCTCCACTGCAGACGGTTAGGTGGCTCTTGGGGTATGTTGTAGCTGTAGATGGCGATGAATGTTTCCTTAACATAAGAGCCATTACAGAGGAGACAAGATTTGACAAAGTAAGCAGCCTGATATGTACCACTGCTAGTTATAACATAATAAAGTGTTTTTGTTACAGGTATTGCATTACCTAATCCTGAAGCTATCTGTGATGAGACAGTATTATACTTGCAGAACATTCACATGAAAAGTCCAAAATCTGGGTTCAAGTCCCAGTCTGCCTCAAATTTTCAACTGTCACAACAGCTTCACTATGCTGTAGATCCACAATTATGTCAAGTGTGAAGAGTAGCATCATGTAATAAGGCAGAATGTGTACACATCCATTCAAGGAATAAGCTGACAACTAAGAAGATACCAAAATAAACAACAAAAATGTTTTCCTGTGCTTCAACAGGAATGCTACTTCATTGAAGACAAATCTGTATTATGTATGATTCACTGATGTGAAATTACAAATTTCCCATTCAGTCAGGCACTATAACTACACGGACGCTAACATCAGTCTGTGTTCGCACCACCAGGACTGTAAGCAGAGGATGGAAAGATGCATCAAACCTGTCCACTTTGAGACGTTGTCCCACTCCAATTTATTTGTAGATATTTTCTTCATTTTATTACTTTTGTTTTTTCATTGTAAGAAAACCAGCAATTAAATTTCAAACTTCCTGGTAAATAAAATTATGCACCACACCAGGAGTCTAACAAACAACCTAGCTTTCTGTTAACAATGGTCTGACTATGGCACTATCCAGACACAATCCGTGACATTCCTCTAATAGCTCAGTTCAAACACGTTTTTCACTGTAGATATTACTTGGTGTATTACTTGTATGGAATATCTATGACTAATTTTTTTTACATAAACGCTCAGAATTTTGTTGCAATTATTAATAATCTGTTAATTAATCTGTGAATTAATCATTTCAGCATTAAGCAAGTTATAAAATCCTGTACATTCGACTCCATGGCCCCTCGCACCCACTCCACCCGACACAAAGGCACAGCAATTGTTTCAGTCTCCAGTTCCACCTAGAATTTGTGTGTCATGGTTACAGAGGACTGGCTTGGAATCTTTGAGTTTACCAAATTCCTGCCTGGCAAAGACTGGGGAATATACAGCTACTTTTGCAGTCAGATACACAAAACCAAAACACTAACATAAGGTGATGGAAGTTACAATCTTCACTCTTTCTTCTACAGTTAAAGTGAGAAACTGTGTTTCATTTGTGATCAAGCACAACAGTAAGTTAGTTGCAGGTAATACAACTGAATGCAACAGAAATTGAAATAGAATGAATTTTCACTCTGCAGAAGAGTACGAAACTTCCTGGGAGATTACAACTGTGTGCTGGACCAGGACACAAACCAGGGATCTTTGCCTTTTGCAGGCAAGCGGTCTCCTAACTGAGCTACCCAAGCCCGACTCATGACCCTTCCTCACCAGGCGTGCAAGTGCAACAAGTTACGCAGAAAAACTTCTGTAAAGTTCGGAATGTAGGAGATGAGGTACTGGAAAGTTACACTGTGAGGATGGGTCACGAATCGTGCTTTGGTGGCTCAACTGGTAGAGCACTTCTTGCAAAAGGCTAAGTACTCAAATTTGAGTTCTGGTCTGGCACACAGTTTTAATCTGCCAGGAAGTTTTGAAATTTAAATAGTTGATGAAATTCTGAGTGGTGTTACATGTTCCACTGAAATTTTTCATTACGCTCATACAGGAGAAACTGAAAAACTCGTTATACAGGGTGATTCACGAAGATATACAAATATTTTATATATGTTATTTTACAAGTAAAACTCAAGAAAAAAGTTCATATAAACATAGGTCTGCAAATGTTTAGTTACAGAATTATGGCTAATAAAAGATTTTGCCTGAAATTTAGCATCTTCACTAATATGAAGCCATTGCAACACTGTATAAGGTTAAAGTAAAGCACGATTTCCATTTATTTTGTTGTTATTGATCTGGTGAATCTAATAAAACATGTCCCAGATGTGTATCTGCAATACTTCTCCAGAACATCCAGATAAGCTAAGAAGTAATTTCATAAGATTTTTAGTTTATTAACCACTTGGCCCAATTTGTTTCTTAAATTCCAAACAATTGCACAAAATTTTCAATAGATGTTGTAGAGAATTTAATTTTGGAAAAATTATGGTAATAATGTGAACTGTATGGATGTGTCAGATAATCAGCTTTTATTAATACTATAGCACACGTGAATTCAGGATGAACAGGAAAAAACAAAGTCCAGTGTTAAGGAAGTTATTCAGTGTACATACAATTTCACAATATATTCACAATAAATGTTCAAAAATGTCTCCACTGAATTCAATGCATTGAGCTACACGTGTATGAACAGATTTTGTTGCTCGTTACAGTTTTGCAGGGTTGTTCTTAATTTTGTCTATTGCATTCATAATGCGTCTTATGTTTATTGACTTTGTCCTCCTCTGGATGTTCTGGAAAACTACTGCAGATACACGTTTGGGCATGTTTTATTAGATTCACCTAACAAAAAAATAAATGGAAATCACACTTTAATTTAACCGCTTACAGTTTTGTGATGGCTTCACATTAGCGAAGGTGCTAAATTTCAGGCAAAATATTTTATTAGCCGTAACTCCGTAACTAAACATTTGTGGACCTATGTTTACATGAACTTTTTACTTTAGTTTTACTTGTAGAATAACATACTAAAATATATGCATATCTTTGTGAATCACCCTGTATATGTCTATGTAAATTCACAGAGAGTGTATAATTATTTCATATGGTTACCATAATTATTCAGTAGGTTTCAGTATGAATGAGGAACAATTTAGCATGTGGAATTAATCAAGTCATTTTTAAATGTTTGTCAGTATTTTTAATTTGTGAGATGAGACACAAACATTCTCTTTGTAAATGTTACTGCACACCGATAACCATACACCACACAAACTGCATAACAAAAAAATCTTTACTTCAACTATGAGACTTGCATTGCCTGTAGGTACCCATTATCCCTTCAGTTATGCAATTAAACTTTTCTTATACTGTGTAGTAACACACAATATGGATTTTCTGTTCTGGATTGTTGACATTTACCCAAAATTTTAAACACTCTACAATTATACCTTACCAACAAAATACTCACTTTCTTCTTAATTGATGTAAACTTTTCTTCAAAATATTAAAGTACGCTGATGTCCGTGATGAGTTCAGTTCAGAATTTGCCACTACTGTACATAAAGATGGGGATAAAGGAGGGAATTTACAAGATTGGACATTGTAAAATGGATGTCACCACAAATTAAGGCAATACATATTTTAAAGTCTTCGATGCCCAGAAAATCTGCATAACTTAAACCAAGGAAAGCACATTTAACATTCAAGGATTTTCATGCAATTTACAACACATGCAGTAGCGTAACATACAAGATTTGTTTCCTACATTGTCTGTTACAGTTAAAAAAAATTACACACAAATTTCATTCAGAAAATTCTGGGCTATATTTACCATTCATAGTTGAGTTCAAAGCTGCAGGAATCAATCTAAGTGTGATGTGGGATATCCAATGGAAATTCTGCACCACTAGCAAAAAGGTGAGTAGTGGGCAGTTGTCATCAGCTGTGCAGTAGCATAAGGACATCCAATTATGTCAGTTCCTACAGAAATTACGGTCTAAAATTGCAGACACTGACAGGAGACCACATAATTGAGCTAATTAAAAAAATTACAAATGTGAGTAGGACAAGAAGTTTTGAAAAAATCTGTAAATTATCTAACCCAATCCACTCCCCACCCCCCGACCCAAATCCACTAGAAGCAAACCTAAGTGTCCACCTCTATTCACCACCAATGAAAAGATCATGCACTCTTTACCTTCAAGACAGACAGGCAATAAATTTTCATTAACACTGCCTCTCTGATTCCTCATACAGAATTTCTAAATTTAGAAGACTGGCTTGGAAACAACTTTTGTTGTTGCAAAAATTGCCAATGCACATTAATACCACGTATTTAAAATTATTCAATAAGACTAGTATTACTACACTGGGACAATTAACTCAATTTTGATGAAACTGATATTGGAGGGTCAAGATTTAGGAAACCCTGAGGATCTGATGGAAAATACAAAATTGTGACTGTGACGAAGTTCTGGGCAAGGATATCATGAGAGTTTCAAATACTGGTAGGAATGTTAGTATATTTGGAAATGTACAAGCATGCTGAAACTACACATGGACTGCCATCTCTCTCTCAGATGCCTCAAGTACTAGCCTGCCAGTTTCTACCTATATACTTAAATTTCTCTAGTTACAGTTGTCAAAATCCTCTCGGACTGCCTACTCGATACACACTACATTTAAAAATGGCTCACAGGATTTAAAAAAAGGTATAAGGTAATTGCTAAATGACAACACCTGTTAATTCAAATAAATATAACAAAAGTGAACTGCAAAATGCTTTAATCAATCAGTCTCCACAAAAGAACATCTCATTCCATCTGACATTGCAAATACTGGAATGGAGTTTAACTAACACAAACTGAAAACATTTTTTTTTAACATTAAACATGACTAACAACTTTCCATCAGCAAAGTGAAAAACTTACATTAAATAATTTAATTAACTTGTTTGGAGCATGTATTATTGTATAATAGAATAAATATTCTCTTTTGAACAAGGCCTGACACTGAAAATTCAGTCATCTAAATTCTGCGAAAGCAAGAAATTTGCTGCCAAATTCTCATTCTTCTCACAGGCAAAATATGCCTGTATAACAAGGTGCTCAGGAAATCCCAGGGCTTTCAACTGAAACAAATTGCAATTGTAATTTCAACTGGACAGTCTAGGATCAAAAAATTAAATGCACCATTAATGTGTGTCCAAATTGCATAGGGCAAAATGTCATTTTGGGCTCTAAAGCTGTATCAATGAAATTTACATTCAATAACATGCAATTTAAGTTTGCATAAACACTGAAACATTATAAAAATACAAGAACACTAGCATTATTCATTTAAGAAATCCTTTACATCCTGCAATACATGCTATAAAGAAGGCCATAATGATGTGGATTAAAGAAGAGGTCTTTTTACAACTGATGATTCCTGTAATGAAGAATTACAATGAAGTAAATATTTAACACCACACACACACACACACACACACACACACAGGATAGATGACATGGATTGCAGGTGGGGTGGTAGCAGTAGGGAAGAGGACATGGATTGGAGGTGGTGTGGGCATAATAAGGAAGAGGAACATGGGTTGGGGATGGGTTGATGCAGCAGGGTAGAGGACATGGATTGGGGAGGCAGAAGACTGCGGAAGTAGAATACTAGGACAGGGAGTGGGAGGTAGAAATGGGAGAAGGTACACACCGGAAGAGGCAGATGGCAAGGGGGATTTAGAGAGACAGGGGGCACATTGGCAGCTGCAGGGGGAGAGGCAGAAGGCAGGGTGGAGGAGGCAGAAGGCATTCGACCTGGAATGGAGGAGGGGTCATGAACTGGGGACCTAGGTGGGGGACATGGAAAGGGGGGCCAAGGTGGAGGGTACAGAAAGGGGAGGCAGAGAGCAGGGTGGAGGATGCAGAGGGAGGGGCAGGGTGATATGTAGGATGAGGGGAGATAGAGCTTGGGAGGCAGTAGAGAAAGAGTGGGCATAGGTGGAAGGGTGAGGTATAGCATGGGACGATCAAAAATGGGGGACAAGGATGAGGGAGGGGCAATCTAGGGGGAGAGCATGGTAGAGGACTTGGAAGGGGGTGATGACAGGGTGTGGAAGGGGTAGAGGGTGTAGAAAGGGGTGGTGAAAGGTCACGGACTGGGGGGCCAGGGTGGATGGCGCGGAAAAGGGGGGGGGGGAGGGAGAAGGTGGACGGTGCGGAAAAGGGGGGAGGGGGCAAGGTGGACGGCGCGGAAAAGGGGGGGCGGGGGCAAGGTGGACGGCGCGGAAAAGGGGGGGTGGGGGCAAGGTGGACGGCGCGGAAAACGGGGGGCGGGGGCAAGGTGGACGGCGCGGAAAACGGGGGGCGGGGGCAAGGTGGACGGCGCGGAAAACGGGGGAGTGGGGGCAAGGTGGACGGCGCGGAAAACGGGGGGCGGGGGCAAGGTGGACGGCGCGGAAAACGGGGGGCGGGGGCAAGGTGGACGGCGCGGAAAACGGGGGGCGGGGGCAAGGTGGAGGGTATGGAAGGGGGGGGGCAAGGTGGAGGGTACGGAAAGGGGGGGAAGGGGGGTAGGGGGGGACAGGGGGGTTGATAGGGGGGGGCAAGGTGGAGGGTACGAAAAGGGGGGGGCAAGGTGGAGGGCACGGAAAGGGGGGAGAAAGGGGGGGCAAGGTGGAGGGCACGGAAAGGGGGGGGGGCAAGGTGGAGTGTACGGAAAGGGGGGGGGCAAGGTGGAGTGTACGGAAAGGGGGGGCAAGGTGGAGGGCACGGAAAGGGGGGGCAAGGTGGAGGGCACGGAAAGGGGGGGCAAGGTGGAGGGCACGGAAAGGGGGGGCAAGGTGGAGGGCACGGAAAGGGGGGGCAAGGTGGAGGGCACGGAAAGGGGGGGCAAGGTGGAGGGCACGGAAAGGGGGGGCAAGGTGGAGGGCACGGAAAGGGGGGGCAAGGTGGAGGGCACGGAAAGGGGGGAGAAAGGGGGGGCAAGGTGGAGGGCACGGAAAGGGGGGGGGGCCAAGGTGGAGGGCACGGAAAGGGGGGGGGCCAAGGTGGAGGGCACGGAAAGGGGGGGGGCAAGGTGGAGGGCACGGAAAGGGGGGGGGCCAAGGTGGAGGGCACGGAAAGGGGGGGGCCAAGGTGGAGGGCACGGAAAGGGGGGGGGCCAAGGTGGAGGGCACGGAAAGGGGGGGGGGGGGCCAAGGTGGAGGGCACGGAAAGGGGGGGGGGCAAGGTGGAGGGCACGGAAAGGGGGGGGGCCAAGGTGGAGGGCACGGAAAGGGGGGGAGCCAAGCGCGTGTGCGTGTGTGTGTGCGTGTGCGTGTGCGTGTGCGTGTGTGTGTGTGTGTGTGTGTGTGTGTGTGTGTGCGCGTGCGTGTGTCGGGGGGGGGGGGGGGTATTGTAGAGGACATGGAGGGGCTACGCAGAGGATTGTGGGAAAGGTAGAAGATTTTTGGAGAAGGGGGGTGAGGAACATTTAGGATGTGGGCCCACAGCAGGGGCTGGGGCCACAAGGCAGAGGGTCTGAGCTATAGGTAGAGAATCGTGGGTGGGGGTGAAGGCAGAGTATGGCAGACAAGGTAGAGGAAATTAGGCACCTAGTCCTTTCCAGAGTGTCCTTTTAGTGGTAATCAGCCGTCTGATTGGTCTGATGTAGCCATTCACAACCTAGTACCCTGCGTCACCTCTTCATTTTGGAGTAGCGCCTACACCTGACATCTTCAGTTATTTGTTGCATATACTCCAATCTCTGTCTTCCTGATCAGTTTTTACCATCTTCCACTCCCAACTCCCTCTAGAACCATTGAAGTTATTCCTTGATGTTAACAGATGATGTTATTCAGCAATTTTGATGTTAAGTTTTTTGCTAATCTAATTTCTGTTGTTCCTCATTACTTTAGTTTTCTTCAGTTTACTCTCAATCCATATTCTGTACCCATTAGGCTGTTCACCAGGTCCTTCTTCACTTTCACTTAGATGCCGTGTGGCAAGTATATCTTATAATCCATGTCTTTTCACCCTGACTCTAATCCTGCTTCTGAACTTTTCTTGTAGTTCAGTCATTGCTTCTTTGATGTACAGACTGCACAGTAGTGGCTGAAGACTGCATCCCTGTCCAACACCATTTTTAAACTCAGCACTTCATTTACAATTTTCCATTCTTATTATTCCCTCTTGGCTTTTGTGTATATTACACGTCCCTCCCCATTTTGAACACCTTGCACCATTTTTCGTTGTCAAATGATTTTTTCTAGGTCCACAAATCCTATGAACAGGTCTCAATTTTTCTTACGTCTTGCCTACATTATCAAATGCAATGCCAGAACTTCCTCTCTTGTGCCTTTACATTTCTTGCAGCCAGACTGACTGTCACCTAAGAGATCCTCAATTTTCTTTTCCATTCTACTGTATATATTTCTAGTCAGTAACTTTGAAGCACGAGCTGTTAAGCTGATTGTGCAATAGTTTCCACACTCACCTGTTATTGCTATCTTTGGGATTGTGCAGATGATATTTTTCTGTAAGTCTGATGGTATATCTCCTGTCACACACTGTCTACAAACCACCTTTAATTCCTAAGGAATGTTATCAATGCCTTCCATTTTAGCTTATCTCAAGTCTTCCAAAGCTCTTTTCAATTCTAATTCAAATACTGGATCCCCAATGTCTTCCATATTGAGTCCTGTTTTCTCTTTCATCACATCATCATCATCTTCCTCTCGTAGAGATCTTCAAATGCTCTCTTTACATCTATCTGCTCTTTCCTTTTTCCTGTAACACTTTAATGTTAACACCCTTGCTTTTAAAACTTACTTTTGACTTTTCTATGCGCTGAATTTGTCACACCGATGACTTTTTTTTATTTCTTTACATTTTTTTCTGCAACATTTCACTTTAGCTCCCCAGCGTGTCCTATCTATTTCTTTCCTAAGTTACTTATGTAGCTTTATTCCTATTTTTCTCTGAATGTTTGTACCTTCTTTGGTTGATTAGTTGAAGTATTTTTTTCTGTTACAACAAGTTTCTTGCTTCATATCGCAACTAGATTTTACTGTAACTAACAAAAGACAGTAAATAACATTGAAAACTACAGACAGTAAATAATCCACAACAATATAGATTGGGTGCAAAGGGTGGGGTGGAGACAGGGATCAGAACTGACCTTCCATGAAAGAGAGCAGGAAAATTTCTATTTGCTTTAATCCGATACCAAACAAGGTAATTTTACAAAAGTGTGTCATAAACAGCAAAAACTACTCAAAGATGCAGCAGAGGTGAATCTTGAATTGGCAAGGCAAAAAGATTGCAAAACATTGGGAAATGCTCAAGAAATGTAGAAGCAGTGCATTCTATCATTAAGTCACATTTAGAAAATAAAAAGCACGACAGATATCTTAAGAACAAACAGGAGAAATGGACAGTTTCATGATACTGTATCAGACGACCAACAGTAATGGAGTAGCAAAGAAGAGACACCCAGAGCAATTTAACAAAGTACTATCCTTAACTACTTCATCTTGATCATTATCTTCTTCTTCTTCTTCTTCACTATCTGGGCCTACCGATTATCACAGGGCTCGTATCTGCTCCTTGATAAAGTTTTATTCTTTTCTTCTTTCAGTACGACTATACTTTTTGTTTGTGAACCAGCTCTCCCCACCCACCCCCCAAAATTTTGTCCCTTTGGTTTTCATTCTGGTGAAGGGCTTTGGGAAATCTTCATCAGTTGGCTTGCCAGAAACACATTTGGTCCTGTGTTTTCTACAATAGGTTCTCCAGTCGTTCCTGATCAGATTTTAACAATGGAATTCACTTGCTCTTGGAGACTTTCCCCTCTACTGCTCACTGTGAAGACCCTTGTGGTGAGCCTTTCAGGATTCAAGAGGGTCAAGTGTCCACAGAAGGCCAGTTGCCTTTTCTTTACACACGATTGTGCCATCCTTGTGTTTAAACAACTCATGATGCCAGATTCTGTAGGTGCCTTCCCCTTCTCTTACAGGTCCTTTCTGTAGGTGCCTTCCCCTTCTCTTACAGGCCCTGGTATCCTCCTCAAGATCTTCTTCTCCTTGAACTCCAAGGTTTTTGGAGACACATATGGATATGTAGATACTGTGGCAGGAGTGGTAAGCCCTATGAAATTTGGTACATCTGGTCTCTATGGCAAGGTTTTCATTCTGGTTTGCAGAGATCCACTCTCCTAGGTACTTGACTTCAAGTACATTTCATATGGTGTTGTCTTCTCCTGGAATTCTAGAAGGGGCTTCCTTGATGTCAACCATGAATTCAGTATTCTGGATGTTGATTTTTCAGCCAGTGTTAAGCTCTGTAGGTTGCAAGTAGCCTCCTCCAATCTTGTTTGCTAGTAAGATTAGGTCAACAAGTGTGGTTAAAAGAGCTTCTTATCCCTTCTAAAATTCTACTAGGGGCTTCTAACTTGGCTTTCCTAGCTGAAGTTGGTGCTGTATTAAGATTTTGTATCTGTTCTGCACAGGATCCCTTGATGCAGAAGCTAGCCTCCTATTCACCTATTGTTGGCCTAACTGGGTGGTGGTCCTAGTTAGCAGGGCTGCAGAGAGGGTCTTGTAGGTGACCTGTAATTCTTAAGGTTTGTCTTGCTTACCTTCTTGTGCAGTGGGTTAAACACAACAGCCATCCAGCCTTCTAGTAAACTCTCTGTCATCCCCATGTCCTGCATTATTGGATATTCTACATGACTCATAGTATGAAGGCTTTCACGACCAGATGACATATCTTATGGTAAACCTTCCGAGATGTAAGGTCGTGGTTAGGAGCTGAACAGTTTCATGGACCACGACCTTACATCCCGGAAGGTTTACCAGAAGATATTCTACATGACTGTTCATTTGTGTGTTTCCATATCTCTGATACTATGCAATTTTTGCCTGAGGCCTTGTTGTTCTTAAAACTCCTCATGACATCCTCTGCTTGTGCATTTGTGGTTGTTGAAAATCAGGGTTCCTAGTGGAAGGGTCAGGAAAGATTAAGTCTCTCTTTAGCTTATCCCGTGCAGAGGAGCTTCTGGAAACTGTCTGCAAGGTGGTTGGTGCAGTCCCTGTTGTTCAGCTGCAGCATTCAATCTGGCCCATGGAGAAATATGGTAGGAGCTGTATACTGGGTTGTCTGCTTCTTGGGTTCCTTGTGCAGGTCTCCTGAGTTGTTTCCCTCCAAGTTTTCTTCTGCCGGTTGTGTAGTAATTTCTCTTCACTCTGCAGATAGTGTCGTTCTTTGCTTGATGAGGGCCTCGGGATTGGATTTATTCTTACAGTGGTTCCACCTGACTCAGGCTTCAAACATTTCTTCTACAGCCTGATCATACCTTTGTTGAATAAAGTGGGGATAGTTTCTTAGACAACATCCAGTAGAGCCTTTTGTAAGGAAGGCCATTCTTCTTCCAAAGCATTTTTCCTCAGTGTACCATGAAAATCACAATCTTCATTGTGAAGTCACAGTGTTGAACCTGGAAATCTCAAGCTACTTTGAGGATTTGGTGCTCTCCTTAAGGGTTTCAGGTCTGTCTTGACCAGTGAGAGTCAAAGAGTCTACAAAGTCTATATTGGTTCCTCTCAATACCTGAACATTCTATAACTACATGATACAGTCTTCCTCAACAGAGGCTTGACAACTGTTGATTTTAGGACCAAGGTGTACTTGTACTTGTTACAGAGATCTAAGAGACCTTCTCCACCTGATCTCTCACACACACACACACACACACACACACACACACACACACACACACACACACACACACACACACACACAGAGAGAGAGAGAGAGAGAGAGAGAGAGAGAGATATCAATCTTACCCTATCAATTGCCTCACGATCCTGCTGGGTGATTTGTATTGGGCCAGGTGAAAACAAGCCTCCCTCATCGGAAGCAGCACGAGCAGAAGATTCACGGGTACTATCAGTTCCAGGAGTTGATACTGGTCCTAAGAACAGCATTCATTTCACATAATTACTCACAACACAATACAAAGGTGTGATGTTTAGTGTATGTTGCCACACAACATCCTCTAAATTGTAATTAATGTAGTTGAATTACTGAAATAATTTAGTTCAAAACTTGAAAAATCTTTAACCTTTAAAGTATTAGATCTAGAAAAAGCTTTTGTTTCAAATCTATCCTTAAATGCTTACACACATTTATCATCATCAGAGAGATCATAGTGTCCGCAAAGCCATTATTTACCCAACCATTGACTTGTATGTGACATTGTAATTGCTGTTAGCAGTTTGCTGTATCATTTTTAAACTGCAAGCACACAAACCTTCATCTTGTATATTCTTCACAGTGATATCTAATTCAAAATAAAATCAAGTTACTACCAGCCTTAGAGTGTAATTTTATATTGTACCACATACCAACAGCTTGTAAATAACACTTGTTGACTTAAATGAAAAATTCTTTCAAATTCACAGCGATAAGGTGGTACATTTTATTCATGCATAATTGTACTTTATTCCACTATTTAAATTTTACAAAGAACTATATATCAAAATTATGTTGTGCTCCCAAGAATTAGGAAACAAAGGTAAAGAACTACAAAAATCCTGGAGTTTTTATACTTGCAGATTTGATCAAAATCTTAATGTGCGTCCTGAAACCATACTTGTTAGGATGAGGAATGCAAAGAGACTACTTGCTATTCAAACCACATATGAGCAAGAAGAATGTACAGTGGTAGTTTTAACTGTCAAATAACAATGTGTCACAAACACCAATGTGTTTCAACAATTAATATTAACAAAACTGATGAAGCAATTATTTAGTCACCACCACAGCTATTGTCACAACAAAACACGTTACCCTGGCCTAGTTACAACACTAATGAGGAGACTCAATTTCCTTATGGTGTGGACATTGTTCTCTTTGTAAACTGTGTCACCACATAATAAAAAAATTTAACATTTAGACTAATATAGTCTACAGATTTCCTTTTCCTTTATTTTCACATAAGGGAATTAACTACTTTCGCAGTTCTGCATGCCAATACAGGAATTGTTTAGTCATTCAACAATAGCATTAACAGGGCACTGAAACTCTTATCAGCTAGTTGAGAATAAACTCAATACACTAAAATGACCACGTGAAGCACTACATACAATTTTCATGAAATCCAGGACACAATGACAAACTTCTAACCCAAACCGTTCATTAGTATCTTTTAAATGAGATCAGAACCTAATATAGGTGGTAACTAGGTAATACGTCCTTAACGGTGTTTTGCAAAAAGGAAGAACAGTCTCAAGAAACAGACTCAGAAATCAGCACGAGACGGCTTTAAAAACAATTGAAAGTTTATCCCTTAACCTCTGTCGGAACCAACATACTTTTTAATTTGTAACATTTTGCACACCAAGATGGCACTGAAACTTAAAATGTCATAAAAATTTACAATTATGTCAGAACGCTGAAATAAGCAGTGTGCTTTATTGCTGTGCCAAGGTGAAGTAACACAAAAATTTTCTTATTGGATCCCACCAGCACATAACATATCCTTTTTTCTGCCCCTATCACTTTTTTTCCACTAAGTTTTGTTCAATTCACAAAATATTTTTTGCAACAGTTACTGCTGGTTTCTGCCTTACTAGAGAATCTGACAGAAGGAAATAACATTTTACAGCAATACGGCTTCACGAAAATGGTACAAGTTGCTTGCAGATGCTGTATTCAGTTCCCAATGATACATACATCTGCAATTCAGGCAATGAAACTGATTCGAACTAAGCAATTTCTTCTGATATGACGACGAATCTGAGTCGTGTGTTTTCACATGGAATTCCTGAAGATAATGAAGTCACAGATCCAGACCGAACGCGATTTTTACTTTGGAAAAAATCCTTATTGGACAGGGTGTAAAATACAAGGCATGGCTATAAAAAATTTGACTGTTGCTGTAAAACATTTTATCAAGAACATGAATACTTAGTTACTCTGACCCTCAATATATTCCCCTCTTCTATACATATAGCACTCCATGCAGATTTTTCACTGATGGACACACTGACACAAATCTTCCTCTGTGAGGTCCTCTTCCACTGCTTCAACAGACAGAAATCTTGTTCCTTTTAATGTAGATTTGCCCTGGGGGACTAGATAATAGTCACATGGTGCTATGTCAGGTGAATAAGGTGAGTGGTCTAATGCTGAGATGCTGTATTTTATTAGAAACCTCTTAACAAACAATGTGCTATGAGCTGGTGCATTGTCTTTGATGCAGAACCCATGACTTGTTCTTTGACAATTTGGGTAATTTTTTCTATTTTCTCACAGAATTGAGCAAGAAACTCATGGAAGTAATTCTGATTACATACGATGTGTCGGTTATTATCGACATTCCTGAATAAACAGACACTGTTTTGATACTGCGGCCAATGATCACTTCAGTGCAGCTGCTCACCATGCTTTAACTCATGGCAATTGACTAAATGCTGTGAGTAATGAGGATAATGGGCGAGGGCACTATGTCAGTAGTGTGTGGGTAAGTTGAGAATTTCAGAGTGCTAGTGTAGTCTGTGCACTTCCATATCCGGATGGTGCAGTGTTCAGTGCCTCTGTAAGCAGGAAACCCCAGTTCGAATCCCGGTCTAGCACAAATTTTCAACTTTCCCAATTGATATATCAATGCCCACTGGCAGCTAATGTAAATAATTCCTTTATGGCTTAACTTTGATTAACAGTTTTACCTTCAAGAAACGAGCAAAGATACACGATTCCACCAATATGATTCGTATAATACAGCCAATCAGTTGCCAAAAGATTTTACTTAATCTGGTTTCAATACTAACCATGGGTGTCTTCATAAGAAAAACCAAAAACTATTACCTATAAATGATTACCAAACTGTTAGTACAGATTAGAACCAAGAATAGATGGTTATAATACCAAACAAATTTACGAGGTTGGCTATACTCACATGTTTTATGAGGAAAATGCTTTCGTCATATAAAATACATTAAAAATCACATTTAAAACCATACACAAATTACAAGTATTGGAACTGACATAACAGTGGCACTTGTCAGTTAACATTATAGCTACATGACATAGCACACTGTGCAACGCTGAAGGTTGTTAGAGGAAACAGGCACTGGAGATGACATCAGTCTAAGAGGTTCACAGGTCGAAGCTGCTGCAATGTGTACACGAAACAAGTCATGCCACCTATTAACAGTTGAAGAAATCAAGTGCTTACATTAAGAACAATATTTGAAACAGCATATAAGGGTTCATCTCACATATCAACAGCCAGCATTACAATTTTTTAAATTTATATTATTTTTTATTACAGGACAATGCCATACCAAATATTCTATACATTTTGTATGAAAACAAATTACAAAGTAATAATGAAATGAAAAGAGGAAGACGAGATTTTAGAGGCTACTCTGAGGAAAATGAGGTGTCAATTTTAAGCATTTCAAAGTAAGGGCTTTGTACCATTAAAGAAATCTTTATTACTTAGTGACAAATGGTCATTCAGAATTAAACTGGCTTTAAGAGAAAGATGTTTGAATGTTTCTAATTCTTCAAAGAAATTATATCTGAAGCCTTTCTTTTCTCGTGTAGTAGACTGAAATCATGGCTTGTGGCCTGTAATTAATAAATCATCAGCAAAGGTGAGTCATATATTTGTACTTTTTCTCCCTAAGAGATATTCTTGATATCTAACAATTATTGCTCATTCTGTCTGTCCCATGCAAACGCTGGACGTGTGTCACAGCCAATTTTGTGGAAACCTGAGCCTTGTAAGCGAGAATGCACTAGTTTCAAAATACAAATAAGATTATTTTTAAAACTATTTTATAGAAAATATACTCTGCAATCATATCTGTTTTGGAGGAGAAGCTCTATCCTTTAAGATACAGACGCTTCATTCCGTCTGTTATTTTTAAAAATATGGTCCACTATGGTTGGTTCCTAACCATTTTGACTGTGAGACTTCTAATCAAATTAGCTCAGCATTAGGATTTTCATCAGATACAGGAGTGCAAACAGCTCTATGGATGGCAGAATGAAGAAAGACTTTTTTGTGAAAATGAGGGTATGTTGAACAGGACAGTACTATTTGATCGGTGCACGTTTCTTTAGGAAAAATATTGAAAGAAATTCTGTCATCAACTATTGTTAATATTAGATCCAAATAATAACTGATATAATTAATTTTTGAGCACATATGTGAAAGTAAATTTTTCGTGAAGTGCATTAAAGATTTAGAAGAGATGATCAGTGTCTTTATTAGGCCCTCTGTAAATAAGCAAAATGTCATCTACATATCTGATGTGCAAAAGAATACCTACAGTCGCTGCTGAAAAATTCTTACAAAATTTTTCTTCTAAGGAATTTATGAATACGTTTTCAAGAATACCAGCAAACTGAATACCCAATGTATGACCATTCGATTGCTGATACAATTGTCTGTTGAATTCAAAATAGTTATATTTCACTACAATTTGAATTAAATTCATGAAGTCAGTAATCTGCTCATCAGAAATCTCTTTTTTCTGAAGACTTAAATTTTTCCCTACTATAGCTTAAGTGTATTTTCACAGATATGTTCATGTTAAGATTTTTAAAACAGAATGATAACAGCTGGGTATTTTGATCAAAATGTAAGCATTTTATTTTCCTAATGCGATTTTGTCTGTTGGAAATTGAATGGCAAGTTGGATGATCATTTTGTGGACTTTAAACTGAGAACATAACTTTGTAGGTTGAAAGTTCATGTTAATCAGGTACCTTTTATGAAATGGTCTGAGTAGAAATTTTTTGCATAATTAATAACAGACCTAATTTCACTTTGCAAAACTGGAGTGGGGTCCTCATGCAGCTTGAAAATAATGTTTTCCTCAAACAACTGTTAAGTTTTTGTTACAAACTACTGTTTCCATATTGGAAAGGTTGAAAGTATAATGAAGGCCTAATTTATCTGATTAAAAAAAACTGGTCTCAAGAACATAAAAATGAAAAGGTCTTTCCAGACCAGTAAAGCTCATAATGTGTGCAATATTGTAAGCAAACATTTAGCCAATTTTCAAAGTACAGTTAATTGTGATAAAAAAATTAAGAACGTTAACATAAGCTTAAAGAGAATCATGCATTAATAAGGAAATCTGATAAAGACAATGACCTAATTGTTGCAGGCAAACACGATTATGTAATGAATCCCCCCCCCCCTTTTTTTTTTAGTAAAACAATACTTATTTAGCTACATGAGGACTCAGTCAAGTTTGGCAAAGAGAAATTAGATCCACAATTAATGATGATAAATTTCTACTGAGACTGTTCCATAAAAAGACAGCTGATTAACACGAACCCTGAACTTCCAAAGTTATGTTCTCAGTTTAGAGTCCACAAAAAGGGTCATAAGATTCGTCAAATTTCTAATAGTATAAATGAAATGACACAATTTTAGAGACTTTACTAGTCTCTACATACACAAAAAGTATGAATATGATTTTCACAATCTAGCAAAGTTTCTTCATGACAAGATAAAAAAGATCTTATGCCTTTCAAAATAGTTATTCAATTCTCAACAGTCAAAATCGCATCAGTAAAATAATAATATACTTACATTGTGATCAAAATATGATGATGTTATTGTTCAATTTTAAAAATCAAAACTTTAACTACAGTAGAAAAAATTTACATCTTCATAAAAAAGAGATTTATGATAAGCAGATTACTGGCTTCACAAATTTAATTCAGACTGTAGTCAAACACAATTATTCTGATTCCAACGGACAGTTCTATCAGCAATCCTACAGTCTTGCAATGGGTAATCCATTAGTTGGTATTCTTGCAAATACAGTCATATTTCAGCCGCCACTCTAGGTATTCTTTCATATTCCAGGTATGTTGATGACATTTTGATTATCTACAGAGGGCCTAATAATGGCACTGATCAACTCTTCAGAATCTCTAACGAACTGCACGAAAAAATTACTTTCACATATGAGCTCAAAAATGAATTCAGACAGTTAAATTATTTGCATCTAATGTTAACAACAGTTGATAACAAAATTTCTTTCATTTTTCTCACAAAGAAACCTGCACTGATAGAACAGTACCATCATGTTCAACATACCCTCATTTTGACATAAAAAGTCTTTCTCCATGCTTCCTTCCATAGGGCTGTTTCCACTCCTTTATCTGACGAAAATCTCGATGATGACATTATTTTGATTGAAACTATCAGTCAGTAATGGATACGAACCAACCATAGTGGACAATACTTTCAGAAATAAAACCAATAACAAAATCATCACTCTTGGCAGGCAGAATGAATAGAACAAAAAAATTTTCTATGCAATTTTCAGGGCCTATATATTACCGAGTACTGCTTCTCCCCCAAATCAAATATGATTGTAAAGTATATTTTCTATTAAATAGTTTTAAAAATAATCTTATTCATAAATTGAAACTAGTGCATTCTCCTTTACAAAACACATGTTTTCACAAGATTAGCTGTGACACGTGTTCAGCCTATTGCACAGGACAGACAAGACGAGCATTGTCTGTCGAGCATTTTTCAAGAGCACCTCTTAAGGGAAAAAGGTACAAATATATAGAACTTGGCTTTGCTGATCATTTATTAATTACAGGCCCTAAGCCTAACGCTACATAATAAACATTTCTTTAATATTATAAAGCCTAAAGTTGACTCCTCTCTTTCCTCAGTGTAGACT
This sequence comes from Schistocerca gregaria, assembly GCF_023897955.1. Taxonomy (NCBI): domain Eukaryota; kingdom Metazoa; phylum Arthropoda; class Insecta; order Orthoptera; family Acrididae; genus Schistocerca; species Schistocerca gregaria. The sequence goes on along the minus strand of NC_064931.1, from coordinate 695,608,449 downwards.
ATAAAATCTCGTCTTCCTCTCTCCTTTTACACTGTAAATTGTTTTCACACAAGATGTATGGAATATTTGCTATTGCATTGTCCTTTAAAATAGTTTTTGTGTAATAGTGGCCGTTCACTTGCATAATGAACACTTATGCGCCATTTAAATATATTTTTTTAATGTAATCAGTTGATTTCTTTAACTGTTAATAGATGACATGACTTGTTTTACACCTACATTGTGGCAACTTTGGCCTGTTAGCCTCTTCGTCTGATGTCACCTCCAGTGCCTGTTTTCTGGTTCAAATGGCTCTGAGCACTATAGGACTTAACATCTGAGGTCATCAATCCCCTAGAACTTGAGAACTACTTAAACCTAACTAACCTAAGGACATCACACACATCCATGCCCGAGGCAGGATTCGAACCTGCGACCGTAGCGGTCGTGCGGTTCCAGACTGCTTGGGCACGACTGCCGGCGCCTGTTTTCTCTAACAGCCCTTAGTGATGTACAGTGTGCTATACTACGTAGCTACAGTTTTTACTATCAAGTACTATTGCTATGTCAGTTGCAATACCTGTAATTTTTTGGGGTTTTAAAAATGTGATTTTACCAAATCATCTTTTACGATTAGAGCATTTGGCTCATAAATCTGTTTCAATCTGTCAGTACCCAAGTATAGTTACCTCTTAAGTTTGTTCGGTATAATAACCATCTATTCTTGGTTTTATTCCATGCTAATGGTTTTGTAATATGAAGACACCAACAGTCAGTGTTGAAGTCATGTCAAATTAAATCTTGTTGCAACCGGTTGGCTGTACTACACAAAACATATTCTCGTATCGTTGATGGTTCACACCTACATTTAAAATTGTGATTCAATGAGTACTGAAAATCTATCATAATATTTGAAAATCTATCATCATTTTGAATCCTCATTTGCTCATTCAAGCTTTTTCTGTTCTCAGTGAAGTTGGGCCTTCCAATGCATTGACTGGCTGTTAGTTTCTGGATTGTAAGTGAAAACCAAGATTTGCCATATGTTATCACTCTTTCCAAGAAATTAAGATAGTTTTTAATGGTATTAAGTGTCAGCACAAACAGCTTCACAAGTTTCTTTTTCTTCAATCGTGAGAATTTTCGGCACCTGTTTCCCAGACAGTTTTCTCATGTTAAGTTGGTTATGTAAAATTTGCCTTACGCATTGTTGATCAATTCCTACAGTTTCAACAACTGATCAAACACTCTACCGATCGTCAGACTGAATCACATTAGCTACTTTTTCAATAATTTCATTTGTTTTTTATGTTTATGGGCATCCCGGGTGTGAGACATAAACAGTCTTTGCCATACACTTATTTCAGTACAGATATGTTTCGGTTGTTGCTTTTCACGTTTCTTGTGAAACTTCACAACAATTTTTGTGGAAAAAAAAAGAAAGGCTCTTATACAAATGAAAGCCACAGCCACACTGATTTGTCTACAGACACCAGAGAAGCGGCATTTGCAGTGACAGATTTAGCAACAAGATGAGCAGGCTGGAGCCTAGGTCGGCAGATTTTACAGGCGGCAAATTTGGGGCCAATTTTTTTCTTTTGTCTGTCAGAGATTTAAGATATTCATATTTATAATATTTATATAACTAAATGTTATTAGGTCCACACAGACAATTCAACATGTAATACGTTTCACCACTTAGATAAATTTTTCTACAATTTGCATAGTTGCATTTGGTTGCGGTGCAGGAACGAGTGACACGACCATTCGCTAAGTGTCTGACAAATTTGTCAGCACAAGTGTGGCACAGCCACTGCAAAATCAGCCGAAGCAGGGTCGTGATGCTATAGGCATATGCCGTGTGGTGGCATACAGTTTGAGAGAGATGAGTATAGAGCAGCTGATACAAGAGGGGAAGTCCCGTATTGTATTTACTTGGAGGCAGGGAGGGGGGGGGGGGGGGGGGGGGAAACACCTCAGTTAATTGCATCCTGCAATTTATAATACTATGTGGCCACGATAACTTGATGATTCATGTGTTGACCACTGGGAATGGCCCTGCTACCACATAAATGCTGTTGAGGGGAGAGGAGTGGTAAGGGGAAGGCAATGTCTGCTGCTTGCAGCCGTGCTAGCACCGTTACTCTTAACAACATATACAGTATATAGGCAGCTTAAAATTGGCAGTGCTTGGAGACAAATGAGCATCTTCCAACTAGTGCCAATTTTCTCTGCTTGTGTGAGCATAAGAGCAATCGTCAAGTTATTGTGGCCTAATAATACTTATGAATATTTCTCTGGCACATTTTTCTGGTTGTGGGCTAAAATTATTCAAAGTGATTTGTGGATTGCACAAATAATTTCATAACATAATATTATAATAGGTACGAAATCATCATATACTACAATAAATCTCCTGTAACAAATCAGTAAGACTTAATTTCATTTGATAAACAGCCGTTTCAGAAGCTATGCAAAGAAATTTCAATTTTTTTTGTAATATCATGCTTAAATAAATTTCTTGTACTTATGTTAGGTCATTATTCAATGCCTGAAGTCTGAACAAAAGCCATTATTAATCACGTATGGGAAATAAAGCTCCCAATGTAATCATTTTTATTTCAGTTCTTGGGTAAAAATTGTTAGAATGAATGATGGGAGAAAGTGACTTAGTGGAGCTGAGTATAAAAAGAAGGCCAAAATGAAAAAAAAACAAAAAAAAAACGGATAATACATCTTTCCAATGAGTACCTTCCAAAGAAGAATGATAATGAAGTGAATGATCGAAACTGGCTTGTTTATTCTGAAAGTAAAAGAGCTGTATATTGTGGGTCTTGTTTGGCATTCAGTCCATTGGAGAATGAAAATAAGTTTGAGAATGAAGGATTTAATGACTGGTAAAATGCACAATACTGAGTAGTTCAGGATAAAAATTCTGCATTTCATAAATCTAATTTCCTTAGTGTGGAAGTTAGAAGCGAGACTGGTGGCTGATTCAACAATTTACTCTACGTGCAAACTGTTGAAGAAATTACTTATTGGAGAAACATTCTGGCTGGTTGGTTGATTTGGTGGGAGGGGACCAAACAGCAAGCTAATCGGTCTCATTGGGTCAGGGAAGGAAGTTGTTAGTGCCCTTTCATAGGAACCATCCAGGCATTTGCCTGGAGTGATTTAGGGGAAACACGGAAAACCTAAATCAAGATGGCCAGATGCAGATTTGAACTGTTGTCCTCCCGAATGCGAGTCAAGTGTGTGAACCACTGCGCCACCTCGCTTGGTGAAAAACATTCTGAAGAGTGTTGTTGCCATAGTGAAGTGACTGTGTTAAAGAGGCCTCTCTTTCAGAGGAAAAAGTGAAAAAGTTTGGTGATCCGCATAATGGAAATTACTGTATGATTTGGGAACCATTTGGCAGTAACAGTTACTTAACAAAGACCATTTGTGATGAATTTATTTTCTTAATAGGTTATAATGTCTTAAAACAGATTGGAGATAAGATAAGAAGAATAAAATATACACTCCTGGAAATGGAAAAAAGAACATTTTGACACCGGTGTGTCAGAACCACCATACCTGCTCCGGACACTGCGAGAGGGCTGTACAAGCAATGATCACACGCACGGCACAGCGGACACACCAGGAACCGCGGTGTTGGCCGTCGAATGGCGCTAGCTGCGCAGCATTTGTGCACCGCCGCCATCAGTGTCAGCCAGTTTGCCGTGGCATACGGAGCTCCATCGCAGTCTTTAACACTGGTAGCATGCCGCGACAGCATGGACGTGAACCGTATGTGCAGTTGACGGACTTTGAGCGAGGGCGTATAGTGGGCATGCGGGAGGCCGGGTGGACGTACCGCCGAATTGCTCAACACGTGGGGCGTGAGGTCTCCACAGTATAACGATGTTGTCGCCAGTGGTCGGCGGAAGGTGCACGTGCCCGTCGACCTGGGACCGGCCCGCAGCGACGCACGGATGCACGCCAAGACCGTAGGATCCTACGCAGTGCCGTAGGGGACCGCACCGCCACTTCCCAGCAAATTAGGGACACTGTTGCTCCTGGGGTATCGGCGAAGACCATTCGCAACCGTCTCCATGAAGCTGGGTTACGGTCCCGCACACCGTTAGGCCGTCTTCGGCTCACGCCCCAACATCGTGCAGCCCGCCTCGAGTGGTGTCGCGACAGGCGTGAATGGAGGGACGAATGGAGACGTGTCGTCTTCAGCGATGAGAGTCGCTTCTGCCTTGGTGCCAATGATGGTCGTATGCGTGTTTGGCACCGTGCAGGTGAGCGCCACAATCAGGACTGCATACGACCGAGGCACACAGGGCCAACACCCGGCATCACGGTGTGGGGAGCGATCTCCTACACTGGCTGTACACCTCTGGTGATCGTCGAGGGGACACTGAATAGTGCACGGTACATCCAAACCGTCATCGAACCCAATGTTCTACCATTCCTAGACCGGCAAGGGAACTTGCTGTTCCAACAGGACAATGCACGTCCGCATGTATCCCGTGCCACCCAACGTGCTCTAGAAGGTGTAAGTCAACTACCCTGGCCAGCAAGATCTCCGAATCTGTTCCCCATTGAGCATGTTTGGGACTGGATGAAGCGTCGTCTCACGCGGTCTGCACGTCCAGCACGAACGCTGGTCCAACTGAGGTGCCAGGTGGAAATGGCATGGCAAGCCGTTCCACAGGACTACATCCAGCATCTCTACGATCGTCTCCATGGGAGAATAGCAGCCTCCATTGCTGCGAAAGGTGGATATAGACTGTACTAGTGCCGACATTGTGCATGCTCTGTTGCCTGTGTCTATGTGCCTGTGGTTCTGTCAGTGTGATCATGTGATGTATCTGACCCCAGGAATGTGTCAATAAAGTTTTCCCTTCCTGGGACAATGAATTCACGGTGTTCTTATTTCAATTTCCAGGAGTGTATTTCCTTAACCATCGATTCAACACCAGATACAGTACATGTGGGCCATTAGCTACTTTTTGGGAACAGGTGAACAGAGTGAAAGATTTCTCAAATTTTTGCCCTCAGTGGGACATAAAGCCAAAGAAATGTTTTCTGCCATTATTTCAGAACTCAAAACACTAAGCACAAATACTGAAGACTGTTGTAAACAATCATACGATAATGCCGCGAACATGTCTGGCATGTACAATGGTTTGCAGACAAAAATTCAAAGGCAAGCACATTTTGCTTTTTTTTTTTATCTTGCTCTTTGCACTCCTTAAATTTTGTGACAACTACGGTTGCTGAATCTCTTACAGAAGCTTGTTGCTTCCTCATGTTGCTTCGAAGTTTAACACAATGCTGGCCAAAATTAATGACTGAAATAGAGAAAGGGGAAATCTTAAAGAGAGGAAATCCGACATGTTGGTCAGCTATAGAGGACACTTGTAGAGGTTTGAGAGATTCTTGGCATGGAGTCCTTAAACCTTTGGAATCAATATAGAATAATTGTACCGAAAAGCCTCGATCACGAAACGAAATGACAAGAAAAGTACTGAATTTAGAAGAATAGGAAACTATATGAATGATTGCTGTGTGAAATGTTTTTCTGGAAAGGGTGAACAAACTGAATGTCCAAATTCAGGCTTATGTTGCAGATTTGATCACTGTCAACACTTTACAAATCTCTTTGCAAGTTTTTCGAAGATGAATAAGAAAAATTTAAAGGTGATGGAACTGAACATGTCAAAGCAGTATACAGAAGACATAAGAAAGAGACAACTGAAAAGAACAGAAATTTATGGTAAAATGCCCAATAAAGAAATGAGAATGACTGTGAGTGGTACTTTCAGGGTTAGCACATTTCTTGTCCTCGTTGGTACTCTCTTATCTGAATTTTAAGGGGATGGCAGGAGACTAACAACAGGTTCAATGAAAAGTTTTCATTTCTGACCAAACTGAATCATTAACCTTCGTGGAAAAAGCCCTTTTCTCCGAAGAAATGTATCCTAATGATTTAGAGACTGACTTAGTTCAAGAATGCATACATTTTGATTGCCACTTTTTTTCTGAATTTTTTTTGTTAAAACCAGATTCTGGATAATTGAAAAGTCTATCTTAGTTCCTGCAAAAACAGAATTTGCAAAATGTTTATCCTAACTTGGATACAATAGTTTGCATGGCTCTATGTATACTAGTGACAAATTGTTCGGGTGAGAGATGTCTTTCTTGCTTTAAACAGGTGACAAATTATGCTCTTTTGTGCATACAGTCGCAACTAATGTACAAGATTCCATACGATGATATAATTGATGATCACGCAAAAAGAAAATCGCACAAAAAGGTACTGTAGAACTTTCATAACTTAATTGAATTTCATTATGATCAGCTAGATAGTTACCAGATAATTGAATACACTGTTTTTAAACTGTAAGTAAGTGCAATAATGCCCGGCCGGCTAGCCGCATGGTCTAACACGCAGCTTCCCGAGCAGGAAGGCGTTTAGGTCCCTGGTATGAATCCGCCCGGTGGATTAGTGTCGAGGTCCGGTGTGCTGGCCAGCCTGTGGATGGTTTGTAGGACAGTTTTCCATCTGCCTCGGCGAATGAGGGCTGGTTCCCCTTACTCTGCCTCAGTTACAGTATGTCGGCGATTGCTGCGCAAACACTGTCTCCACGTACATGTACACCACAATTACTCTACCATGAGGCAAACATTTGAGGTTACACTCATCTGGTATGAGGCGTTCCTGGGGGGGGGAGGAGGAGGAGGAGGAGGAGGAGGAGGAGGAGGGGGGGGGGGTCCACTGGGGGACCGAACCACACAATAACCCTGGGTTCGGTGTGGGGCGGCAGTGGGGTGGGTAATCTGCTGTTGGGTTGTGAACCACTGAGGGCTGCAGCTGGACGGAGCCTCTCCACCATTTCTAGTTCCCCGGTTTAATACAAAAGTGCAATAAAAATTATTTAAGTATGTTTACAGAAGGCACATTGTTGTGTAAGTAATACTGAGGCATACCTTACGCCCCCTTATTAGTAGTACATGATTGAGCTTTAAAAACAATTTCTTGTGCAATCTTAACTAAATTATTGGGTTGTAAAAATAATCTAGGAACTGACACATTGCTCCCATAATTCACAATCATACTAATTACAGGAAAAGGTGGTGTAATTAGGACAACTGCACAAATCATAAGGTTACAATTTCACTGACAAAAAATTATAACTAATTTGGTTGTGAAGTAGGGCATCAAATTGTAGAGGTCAGTAGGGGTGGCAAAATTTTAATAGCCTACTGGTGACAAATGTGTAAATCCATCACAACGCATTCAACTGACAAGGCTTCACCTTCACAACTACTGGTTGTTCATCTTTGGTGCATGCACATTTACTCTGTGACAGGATCAGTACCATTATTTTATAGCCACACTCTGTATGTACACCACATACTCAAACGTGAGCTGAAAATATTTTTTATCTCTTTCCAACACGAAAAATGTCATAAGGAACAGTGGACCTGGAAATATAATAGGAGCCAGGTATTTGTTTGCAAATTCTGTCTATTATATTTTCATATACAAATGACAAAATAAGAACAAGCAGAGGAAAGTTCAAGAAACCCTGGCAATCTTCAGCCTGACACTACTGAATAAAAGGCTTTTATTTGACTACTATATTTTTCAGAATTTATGAAGTCAGGTCATGAAGCTGATTCACATTGTCTGCTTTATACAGGACTAGTAGATAAGACTTAGTACAATGGTAAGTCATAGATTTTTTCCCATTTTAGTCTTCTCTGATACTGATATCTTGACAGAATATTCATATGTTTCTACAAAAACTGTGAATTTGTATTGATACCTACAATGCAACATGATCCTGAAATGAGCACAGAAAATGGAAAGTCAGATGTGTCAAATGACTGCAACAGTGCTAAGGGTGAGACTGATAACCTGGATCAACTTAGCGGTAATTATACATTATGCATGTGAACCACAAATTGCCCTATGGTAATATTTTCTACTGTCTTGAACACTGATGGGGTAAACAGTCAATGTTCTTCGGTCAGAGGAAATAAATCCACGAGAAAGAAAAAAAAAAAAAAAAAAAAAAAAAAAAAAAAAAAAAAAAAAAAAAAAAAAAAAATCTGACTCACCAACATATGGAGTTCTTAGATATGTCTCAGATGTGGAGTTCTTAGATATGTCTCAGATTCCTCACAACTTGCAAGGAATCATATACACATTTTAGTGATGAGTAAGCATCAACACACTTTCAATCAAAAAGCACAAATAAAATCAAGATGTGAGATGTGATGTGTGCCCAAGACATGCAGGACACACACACACACACACACACACACACACACACACACACACACACGTGACAAAAGTCATGTGATACCTTCTAATATATTGTTAGACCACATTTTGCCTGGTGTAGTGCAGCAACTCAAAGCGGCATGGACTCAAAAAGTCGCTGGAAGTGCCCTGCAGTTACATTGAGCTATGCTGTGAAAGTGTTGCACGATTTTGTACACAAACTGACTTCTCCATTACATCCCATTATGTTCGATAGAATTAATGATTAATGTTGCGCAATCTGGGTGTCCAAATCAGTCGCTCGAATTGTCCACAATGTTCTTCAAACCAATCGCAAACAATTGTGGTCTGGTGACATGGTGCCTTGTCATCCACAAAAATTCCATCGTTGTTTGGGAACACAAAGTCTATGAGTGGCTGCAGATGGTCTCCAAGTAGCCAAACATAACCATTTCCAGTCAATGATTGGTTTAGTTGGTCCACAGAGGAACCACTACATTCCAAACAAACACAGCCCACACCATTATGGAGCCACCACCAGCTTGCACAGTGCCTTCTTGACATTATGGGCCCACGGCTTTCTAAGGTCTGTGCCATACTCGAACCTGACTATCAGCTATTACCAACTGAAATCTGGACTCATTTGACTAGGCCACATGTTTCCAGTCATCTAGGGTCCCACAGATATGGTCACGAGCCCAGGAGATGCGCTGCAGGTGATGTGCTTGTTTGCAAAGGCACTCACTCCGGTCATCTGCTGCCATAGCTCATTAACACCAAATTTCGCCACACTGTCCTAACACATGTTCAGTGTACATTCCACATCAATTTATGAACTTGTTTCACGCAGTGTTGCTTGTCTGTTAGCACTGACAACTCTACACTAACGCCGCTACTCTCAGTTGTTAAGTGAAGGCTGTCAGCCACTGCGTTGTTCATGGTGAGAGGTAATGCCTGAAATTTGGTATTCTCGGCACACCCTTGACACTGTGAATCTTGGAATATTGTATTCCCAAACAATTTCCAAAATGGAATGTCCCATGCCTCTACCTCCAACTACCATTTGGCGTTCAAAGTCTATTAGTTCGTTGTGTGGCAACTGTTATCACGAAGGAAACCTTTTCACATGAATCACCTGCCATTTTATGCCTTGTGTATGTGATACTGCCGCTATCTGCATATGTCCACATCATTGTCCCATGACTTTTGTCACTTCAGTGTGTGTGTGTGTGTGTGTGTGTGTGTGTGTGTGTGTGTGTGTACAAAATGTGGTATACTTTGATCATCTTTTCTTCTTATTATGCATGTAATATGCCCATTTTGTGCACTAAAAATGCAAGTAGTTAAACTATGTCAGAAAGAATTTTTTATACTTTTACAGATTTCATGCAATAAATAACTTTTTCATATTTGTCAACTTTACATCGAACCTCCATTTTTGTGATCTGCGTGGTCCAACATGAAGTCAATGGGGTTTTCAAACACCAGCACAGTTAAGGGTTAGATAAAATAAAAGCTTACGTATTACACATTGCCAGATACAAGTAAAAAATAAGACAACCTTTGTATTAGCAGCTAAAAACCTCTACTGCAGTACAGCAAAGCACAGGTGCTTAAATGGAAGGCCATACTTCACTTATAAAAGTTGATTAAACAACAGAAGATATTTCTTTAGATCATCTGTCAACAAGCTTAGTGAATTACTTGGTAATGAAAAATTTAACATTTATTTCAGGAAGCTATTCACATAACAAACAGATGTGTCCCGTCACTACTGAAATGGCTGACTATAATTCAATTAAAATTACTTGATAGCTGACATCTGTCATTTGCCACTACAGTGTTGTCACATGCTCCCGAGTAACACTCAGTTTTAATGCTGTTAATGTGTAATGCGGAACAATGTCGGAAGTGATTGCTGTGACATACACCAGAAATGCGAGGTATGCAGTACGTTATTGATTGCCAATTTTAAGTGACCGATGAAAGAACTGCAGCAGTCAACGCATTTTGTAGCCCTGAATGTAAACCCGTGTCCTAGCTAACCACAACCTTGTGATGTGTAATATATCCCGAAAAAATGTCAGCCAACAATATGCAACAGAACTAAAATCATGATCGCTTTGTTCACAATGATTAAAGCCGACCTTTACGAGCAAACTCAAGACAGAAAAAATTCAGCTTCAGCAAAAAGAAACTTATTTCTGTTACTGGTTACTTGAGCTACATGAGCTGCCGCATTACCAACTAATGAGCAATCTTTGTTGGCATCTGGTTTGCAGATTATAGGTGACACAGGCAGATTCCAAACAAAAAAGAATGATAAGGAGGAAAATAACGGCAAATAGAAAAGTCGATACAATGATGAAAAATTACACGGCAAATGATTAGAAAGAAATTGCATTTAAACCAATTAATTGTACTTTCCACATATCAGGTTAATACGATAATCACTGCGCTATGTCACATCACTGTGTAGAACACTTGTATCTGTGACTGTTGCACCCAGCTGCACTCACTCATAAACTGCAGTCTTAAAAAATACGGTTTCATGCAATGCCATACGAATCTTGTCGAAGAGGGGGAGAAGTGGAGGGGGAGGGGGGAGGGAGAGGGAGAGGGGGAGGGAGAGGGAGAGGGGGAGGGAGAGAGAGAGGGGGAGGGAGAGAGAGAGAGAGAGAGAGAGAGAGAATCTTGTTTTTGGTGAGGTTATCATGTGTGATTAAATATGAAATAAAAGCAGCAACCCATGATTCGGGATCTGAAAACATCAATAAAGAATGCCAGACAAGGGCCTGGATGTGAACTGACCAAGTGCTTTGCCTGTTTGGCAACGCATGAAGTATCAACTATCAAGTAATTTTAATTGAATTATAGCATTGCACACAGTTTCATGTCTGAAACTCCCTTAACAAGGTAGCTCAACATTACACAACACAGAATTACCAAGTATAAAAGTCATTGAGTCAATTTGATTACAAGATAATACAGGTAGGCACAGAATGGTGAGTCATTCCCATGGCAGGCTCCAGTTATAGTCACAAGATAAGCATATCTCTAATCCTGATTGGTTTTCGAAAATGCACAACTTCTGATAACAAAGAAAATGCACTGGCAATAGGAAATTGACATGAATGAATCTGTACCATGACAGACAGACTAATAATAGTCTAGGGACAGTGCCCTGAAGACAAAAATACATTGCCTGGAAAGAGTGGCAGCTGCTATTTGTCCAAATAAATGTAAACAAACCTGAATTATGCAGAAAAGGCAAGTTCAAAGGCTAATGTGACATTGAGACTTTTTAAAATGGTTTTACTATGTCATTTCGGGTTAAGCTGATTAAATTTAATTCAAATGACAGAACTCACCCCCCCCCCCCCCCCCCATGCACTCCATCAAGATTTTTAAAGACCGCATCATGAAAAGTTATCTTAATCACGGTGTTTCAATATTTAGCACCTTAGCATAAAACTGATCACATTCAACAACAGATATGCTTTAATTATCATAGTTTCCATAATGTTATTGATCTGCAATCAGAAAAAATATTAATGACAAACTTTTTTGGACAGAAGTTAGAAACTTTCAGGCTATGTAAATACTTATTTATGTACCTTTGCTTAAAGAAGTGAGGGAGAAATGAAAACCTCAATTTCACCACATAACATTACTTTCGTCAAGCCACATCTTGACCGTTTAGTAAAATTACCTTTTCAACATAATGACAAACTTAAAACTTTTAAACTAGTGCATTCTCTCTGGTGTTTCAGAATATATTTTTTATTTCATTATTGCAATGCGTTGATGTTTGCCTGTACAAACATGTTCCTCATATTGGAAATTTATATACGGGTCTAATTGGGTGATCTCAAGTTAGTCCAATGGGATATTTAGTTTCACGATAAGTGTTAACAGGGACACTATAATACAAAGTTCAACCATTACTCAAGCAGCTACTGAGAAGCACTCCCAGATGGCATGTGGAATAAGCCAAGTCATGAAGGAATTTGTGGTGAACAGACGCTAGAAGTTTAAGGAGCTGGCACTCTTCTTTAAGCCCAAAGCATGGTAGAAAACATAACACATTACCATGTTAAGAGTATGGAAACTGAAACACCCCACCATTTTGTGAAAATGCACTGAATGTGATATGGCACTGGGCTGCATAAGAACTGCAGCCTGGCTTTGGCCAGACTTTAATGATTTTTCAGAATGACACACTGAAATATCTGTAAACAACTGTTCACCATGTCTGACTGCCCTAGTGTTCTGTGCTACGACAATGCAGTAGTGCTACTAAGCCACAGCTAGAATACTAGTCAACCTGTGTTTTGATGCACCTGTTAATACATATTGTTAAAACCTACACTAGTATTTTAATGCTCACATAAAATTACACAAAGATAGCCAATTAAATTGTTTTCTGTTGGCATTTAGCATTGCACAAACTATATGATACGTAGTAATGATTTGAACTGACTTCATCTACAGATGGCAAAAACCAAATGGCAAAAACCAAATTGCAAATATCTGCAAAAAATCACTGGAGAAAATGCACTAGGTAATCCTTGGGAGAGAAAGAGAGACCCCCCCCCCCCCTCTCTCTCTCTCTCTCTCTCTGTCTCTCTCTCTCTCTCTCTCTCTCTCTCTCTCTCTCTCTCTCTCTCTCTGTGTGTGTGTGTGTGTGTGTGTGTGTGTGTGTGTGTGTGTGTGTGTGTGTGTGTGTTTTTCAGCACAAAGAGTCAACATGGTATACTTCAGCTGAATGCTGGGGAGGTTTCCCAAACCAGGCCACTACCAAATCCATTAACACATTTAATTAGGGTTATATCTCAAATGATCTAGCCGATGGTAGGGTTTTAGATGAAGAGACAGTGAACTCTTAAAAATGAGAGTGAACTGGTTGTGTGTCCCAACCAACACAGTGAAGTCAACAGACATTAAGAAAGTTTATGGATCAATTCTATGAAGTTAGTTCAAATAGGGCTATTTAACGAAAGACTTACAGTTCATGTGAAGGAACAATCTTCTGGCTCATCTATCTACATAAGATATGATAGCCAAGCACGACAGTGACAGAAAACAAGGGTAGGTGGGAGGCGACAGGTAAGCAGCCAAGTTAGTTAGTTGAAGCTTTAAGAGGGGATGGTAGAGGAGAGGGGATGACAGGAGGGGAGGAAGGTAAAAGGGGGGGGGGGGCAATAGGAGGAGGGCAGGGCCAACAGGAGGAGTGTTAACTAATCTGACAAAATTGGAATGTTATTATGGTAAAACATCGTGTTGGTTTGGAGCCAAGTTCAGGGCCTCGACCAAAGGCTTTGTCGATGCTGTGATGGTCTCGGGTGCAGATTTCTGGACCTAGATTATCAGGAGGAGATTTGTAGGACTTCCCTTGACAAGCCAGCAGTGCACTACACAAAGGAAGCAGCGACTCAAGAAGCAGAGTACCTGTGATGTGCACATTCCTTACACTAGGTGGTAGTTTGTGGTACTCTGATGAACACTCACAAGTTAATATACTGAAAGGGATGTCAGACCACATTCAAAGTAAAGATATTTTGACTGTCAAAATTTCATCCATAAATTTTCACAGTATTCGTAACAAAGTTCCCAAATTTACGGCCCTCTGGGAAAGTTGTCACATTAAAATTATTCTTCGGACTAAGAGCTGGCTAAAACCCAAAGTGGGAAACTCTGAGATATTTTGCGAGTCACAGAACATTTATCGGGAAGTGAGATTAGATGTAATAGCAGGGGGATTGTTCATTGCAGTTGACAAAAATATTGCTGTCTCTGAATATAGAAAAATTCCAGTTAATGTCGATGAGTAGGAAAAACATAACTGTAATGTTCATACACAGAATTAGTAGTATCCTGCTTGACACAGTCACATCGTTTAAATATGGCGTGTAATGTTGCAAAGCGATACAAAATGGAATGAGCAGGCGAGAATTGTGGGAGAGAAGATGAATGGTCGACTTAGGTTTATTGCGAAAGTTTTGGGAAAGTGCAGTTTATTTGCAAAGGAGACAGTGCATGGGTTGCTAGTGCGACAGCTTCTCAAGTATTTGGGACCTGTACCAGGTAAGATTAAAGGAAAACATTGAAGCAATTCAAATGCAGGCTGCTAGATTTGTTACCGGAACATTTGAACAACGTACTAGTGTTACGGAGATGCTTTGGGATCTCAAATAGGAGTATCTGTAGCGAAGGTGAAATTCTTTTTGAAGAACACTACTGTGAAAATTTACAGAACCGGTATTTGAAGCCAATCACAGAACGATTCTACTGCTTCCAACATACATTTCGCCCAAGTTTCATGAAGATAAGATACAGGGGATTAAGGCTCGTATGGAGGCATATAAACAGTCATTTTTTCCACACACTATGCACAAGTGAAACAGCAAAGGAAATGACTAGCAGTGGTACAGGGTACACTTTGGCAAGTACTGTATGGTGGCTTGCAGAGTATGTATGAAGGTGTAGCTGTAGAATCCTTATAAGAATGTATCTAGCATACTCACTCTCAGTAACATTTTCTTTTTGCAATAGTCTTTCTGCTCATCAAATGGGACATTATGCTGAAATGTTGCTCCCACAGACCACAATGTGGTCTGCAGCAGCTGTAGTTCCGTCAGCACATCATCTCCCTCATAATGGCACAGCGCATTACCTGATTCTTACAAAATGACTGACATGTAATCATGTTGTTTCACAACTGGAAACAGTTAAAGATCTACTTATATCCTGTCCAGAGCTTATCTTCCCATGTGTGAACTCCAGTGAGCTGAGCCCAGCAGGAAACTCACAGTAGCAAGCACCTGTAGCACACCTTAGCCATGGAGTGAGAGTTGTGCTAAAGGAGAAGACACTGTGTTAATGGTGTGATTTCTTTGGCAGTTTCATATGTTTTGGAGTATGTACTTTGCCCACAGTTTCATTTCACAATTAAAATAGCTCACAAACAATGTTTTCCAGAAAACATGAACATTTCACAATTGCTCCCACAAAACCTGTGACTACTTCTGACGTTGAGAGATGCTTCTTGACTCTGAATAGGATCGGGTACATATTTCGGAAGCACGATGACTTGAGCCTAGGTTGAGCACATCAGCAATGTTCTCCGCTCAAAAGGACACAAATCAAATTGTACTAATTTTGATGAACCAGTTATTAACTTTACTGTTACAAAGAAAGACAGAAGAATGATCTTCATATAGACCAACTGCACATTGGCATGCTTCTCTGCCATTTGCAGATGATATACATTATCTTAGACCAAATTATTTCAGTTGCAATTATATTTCAGAGTAGAACTGAATGTGGTTGATATGAACTTTATTATAATTTTCATATGCATAAACTATTTTACATTCACCTGTGAACCCCCAGTTGTACATGTGCCATAAGAAATGTTATCATTAAGTATCAAATACCTTTGTGATGTGAAAAATTCCAGCAATAAGAAAATTTCTATACAAAAAACTTTCATAATCAACCACACTATTGTAAATCATACTGAAGCTGACAGATACATCTTTTGTCACTTTAACAGAAAAGCCCATTGTTAACAAGATCAAACAAAAATGGTGGCTCGCCATCCCTTTAGTGATGAACAGTTTTAAGCTAACTGTTAAAGTCAAATCCATTTCCAGCTTCACAAAGGAACCATCTTCAAATTTTCAGTAAATTTCGTTGTTAACGAAAAGTAGTTTGTTGTAAAGGTAAGGGTGGACTTATCTCAAAACAGTCCATAACAGGGAAAAACAGTAATATTCTTGTGATCTATAGTGTTAAAAAGAAAAAGAACATTATTGAGATTTATCAGAAGGGATACTTAGATACTAACTATCCGAGTACAACAAATCACACCATCATTGCCTTCATATTCTGTGCCTGAATTCCATTAATTAAAATAACCTGGAAACAACGTTTTCACAAAAAGATAAACATTTCACAATTGTTTGCACAATACCTGTGATAATTGCTGAAACAACAGATGCTTCTCAACGCCGAAGAGGATTGATACATATCTAACAAGCACAATGACTGACACATCATCTTATTTCTGAAGATTTTCCAACTAGACCATCACAGATTTTGATGAAATTTTATGTGAACATTTGCATGTGACCCCAATGAACATTGGGAAGTTTAATGTTTGTCGAAGCCCTACTGGCTGAGACATAGTCTCATTTGACTCCATGTGTGACTTTGCTCAGAGCAAGCGTGAATTTCTGGCGACTCTTGACAGTTATATCTCAAGCTACATTTTGTTGAAATAAATAAATTAAGCTATCTTGTAAAACTTCATGCAGCCTTTTAAGGATGAGTACAAAAAGAACTTAACGGGACATTCAGACAGAAAATTTTATCCAAAATCACAAAAAAAGGGGGGGGGGGGGGGGGGAGACCTGATAAAATGATGAACATGGAACTTGAAACGTCTCAAATATAAAGCATTATTTATGCAACATTTTCTAATACTGACTAAATTAAGTGAAAAGTTGAAGATTTTGTAAAAAGGTAAAAATGTGCCATCTTCAACCTGATTTTGTGCAAAAACTGTTCCATAAAACTTTCCAAACTGGGCTCATTATGAACACCAGTTTTAACCACAAAAAATACTGTATTTGATTATCCAAAACTGAGTAATGCTAGATAATTTGAATCAAAGTTAGGAACAAAACAAATGTAAACTTTGGATTCTTATATCTCTAAGAGTAAACACATGCCGATCATGAAACTGAACTTCATATGCAATAGCTTGGTAGCACAAGGACGTGGAATACAGAATTTCATTCATTATCCTTTTCCAGTAGTCTAAAAATATGTCAGTAAGGTGATTTTTGTGAAAAGGTGAAAACAGGGTATATTCGAAGCTCTTTCTACAAATACCATATTCCGTTAAAAGTTAAAAATCAGTCTCATTCAAAACAATGTGTTTTAAGGCCTCCCACCCAGAACCGGGTGTTTATAATTTTCAACATAGGCTAAAAATGCTACACAAATTGAGGCAAAGCAGCCAGAAAAATTGCGCTGCAAATGAAGTTTCAAATTTGACTTCTTATATCTCATTGATTAAAGGTATAATGAATATGAAACATTGGACACAACAATTTAGTAACATAAGTTAATTAGTTAGTTTCATGATCCATTGATCATTTTGCATAACATACATATGTGAATAAGTAATTCCTACTGATCACGTTATGCATATTGCAATAACAGAAATTTTTCTACAGAATAGGAGTAGTTGTCTGGGAGAAAGACTTTCAGTTTGTTTTCAAATTTTACACTGCTGTGTCAGATATTTTATATCCCTGGGTAAGTGATCTTTACCAGCATTGTGCATCCCTTTTTGTGTTAAAGTCAACCTTTACGTGAAGTAATGATGGTAATTTCTCCTTCTCCTTCTAATCCCCAAATAACACTGAAAATTTCTTGCATTTCGCTAGGTATGATTTCTGTAATGTCAAAAACAGGTTAACCTTCCACTACTCTCTAGCTTCCCTCTAACGGAAAGAAGCTGAACAGCTGAGTAGCAGGATAGCCAACAGTGTACCAAATGAGAAACAGACAACAGTTAATTAACTGAAATTCGAAAAGGTCTGGGAGCAGAAGTAGATTATATTGGATTTAATAGAAGTGTAAACATGAAACATAAGCCTGGTCTAATATGTAATAGTAATCACTTTAGGAACCAAGTTTAGAATGTTTGAAGTGTTCAGTTGGCACATTCATAAGAAAATACAAATAGTGAACACGGAGGATGTATAAATGGAAAACATTGATTAAAGTGTGAAAATTAGTGGAAATTATTGAAAGAGAAAACCTAATCCACAGAATCGGTGCAAAGCAATTGACAAGAAGTGAAAAGTGGCAAAGAGTACAGTAATTATACAGGTGTAGTGAAAAGGGCAAAATCACAAGGTTCAGATTGTGCCTGTCCAAAAAATGCTTCAATAATGAACATGGGAAAAGCTGTTTTGTGATTTCTGGAATCTAAGTTACAACAATCTTCAAAATTCTTATATATTTGGATGTGCAAATATGAGTCCTGTCAATTGGAGGTATACTGATGCTCCAGAGAGGAGATGATGGTAGACAACCAACATCTATAAGGTTATTGTAGGTGAGGGAGATATTCAGATATGTAAGAAAGCTTTTCTAGCAATCTTCGGCATAAGCAATGGACTCTATCCCATGTAAATCAACAAAAGAAAACATCTGGAGCTCCTGTGCTAAGTTTTTGTGCTTCATTACACAACAAAACACTAGATGTACATTCAAACCGATAGTTTTGTGTGTAACATGACATTAACAACTAAACAGTTTATTTAAGGTGGGAGATGGAACAAGTGCCCAAATAAATGCAGTAAGGAGGTGCAGGAATTTGCAGGGGGCTCATATAAATAGTTTTCCTACACAGTCGAGTCCTACTTCAGGAAAAAGAATCCCAACATGATGTATTTGTGCTTAGATCTAAACTAGCAAGATGTACAGTGTTTATCAAGACAAGTGCCAAGACAGCAACAAGAAACCTCTTAGCACTGGCATGTATTGAAAAATATTTTATCAGTTTTTTCAATATTGGCTTTGCAAAATCACGGTAGTGACACATGTCAAGTTGTTGATCACTTTAAGAAGCAAATTAAATCTGAGAAATATGGTCAAAAAAGAAGGAACTAAAACCAAAATTAAGCTTTCATGTTAAACATGCTGGTACTGCCTCTGAAAATGGATTAAGAATATTCTAAAACTAATAACTTTGTTATGGTCATTGCTTATGAC
Source organism: Schistocerca gregaria (assembly GCF_023897955.1). Taxonomy (NCBI): domain Eukaryota; kingdom Metazoa; phylum Arthropoda; class Insecta; order Orthoptera; family Acrididae; genus Schistocerca; species Schistocerca gregaria. The sequence continues at coordinate 695,589,389 of NC_064931.1, read as the reverse complement.
ATGCAACAATATCTACCTGCACCCCACTTTTCTGTAGGAATCACATTCTACAAATGCCAGCTGTGGAGGGGGGTTGGGTTGTTTGTGGGAGGAGACAAAACAGCAAGGTTATTGGTCTCATCGGATTAGAGACAGACAGAGGAAGGACGTCGGTTGTACCTTTTCAAAGTAACCATCCCAGCATTTAGGGAAATCACGGGAAACCTAAATTAGTATTTCCAGATGTGGGATTGAACCACCATCTTCCCGAATGCGAGCCCAGTGTGCTAACCACTGCACCACCTCCCTCGGTTAAGGCCAGCTGTGGACATTTGGCTTCTGCATACATGATGTATCTAATAATGAGATTCTTGTTTTGGCCAAAATAAAAACTCTTTGGTTAACTTCTGGATGTACTTAACACAGCCAGGAAGATTCAATTAGCATTTAGGGCCTGGTCATATGTATTTACCCTGTAACCATGATTTTGGGTTAACTGAGAAAAAGAAAAGACCGGTATCTTTCATTTATGTTTGAGATCAATGGATGGAACAACATCAGTGGATGTTGTAAAAATGACATGAGATATGTTTATTACTGTAAAACCTCTTCTTGACAAGACAGAAAGACAAACACTACCTGAATTGGGACAGGAGTTTTTTTAAAGTTTTTCTTTAAATAAAATTATGGAAGTGTTGAGAATTTTAATGCTGTAGATATTATAAAAAAGCAAATACCAGGCGTAGGAGCTCCATTATTCATGTGACATTTCCTCTCAAATATGATGGCACAAGCTAAAGCATTTACTAAATTACATCCCACCAGCTCATCATGAGTATTTTGGGAACCTAAAACCTGACAGATTCTCTGAGAATATTAATGATTATGCATTGCTTGATACCATTGATTATTGTTAACAATGTTGTGTATGTTTTTCCAGAATAATTTCATTTAAATGCAATAAGCCTGGTACACAATGTCAAGGCTAGAAAAACACTTCTTATTACCATTAGTAGTAATTTGTGGCTGTGGATGTCTGATAATTTACAAGACAAATCTTCACATAACTTTGTTCTTCTTTACTAATAATTATTTTTGATGTTATGTCACAATATAAAGGATATGACACATCAGCAACATAAACTGATCCATGCCATATGGATTTCTGTTAACAAATAAGATTAAAATAATTTGATATATATTTCCAAGCTCATTTACAAATCCCTCTTTTTCTCCAGTTCTAAATAGTGTGGGTTAGTCCGTTTTTCTGCGCACGTCTTCATATGTAAGTAACAATAGTGGATCTAATATTAAGCCTTGGGTAATCGCATACATGATTTCTCCCCAGTCAAAATTATGTCCTGGGACTATATTGGTTGGATTACTAAGTACGGCTTTCTACATTCTTTTGGTTAGATATGACAATCACAAAACTTCAATTTATCTAGGAGAATACTGTGATTCATACAGTCAAATGCCTTAGAGAGGTCACAGAAAATACCAGAGCTATTTTATTATTTAATGCTTATAAAATTGGGTGAGTGAATATATAAATGGCATTTACAGTAGCACAACTCTTCTGAAGACCAAACTGTGATTTGCTACTAAGGTGAGAGAATACATAACCACCTTAAAAATTTTGGAAAATGTCAGCACTGAAACAGGTTGGTAGCTACTGACATATCTCTTATCACCTTTCTTAAAAAAGGGTTTGAAAATGGCATATTGCAGTCTCTCTAAAAAAATGTCTTGTTCATGAGACATTACATGTTTTGGGTACGACTGGGCTTATTATAAGGGAGGAACAAATCTTAAGCACTCTACTGGAATCCTCGTCAGAACCAGTTGAGCTTTTATTTTTGAGAAAATGTATAATTTTCATAATTTCAGAAGGAGAAGCTGGTGATATATTCATATGACTGAATTTTTATGAGAATTTCTTTTTCAACATAATGCTGTTATTTTTCTTTTGAACTGTTTGTCCCTATACTTTCTACTACATTTAAGAAATGATAATTAATTATATCTGCTACCTGTGAGTCATCATTTATAGCCATACCACTCAGTTCAACAGTGATGTTATAATGTTCTGTGACTGATTGTCTTATCTATTGCTTCACTCCATTCCATATAGTCCTAAATCTGCTGTCAGTATTTCTGATTTCTAACATAACGTGCATGTTCCTTGACTTTTCAATAATGTTTCTTAGTTAAATTTTCCAGTATATAATACCATTCACAAACTGCTTTCCAAATCAGTTCAAACTGATTTGCAAAAATTACATAAATAGATCACATTTTATCTGCTTTTAGAATATCTGTTTCCCATAACTGATTTCAAACTAATCACAGGTGGAAAGACCATGTTTACAGGCACTCAAAAATCATGTTCGATTTTACAATGTGTGCTAAAAATACCAAAAAATGATTGCAACAGGTTCATCACAGCCACCTGCTGTACAAGTTTCACTGCATGTTGTTATTTTTAAATTTACAAGTACTATCTCACTATATTGTGTTGTTCAAGTAACATTGCTTACAGTTAACACTATTTGTTTTATTGGGCCAAAAGACAGGGTGTGTGTTGGGTACCAGAAAAACACATTATTTCCACGCTTTCTGTGCTTGCAATCTTCACCTGCCCAACAGTATCAATTTCCGCAAAATGAAATGCAGAAAGTGGCTCAAAAATTTCAAATATGTAAGTTGGAATGTTAAGAAGTTTACAATCAAAATTGATATTACTTTTTGCTTGTAATCTATGTGAGATACTCTTACAGATTTGAGAACGGGAAATAAAGTATTTAGCAAATGGTTTTGTAAGCAGACAGCTATCACCATTAAGATTTTGGAACTTAAATTAAGAAACCACATTAAAAGATTGCAAACTTACATGAAGAAACTCACCCATGTCTGACAGTGCACAGCCATTGGGTGTGACCTCTATGGCAATGGGTTTGTCTGTTTATGTTCTTGAACTGATAGTGACAATGTCACATGAGCCAACACAATGCAGTGAGATATTACTTTTCAATTTAAAAATAAAAATCACATGCAACAAAACACGGACAGCAGGTGACTGCTATGTAGTCTGTAGCCATGGTACATTCCCTCAAATCTGTTCATTTTCAGGTATTTTTGGGGTACATTGGAGCTTGAACAAGATTTTCTGAATGACTGAGAACATGCTCTTTCCAACTGTAGTTAGTTCAAACTCAATTATAGAACACTTTTTTTAAAAAAAAGTAATTGAATGTGATCTATTTTTGTAATTTTCACAAAAATCAATTTTGAACTGATTTCATAGAAATTTGGAAAGCACTAACATGAATGATATTATTTACTGCAAAGCCGTATGTTGCTAAGAAGTTGTGTTCAAAGTTTCATGTTTATCATGCCTTCAATCGACGAAATATAAGAAGCCAAAGTTAAAACTTGATTCACAGAATGATTTTTCTCATTGCTTTGCCTTAAATTATGTAGCATTGTCAACAACCCGTGTTTGAAATTAAACACAGTGTTTTGGGCAGAGAGGCTTGAAACACATCATTTCAAATGAGATTGATTTTGAAGCTTTAGCACAAAACAGTATTCGTAAAAGAAGGGTCGAATATATCCTATTTTCATTTTCACACAAAAGTCATCATCATATCAACAAATTTGTAGTCTATTAGAAAATACTAGATGAATAAAATTAAAATTTAGTATTTCACATCCTTGTGCACCTGAGCTATTGTGTATTAAGTTTCACGTTCAACATGTGTGTACTCTACCAGATAAAAGAATCAGAAGTTCACATTTTTTCCATGTCGTGATTTTCGTATCCAACTTTGATTAAAATTATCTAGCTATGGCCTGCATTGGACAATCGAACAAACTATTTTTGTGGTCCAAACCATGGTCTTTCTAATGAGCCCAGTTTCTAAAGTTTTATAAAACAGAGATTTCTGCAAAATCATGTCTAAGGTACCACATTTTTTGCCTTTTCACAAAATCTTCAACTTTGCACTTAATTTATTCAGACTGGAAATGGTAAACAAATGATACTTTACAGAACTGTGTGTTGTTAGGTGACTACATGCTAAATTTCACATTTATCATACCTCTAGTCTTTGAGATACAAGCAACCAAACTTTGAAATTGTTTTGGGTGCTGAAATTTTAATGAAATCCATGATGGTAAGACAGGGAGGCCTAGGTGGACTGACATGGAATGCCACTAATCACAATGCTACTGCTTGTAATAATATTCTGGAAAGAGAGGTGGTGGGGAGTGGGGGGATGGGGGAGCTATAATGTAGCTCTGTATTCAAAGTCTATCTGTTCGGCCTGTTTGATTTCAAGGTTTAATCTGTACAACAACAATGGATCCCCATTGTCATCTCCCTGCAAATCCTATAGTACATTTGCAACCTTATCTGTTTAAAAACAGCCAACAGGTTTGTCAATTTGCCTCCTTTAATACTGATAAGTTTTTGAATTGCAGCACTAAACAAACCACACAGCTAGTGAGATTCGAGCCCCCACACAGACTTAGTAACAACTGTTTTCCTCGTGGGGTATGTGTGACAGACAGGCAAGGATGGTGGTGGGAGGGCAGGGGGAGGGGCAGATAAGTTACCAAGACCCACAGCCACACACCATATGATGGCTACAGATTAGAGACATAGATAAGCATTTCTGAACAGACTGGCCTCGCATAGCATTTTTTTATCTCCAAAAGGGAATGTACTTTCTTATTTTGCTTACTTCATTTTGCAATGAAGAAAAGAAAACAAGCATTAGAAAATACTGACTGAGAATTTTGAACTTAAGTTGCAGATACCTTGTGTTATGAGCTTCTTAGTGGACATTCACTGTGTGTTAAGGGGGCAGTGTTAATGAGCAGTAGAGGAGTGGAACGCATTTACTTGTTCAGCATGTAATAAAAGCAGAAAAATAAGCAAATCAAAACAACAATTGATAACAAATACATTACCAACTCTGCAAGGGAAATAGCAGGATCAAAAAATTTCTTAAAACTTATTCCAATCGAACTACTACTCATGGTTTTTACAAGAAAATTATGTCACCCACAGGACTGTATTTCTGATGTATTACAATTTTTCATTTATTAAATGTGACTTCTCACTCACAGATGAATAGTGTTAGTTGCCAATCATGACACTGTATAACTACACATTATTGAGCAAATAAATGCGCAGTGGTCTGCTAACAAATACAAATGTTACTGATGTACATTACTTCACTACTAGCTATGTAAAAATCAGGAAACAACAATGAATGTGACCTACAGCCTTTAATATCCTAACATGAATTAAGAGCCACTGACAAAATATTCTAGTTGGGGTCTAATATATTTTTTTTTTTAATCAGTCTACTGACTGGTTTGACGCGGCCCGCCACGAATTCCTTTCCTGTGCCAACCTCTTCATCTCAGAGTAGCACTTGCAACCTACGTCCTCAATTATTTGCTTGACGTATTCCAATCTCTGTCTTCCTCCACAGTTTTTGCCCTCTACAGCTCCCTCTAGTACCATGGAAGTCATTCCCTCATGTCTTAGCAGATGTCCTATCATCCTGTCCCTTCTCCTTATCAGTGTTTTCCACATATTCCTTTCCTCTCCGATTCTGCATAGAACCTCCTCATTCCTTACCTTATCAGTCCACCTAATTTTCAACATTCGTCTATAGCACCACATCTCAAATGCTTCGATTCTCTTCTGTTCCGGTATTCCCACAGTCCATTTTTCACTACCGTACAATGCTGTACTCCAGATGTACATCCTCAGAAATTTCTTCCTCAAATTAAGGCCGGTATTTGATATTAGTAGACTTCTCTTGGCCAGAAATGCCTTTTTTGCCATAGCGAGTCTGCTTTTGACATCCTCCTTGCTCCGTCCGTCATTGGTTATTTTACTGCCTAGGTAGCAGAATTCCTTAACTTCATTGACTTCGTGACCATCAATCCTGATGTTAAGATTCTCGCTGTTCTCATTTCAACTACTTCTCATTACCTTCGTCTTTCTCCGATTTATTCTCAAACCATACTGTGTACTCATTAGACTGTTCATTCCGTTCAGCAGATCATTTAATTCTTCTTCACTTTCACTCAGGATAGCAATGTCATCAGCGAATCTTATCATTGATATCCTTTCACCTTGTATTTTAATTCCACTCCTGAACCTTTCTTTTATTTCCATCATTGCTTCCTCGATGTACAGATTGAAGAGTAGGGGCGAAAGGCTACAGCCTTGTCTTACACCCTTCTTAATACGAGCACTTCGTTCTTGATCGTCTCTCTTATTATTCCCTCTTGGGTGTTGTACATATTGTATATGACCCGTCTCTCCCTATAGCTTACCCTTACTTTTTCCAGTTCTCGAACAGTTTGCACCATTTTATATTGTCGAACGCTTTTTCCAGGTTGACAAATCCTATGAACGTGTCTTGATTTTTCTTTAGCCTTGCTTCCATTATTAGCCGTAACATCAGAATTGCCTCTCTCATGCCTTTACTTTTCCTAAAGCCAAACTGATCGTCACCTAGCGCATTCTCAATTTTCTTTTCCATTCTTCTGTATATTATTATTGTAAGCAGCTTCGATGCATGAGCTGTTAAGCTGATTGTGCGATAATTCTCGCACTTGTCAGCTCTTGCTGTCTTCGGAATTGTGTGGATGATGCTTTTCCGAAAGTCAGATGGTATGTCGCCAGACTCATATATTCTACAGACCAACGTGAATAGTCGTTTCGTTGCCACTTCCCCTAATGATTTTAGAAATTCTGATGGAATGTTATCTATCCTTTCTGCCTGATTTGACCGTAAGTCCTCCAAAGCTCTTTTAAATTCCGATTCTAATACTGGATCCCCTATCTCTTCTAAATCGACTCCTGTTTCTTCTTCTATCACATCAGACAAATCGTTACCCTCATAGAGGCATTCAATGTATTCTTTCCACCTATCTGCTCTCTCCTCTGCATTTAACAGTGGAATTCCCGTTGCATTCTTAATGTTACCACCGTTGCTTTTAATGTCACCAAAGGTTGTTTTGACTTTCCTGTATGCTGAGTCTGTCCTTCCGACAATCGTATCTTTTTCGATGTCTTCACATTTTTCCTGCAGCCATTTCGTCTTAGCTTCCCTGCACTTCCTATTTAGTTCATTTCTCAGCGACTTGTATTTCTGTATTCCTGATTTTCCTGGAACATGTTTGTACTTCCTCCTTTCATCAATCAACTGAAGTATTTCTTCTGTTACCCATGGTTTCTTCGCAGCTACCTTCTTTGTACCTATGTTTTCCTTCCCAACTTCTGTGATGGCCCTTTTTAGAGATGTCCATTTCTCTTCAACCGTACTGCCTACTGCGCTATTCCTTATTGCTGTATCTATAGCGGTAGAGAACTTCAAATGTATCTCTTAATTCCTTAGAACTTCCGTATCCCACTTTTTTGCGTATTGATTCTTCCTCACTAATGTCGAACTTCAGCCTACTCTTCATCACTACTATATTGTGATCTGAGTCTATATCTGCTCCTGGGTACGCCTTACAATCCAATATCTGATTTCGGAATCTCTGTCTGACCATGATGTAATCTAATTGAAATCTTTCAGTATCTCCCGGCATTTTCCAAGTATACCTCCTCCTCCTGTGATTCTTAAACAGGGTATTCACTATTACTAGCTGAAACTTGTTACAGAACTCAATTAGTCTTTCTCCTCTTTCATTCCTTGTCCCAAGCCCATATTCTCCTGTAACCTTTTCTTCTACTCCTTCCCCTACAACTGCATTCCAGTCACCCATGACTATTAGATTTTCGTCCCACTTTACATACTGCATTACCCTTTCAATATCCTCATACACTTTCTCTATCTGTTCATCTTCAGCTTGTGACATCGGCATGTATACCTGAACTATAGTTGTCGTCGTAGGTCTGCTGTCGATTCTGATTAGAACAACCCGGTCACTGAACTGTTCACAGTAACACACCCTCTGCCCTACCTTCCTATTCATAATGAATCCTACACCTGTTATACCATTTTCTGCCGCTGTTCATATTACCCGATACTCATCTGACCAGAAATCCTTGTCTTCCTTCCACTTCACTTCACTGACCCCTACTATATCTAGATTGAGCCTTTGCATTTCCCTTTTCAGATTTTCTAGTTTCCCTACCACGTTCAAGCTTCTGACATTCCACGCCCTGACTCGTAGAACGTTATCCTTTCGTTGATTATTCAATCTTTTTCTCATTTCTTATTCGCATATAAAGTGAAGTAAATAACTGCTTTCAATTTGAATTTTAGTACTGTAATTCTCTTTGCTACACATATTTGCACATACAAATGTTAATTTGTCTGATTTTTGACTAATTCAAAGAAATGACTAGCTCTGCCGTGGAAGTTGTCTGGCTCCACAAAACTACTAATTTTCTTGAATATGTTTAAAATCAGCTGTCTGAAGAGTCAAAATGCTTGTTTATACTATTAGAGCAAAGTGTTCACAGTAGGAAAAAAATCATTTGCAGTCACAAATATTGTAACTGTTAAAATACTTTTATCACCGGAGAAACTGTAAGCTGTATTTGATGTATTAAGACAAGGCGGTTTACTGCAAGACAGTCCCTATATAATAGAAATCTTAAAACTAAGTTCTGATCTGACATTTCATCTGCCTTTTATGAGTAGCATTCTTCCAATTATAAAGCCACTGGCACACGGACCATGCTGTCGAATGTCAATGTTGAGCGTGTTGAGTTCAATGTGTTGCTGAATGTTAAAAAACGATGTTACTTTGCCTTCTGTACATGGGCCCTAACATGGTATACATGATCTCAACATGCTCCAGTAGCTGTTGTTAGCTGTATATGGCTTGTAAATCACACTGTTTCCAAAGGGGTGGATATAAAATTCCTACATCAGTGTTATTAAAACATACTTTTCTCCCTTGTTTATACGCTAGCCAGGTTGTTCAGTTGTTGTGTACATAAATAAAACTTTCAGTATATGTGAAAATATTATACAGCAAACTGGAAAGTACAATGTCCAATTAGTAAGGACACTGGCTTATAAAAGTTCCATTACGAATAGTGCAACACAAATTTACAATGGTTCTCCTCGTAAGATAAAAATTGTTTCATCATTCTCAAGTTTTAGTAACACCCTAAGGTTATTCTTACTTGATCACTGTTCCTACTCAGCAGCAGAATCTCTACATGTGAATTACAAACTTTAAAAAAACTGCAAAATAACTTACTGCAAATAGTGCAAGGCATCCTGTAGATTAAGCCCATCAAATAAACTCACCCTTCAAAAAGAGCGTACTTATATTTACATACCATCAAATATTGTAGTATATACTTATATGAAACTAATAATGAAATATCTGAACTTATTAAAAACACAAAGGTTAGGACACAAAAATAAATAAATTGGGTGTAGAGGGACATGATCCACTACACTCCAAAATTTCGCTACAAATCTGAAACGCTACTCATTGTGCTGAAACAACCTTGAACGTTGTATGACCATATCTAGGCTGTTACCATTTCCTGAAAGCTGCAATTGCAGCTATATTACTAACTGAAATTTAATTATAACAAAAAGTGCCAAGAACAATGCATTTTCTTGTGACTCCTCAAAATGCTGTTGTTTGCAAATGGCATACTCTCATAATATGCAAGTTACAACAATTCTTTTACCACAAATATGACATTTGTCATTTTATTACAACAAATCGTAAAATTAACAGCGGGTTTTCAAGAGCTCCCCAGTTTGCTGGTGCTCAGAAACAGCATATACACATACAGTCCAACTGGAAGTCAATGTGACACCTCACAACTCTGCACCAAACGAAGATGGCATTCATATTACGTAGGTGGAATTCTGTCGTCTCACCAGTCAACGTTCAAATGCACATTCAGAATATCCGACATGCTAGATATCGCTCTGCACATTCAGAAAGACTCCCCAACACGTTATTCCATGCTATGACATCAGGAACTCGACATGCTCAACTCTCAATGTTCGGATGCACTGTTCGGTCCGTCTGCTGATGGCTTAAGCATGCTTTGCTTAACAAGTTGAAGATTAAACTTTTTGTTGGACACTCAAGACTCCCCCAAAAGGTAAGAAGTCATTTCACACAAGTAATCACACTGAAGCTGAAAAAAATCAGTTCCTCTAGGAGAATATTTCCACAGTACAGTAGAAAAGCGTCCAAGGCAGTTGGTAGTATGTTGCTGAAACAAACTGTTTCATTCATTGCTTGAGGAACTGAGAGGACTTAGGAGGTAGGTGAAGCGGAGTTAGTCTACAAATGCGTGGCCAGATTGTTCAATCGGATGGGCAATCTCTATGAAAGGTAAATATCCAAGTCTGGCACATTGTTTTAATTTGCCACAAGCATTCAATGTGATGAATTCTCTAGCAAATAGTAACAATTCCATTTCACTGTATCAACATCTAAGGGTCTCAAATGGAATAAAAAAGCATATCGAAAAATGCTCTGTCTCTTATGTGTAGCTTTTACAACTAGAGCTTTTTATTTATCACAAGAAGGTCCTTAGACAGATTTAACTAAACAACATTTAAGTACCAGTATATGTTACTATTTATATCATGAGGTAACTATAATGCTTAATACTAATTCACGAAAAAATACACATTACCTCACCCACAAATTACATTTGTATGGAAATTCCATGCATGGATAATCACTATTTACAATAAAAATAGATTTTAACTTACCTTCACCAACTGGCTTCCATTTTATCTGATGTACTTTCAATGTTAACATACCAAATTCCAGTGTTCTATCTGGTACATTGGATAGCAGATGAAGATTTGCTAGAGATGCATTTCTTTGAAACCATGCATGCAATTGCTAAAATCACACCAAAGCAAAAAGCAGTTTGAAATGCTTCAATGCCACATTACCCAGAAAGGAAAAAGCTTAATAGTAGCTACTGCATAAGCCAGGATGCTGTGCTCTGAACACAAACAAACACACCCACAAACAAACAAACAAACAAACAAACACACACACACACACACACACACACACACACACACACACACACACAGAGAGAGAGAGAGAGAGAGAGAGAGAGAGAGAGAGAGAGAGAGAGACTTTGTGTTTGCAGTTAACTGCTGCTGTTATTTTTGTTATTACTGTTGCAGAGACTGTTAGTGGTTAGTGGTGTGTGTGTGGGGGTCTTTAATAATCATCACACACAATACAACTGTGTTGTGCCATAAAATATAAAATTGTTTTAGGGGTTGAACTTGACTTTGCATTTGTTCTAGTCACACTTATTTCTCTAGAAAAGCTTTATTCCACACAGTATAGCTCTCTGTCCAACAATGTCAAAATTGCATTTTCCTTTCATTTGTATGGATACACATCAATATGCTATCTAACAGTGCAGTTAACCTTTAACAATTTCATTGCAGTGATGAAAGACAGAAAATTTGATCCATCAGTAGATTATAAGCATGTGTGCTATGATATAGTGTTTCCAGCATTTACAGGTGAACCATGGTGAAGTATATATGCTCCATGGCCAGTTTCATTACGGAATTGAAATGTACAGGGTACTATGGCATCACATTTTCACCATCATACAATACCATAAAAACTGCTTTACGTATAACCTTAGAATATTTTTACATCTCATACTAACTGTTTATATATATCATACTGAGAGGATATCTAAGCACTATTATCTATTCTTATGGCTTAACATCTCAGTGTGTGTGGAAGGGGTTCATTACAGTAAAGACCCCCGTCTGAATTCTCTGACAGAATTAAGAACGTAATGCTCATTGCCTTGACCAAGAAACTATTCTAGCATTCATTCAGAGCAACCTAAATTAACCACAGGAAACTATAAAGTTTAACAGAACCACCCTGGTTACCGTTCTGAGTTTTTTTCCACCACTTTCATTCTCCTGAAAACTGATGTTACTGTTTCCCTTAATTACTGTCTTACGTAATGGCCTCTAACCAGTAATGATTTTTGAGATTTCCACACATGATTAAAGTATCACAAACACATTACATAAGCAACATGTACAAACATGATACTTATGCAGTCTGTGTTACCTATCACACAGCTGACAAATTGGAAGGAAAGCAAGAAAGAATGAGGAACAGCAATCTGTAGATAATGCACTCAGTGCTGTCTGAGTGAATTCACCTGTAGCAGTAATCTGTGGCATAGAAGAAATCTGTGCGACTGCATCAACACAGATCTAAGTGTAAAATGGTTAGACAGAAATTATGCTTTGAAGTTGGAGGACATATATGTCAATCATTATACCAGCTGATAACTTAATGCTATTTTATTAAAAAAGAGGTCTGAATGTTTTTGCAACACAACCTCCACTTACTTGAAACTGGTATTACTGTTTACTTCAATTACTCCCAATAAATGCAACAATATAAAGCATACAGAAATTATTGACTCAAGTTTGCTTAAAATCTGTTACCTTTTCTTCAAGCAATGTCAAGTATGCCACAAAAAATACTACAGCTGCTTTACACAACAGGTGATTAAATCACACACTGAATTCAAAGCGGAGAAAGCAAGGTGCTTCCAAAACTGAGACTGACATGTTTAAGAATACAGGATTAGTACCAGTAGCTTTGTGTTCTATTTAGCAGTTCATTACAGAATGTGTATGTAAGTAACTTTTACTACAAGCTTTTTGCTTTCCATATTTTCGGAGGAATTAGTATGGACCAGAACAAGAAAAATTTGCAAGTAAACATGGGCTCTAAAATTAATACCTTAACAGCTACGGATACTTGCTTAGCAGAAAACACGAGTTTGACAGTAATCAAAGACGAAGAAGTGTTCGCAGCTCTTAATGTGTGCATTTTAGAGCCCACATTTAGAAGACTTTTTTGTGTTTTCAATGATCGTTCCTGTCATATACCTCCTGAATACTTGCCATTCTTCATGGGACACTCTGCATACAGGGGGGATGGACAAAAACATTTTGAAATTGAATAAACTGAAAATGTGGTTAACCTGTACCAGCAGTTCGGTACCTGCCAAATTACATAAAAAAATTTACTGCTCAAATGTAATTTTGGGTAATTTGTACTACAAACTAAAACTTGGTTACCAGATTACAATTCCATACCTATGTGTAAACCAAGAAGTATGTACATATGAGCACTGCGGTATTTTCCATTATGCATCTTCTATATTTTTCTTAATTATGCACCATATTCTAATTTTACAATCGTAGCCCAACCACTTGCTTGCTGCAAATGTACTACTTGTACACTGTAAGATGCAAAGGTGGGGGAATAAGAGGGGATGGTCAGAAGACTGTGCACAGCATGCGACACATAATAATCTAGAGTGCTCTGTTTGTGAATAGTGAATGTGTTTTTTCCCTTAATTCCATCACTTACAATACGCTGCAGAAACAGATAAGAGAATGCTATGATGCTAAAACAAAAGCAACAAATTCTATATATGGTCGACAGTGAAAAGAAGACTAAAACACTGGTTGCAGAACACTTTCAGATCATGAAGTCTACTCTCTCACTGATATGTCCAAGACAGAAAATAGAAACAAGTCTGCCAATCTGTTCATTCAATGGGAGCAACAACTGTATGAGACCAGCCACACATGAACTGGAGGATTCGCTGTTTGAATGATTATAACATATGTGCTCACAGCAAATTCTGTTGTCTGACCTCATGTGTTGAGAAAAGGCTCCAGAAATCACTTAGAAAAAGGAATTTTTGGGTTTGCGTGTTCTGAGGACTTGCTGTCGGTAGAGTGGCACATAGAATAAATGAAGAGTTTGGCGCAGGAATATCAACTCAAGCTCTCTCATTTGTATCATCCAAGAAATGTGTGTAATATGAAGCTGGTATTTTCTATAATTTGATGCCTGAAAAAAATCACTACATGTCCGGCAGCAAAAACTGTCATGGAGGAAAACACAGCAAGGAGAGATGCTCTTGTGTTGCATCTCAGATGATAGAAGCTCATACCATTAGTGATCAGAAAATACAAAAACTCACATCGTTCTTAAAAGATCTACCAATTCAGTCTGTCATGCCACTACGAGAACAACAATAAAGCTTGGAATCAAATCTCTCTTCTGAAGCTGGCTCTTGAAGATTCGAGAACAAATGGCTGCAAGGAAGAAAAATGTTGCAACCATTGGATCAATGAATAATCATCCCAATGAAGCATAGTTACAGATGTCAATTTGTTAAAGTTAGGATTAGTGCAATTGAACTACCAAGAAACAGATTCACACTTGACTGTAGTGCAAGCTATCAGCAACATACTTGTTGCTTGGGATGAAGTTACAACAGATACAATAGCTAACTGTTTTAGGAAGGCTTGGACATCAACTGATAGTGGCACAGAAACTGAAGAGAAAATCAATGATCCAACATCTGTACTTACAATACAGATATGATTTTGGATTCTGGCACTGCTCTTCTACAGCCTTACACCTGGTTGATGACCTCTTGAACCGTCCCATATGGATGAATGGATGCAGGCAGACTAAAATTACTGTGCTGCTGAAGAACCAGTCATCAGTTCTGCTGGTGATGCAGAAGAGTGTGATAATGCTTCACTGTAATCTTATGAGGAGGAACATGAAGATATGACACAACCACTACATTCTGAAGTTGTAACCACAATTGCTGTTCTTGACAGATTTGCTGCCACTTCTGATGACTCCATGGCATTTCAGGCTGCTCTGGATGTGGTATATTCTAAGATAGCCATAATATTATAACCAACATTCTGAACAACAATTTTTTTTTTCCAAATTAATTTACAAAAATCAAATGTGTAATGGTTGAGAACAGTTGTAAACAGAAATGTTCATTTAATGGGGTTCATACTGTAAGGTTTTTTTAAAAAAAAGATGAAAAACATCTGACAATACTGTCTCAAACAAATGACAGAAATACTACACATACACTGTAGCAATTTTTATTTTTTCTTCGTGAGGTCGTGAAAATAGAGCACCTTCATTCACTGCTACCAATATCCAGAGAAAAGGTGAAAACAGTCATAATTTTTTTTACAAAAAAACTCATCAAATCAAACTTTATTAAACTGAAACGACTTTTTCGGTCTCTTGAAATATGGTTAAATGAGGGTCTACTGTATCCACACAAAATACACAGTAGAAACACCTTTGGCATTCAAAATAGTTTGCAGTCATCTCGGAATGGACAAATACAGGTCTTTTACAGTTTTCAAGGGAATTTTATACCATTCTTTGTTTTGTATACCATTCTTCCTGCAAAATAGTGGCAAGTTCAGGTAACTATGATGGAGATGGATAGCAATCAGGCATCTTTCTCTCCAAAGTAGACCATTAAGCTTCAATAATATTGAGATCTCATTACTGTAATGGCCAGGTGAAATGCGACAGTTCATCCTTGTACTCACAAAACCAGTCCAGGATGATGTGAGCTGTGTGAACAGGGATCCTCTCGTCTTGGAACACATCACCACCATTGGGGAGCAGCATTGTACCATGGGATATGTGATCAGCTAAAATGGCTAAATAAAGCTTGGCAGTAATGAGACCTTGCAGAATAATCCTGGGGCCCATGGGATACCACAATATGGGTGCCCAAATCACCACCAAACCTCCATCCTCCTGCTATTTTCTGCTTAAGGCGATCTATTTGTGTTGTTTTAGTGCTAAAAGGGTTCGTGAGTGTGACATGCAGCAACTTCTGCTGCTGTCGTCTTCATATTTTCTGTCACAATCCTCTTCAATGACCATCTGCCATGACCACTTAACACGTACTTCTGTCCACGCTCTCAGCAGATACTCTGTGAGTATGATGCATCACAGCTATCAAATCTGTTAATAGACGTTATATACAAGAAATGGTTCCTCCTTAAAACTGAACTGAAAGAGTAGTTGACACAATTTATAAACTAACAAGTACTTAACATGCAGATGAATAATAAATGGGTGTCCAATTTCTTCTACAACATTCGTAATGTCAATGCTTACACAATGGGCCTTAAAATTTGAGAAAGAGATATGGAGAGAGATTTGAACTAATCACAAATGATGTGATATTATGATAATTCACAGCTCCTCTTCAGAGTTCCAATCATGGAGTTTCTGTTCAGAGAACAAAATACTGACAGGAGAGTTCAACCATTCGTTAAATTTAAGCCATTATTACAACACAGTTTACACAAAAAGTTAACTACTCTATTCTAAACAGCTTTGGTATTGCTTTGGTTACTGTAGCTGAACCTTTACAGACTATAAAAATCATATAAAATTTTCAATAACATTTTGGCAATCAAACTGAGTATGTTCAAAGGCTGGCTGTCATTTAATAGGATGGCTATAAACATAAATGATACTGCAGTGAAAGTTGAGACGATAAACCACAATTCAGAAATGAAGAGTTATTCTTAGTCCATGATGAAACAATTCTAACAGAGATGTGCTCCATGTTTTCACATGAACATTACTGGGGTCGCTGGTCAGGTGGATCTGTGTTACTATAACACTTTTAGTCACTCAAATTTATTACTTTTACACAGATTACTAACCTAGGATAAGTAAGTCTCTGATGAGAGAGACAAAGTCAAGAATTTTCTCAATCAAGATGGAAGTTTAATCTTACACTGACAAGGAGGGGGCCCCAGTGTTGGGATCAACTTTTTGAAACCATCTACAGTACAATGAGGTGACTAAAGTCACAGGATAGCGATATGCATGTATACAAACAGTGCTAGTATCATGTACAAGTACACAAGGGCGGCGAATTGGTCGAGCTGTCATCTGTACTCATGTGATCCATGTGAAAAGGCTTCCAACATGACAGAAATTAACATACTTCGAATGCAGAATTATAGTCACATGGGACATTCCATTTTGGAACTCATTAGGGAATTCAAAATTCTGAGATCCACAGTGTCAAAAGCGTGCCAAGAGTATCGCATTTCAGGCATTACCTCTCACTACGTGCAATGCAGAGGCCAACAGCCTTCACTTAATGATCAAGAGCAGCATCATTTGCGTAGAGTTATCAGTGCTGACTGATAAGCAACTCCACATGAAATAACCACAGAAATCAATGTGGGAAGTACAACATACATACCCTTTAGGTCAGTGCAGCGAAATTTGATGGGCCATGGCAGCCAAAAGACGATTTAGGAGAGGTGCTACAGGTAATGTCGTGATGTTATAGCTGCCATGTATGACATCGCCTGCAGTGCCTCTCCTAGGCTCGTGACCATATTGGTTAGACCCTAGATGACTGGATAACCGTTGGCTGCTCAATGAGTCCCAATTTCAGTCGCTAAGAGCTGATGGTAATGTTCGATTGTGGTACAGACCTCATGAAGCCATGGACCCAAGTTGTCAAAAAGGCACTGTGCAAGATGGTGGTGGCTCTGTAAAGGTGTGGGCTATGTTTACACCCAGTCATTAACTGGAAATGGTTATGTTTGGCTACTCTGAGAGATTTGCAGCCATTCACGCACTTCATCTTCCCAAACAACAATGTAATTTTTACGGATGACAATGCACCATGTCACCACGTCACAGTTGTTCGTTATTTGTTTGAAGAACATTCTGGAAGTTCAAGCGACTGATTTGGTCACCCAGATCTCATGACATTAATCCCATCAAACATTTACAAGAAATAATTGAGAGGTCAATTCATGCACAAAATCCTGCACTGACAACACTTTTGCAATTATAGACAGCTACAGAGACAGCAAAACTCAATATTTCTACAGGGCAGTTCCAATGACTTGTTGAGTCCATCCCACATTGAGCTGCTGTACTATGCCAAGCAAAAGGAGGGCCGACATGATATTAGGACATTTCCAATTACTTTTGTCGCCTAAATGGTGTTGGCAGGTCTCAGGTATCACACCTTAAACACATTCATCGCAGCGGACCCTTGTTTGCAAGTAATTTCCGAAACTGAATTTTACATTTTGCTCTAGAGGCTTATAATTAGCAAAATCGTTTTGAGCAGTAGCATAGTGTAGTGGTCAAGGTACATACTACACTGAAGGTGGCGGGTTCCAATCCAGTCAGATGCATTTAAATTTTTATTTTTAAATCTTTAACAAAATAACTCTGAACATTTTTTTATTGAATTAATGAAAATGTTTTTATTTCTGACCCTCTGCCACGTCATTTTCATCATCACATTAACTTACTTGCTCTCATTTTTTCTTCCTATCATTCTTCTTTTCACTTAACAACAAAAGGGAAAATGATATACCAGTACCTACACTGGTTGTACAATAGTCAAAGAAATCTATCTTTCAATGCGAGATGTACAGTTTTTAAGTGACAATCTCCATACAGCATTTAAAAGATAAATTACTCTCACACCATGGACAAAATATAAACACCACCTTTCTACATTCACACTGATCTTCAACAAATTCAGAGGGAAGAAAACTTCTTAAACATTACAAAAATTATCTTTTTATTAACTAACTTCAATCCTGATCATTTCAAATTACTGAACGCTGGTGCATGCAGAATCCTATGAACAACTGACTGTATTTTGATTACATCTTCGTGTTTAGCAATTCTGGTATACTCTGAAGTTTCATTATTTTCTCATGTTTTACACCTGATGTTTTAAAATAGGGGAAGGGGGGGGGGGGGGGAGACATAGATGACGAGACGATAGCGATTGCAATAACATAGACAAAAATATAAAATGGAAGAAACTAGATCTAAGGTAATACATAAAAATAGTTATAATCATAAACAGGAAGGTTCCAAATGACAAAAGAATGACTGGAAGAATAAGTGAGAGCAAAGTTAAAATGACAATGAAAGGACGTGGCAAAGAATTGTAAATAAAATACATTTAAAACAAATAATTAAATAAAAATAATTATTATAGGCATTTCAATAATGATTTAGAGAGAAAAATTTAAAAGCATCTGACAGGATTTGAAACCACCACCTCCAGTGCATCATCTGTGTCCCTTAACCAATATTCTACATGGCCACGCAAAATAGCACTGTAAATTATAAGGCACTAGAGCAATGCAAAAATATTTTTCACCCATTACTTGTAGATGAGGGCTCACTGTGATGAATGCCTGGGGTCCTAACCTACCCCACCATGGAGTGAGTTTCAAAAAGTCAATCCCACCTCTGGTGACCTCTCCTTGCAGGTATTTTACCTTTGCAGTTAATCAGAGGAAACCACATAGAAAGAAAATCAGGATGATTGATATAAAATTAGCATATCCAACACAACAACAAGAACAACAAAAAATTACAACAGAACTATGTGAGAGAGATGTACAACTTTTGTGAGAATGCACTGTCATGAAAGATGACATGGGTTTTCAGTGCAAGTAAACTCCTGATCCATGCAAAGAATATTAAAGTAAAAACAACCTCCGACAGAGTTCAGTGAATAGACCTGTAACATTAACGTACATGAGCTATGAACTACAGTTACCTTACTGCCCTTCGAAATAGTCACCTCCCATAACCATACACTGCTGAGTTCTCAGATACATGACCTGGAAACTTTGCACGAACTCTTCCTTTGAAATGGTGTTCAAAAGCCGCATCATGTTTCATTGGATGTCAGGAATATTGTCAAATCTCTTTCCTTTCAAAGAGAGTTTGAGTCGAGGAATTAAGAAGCAGCCTGGAGGATTGAAATCTGTTAAGGTATGGTGGATGTTCAAATTGCACCCCCGCCCCCTTTTTTTTCCAGGAGCTATTTGATGATATAGGCTGTGTGTGTCGACGAGTGTTGCCGTGAACAAAAAAAACGGGAACCTTGCTGCGCGTACTGTGGTTGTACCCTGCATAGATGTTGCATGAAACAGGTCATAATTTCATTGTACCATGCAGCATTCAACATCATTCCCTCAGGTAGAAATTCCTTGTGGATAATGACTTGTCTATCAAAAAAATGTGATGATCATCGTTTTGCTGCATGATTTTTTTGGCTCTGACCTTTTTCCTGGTGAGGTCACGTTGGAGAATGCCATTCCATGCTTTGCCATTTTGTTTCAGGGTCATACCAGAGACACCAGGTTTCATCCTAAGTTACAATATGGCTCAAGAAATTGGTTGTTGCACACACAGTTTCGACAAAATCCCGTGAAGCCTCTAAACAAGCCTGCTTGTGACCTTCAGTCAACTGATGTGGCACAAGTCAACAACACGTTTTCCTTTTCCGTAACTCCTGTTAATGATTTGTCACACAGATTCAGGGTTCATCTGCAGTTCATCCACTATCATGCACATAGTTAATCGACGGTCATTCAAGATTAATGTCCTCACTTTCTCCTCCATGTTTCCATCACAGACAGCAGTTGCCGGTCGTCCACTACGGGGATCATCACAAACTCTTTCCTGGCCTCCTCGAAAATGGACGAACCACTTGTACACACACTTCATGAATAGTGCTTTATTCCCATATACACGAACCAGCATTGCACGTATTTCTTTCAGTGTCTTGCCAAGCTTAAAATAAAACTTTAAATAGATCCTTTGCTCATCCATTGTCCCGTTCTCAGTTCAGAACCAACGCATAAAACAAGCACTTCGTCCAACATGGAACACACACGACGATTAACTGAAGTACTGTGGAGGCAGGTAGTCAACACCGGCCACTACACAGGTGCTGTGTTGTGAGCCATCAGCGTTGCCCGATCGACCGTTCTGACTTCATTCACCTAACCTTATTGTCAGAGGTCATTTAAATATAGTGTACTGGACAGTACTCGGTAGAATATTAATAGAGGAAGGAATAAATGTAACTGTGCATAGAAACGTTATGGCTCTGAGCAATCTATGAGCATACAAATGAGGACAATGTCCAGTTGTTCAGAAACTTTTTCAGTCTAGTCTATGGGCCTACTGCCAACTCAATGCCTCAACTATACCATGTTTGCTTACCTTTACTATCACATACATGGAATAGAGGAAGATACACTATACTATGTTCTCAAGAAGAAAAAACGGCCCATACACTTAGCTACACAAAGCTGTGAAGGACAGAAAGTTCAAAGCTGATAACCATATGGTTACAACCAAACAACATTGAACACTGGACAATATGAAGAACACATATTGCGCATGACAAAGGAAAATGACAAGAATGAGCACTCCATTACAGGCATATCCTACAATGAATTACCATACAAAATTTGATACAGGGCACTGCAAAACACAGACTACAATTTATTAATACACTAGCTTCCCCTAAGAACGTAACTTTAACTGATTTATTTGCTTTGGCGATGAAACTAATGCGACTGGGAAGTACAGCAATGGCCCAACAAATACATGCACTCTAAACTCTCTTCCAAGATATGCACTCAACAGCTTATATGGAAATATACCTGTATGATAAATACAACAAATTACTGGATGGCCCTCAGCATCAACGTGATTCTAATGGCTGTGACATTAATTATGCAAGAGCCATTACAGGCAAAACCTATTACAAGTGAAATGAGAGGGCCAACAGCATAAAATCAAAACAGATACAGAAGAATATTGATAAAAACAAGACAGTGTGTGATAAGTGCATACAAGATTTTTGGAGATACACTTAGCTTCTGTAAGGTAGACATATTAAAGAAGTGTATAATGCCGGGAAAAAAAAATTGATATCACTACTGTCACATCCATAGCAGTAAATATTTTGCAAGCTTATTTTTCATAACACACATTTGTTGCCTGTGTAGTGCCGCGACTGTTTTCCGGCACTACTGAGTAAAGCAGCAATGATGCCATGTCTGTTGCAAAGGGCCACAGGAGTGGGCAAGCGTGAAGTGGAACAAAAAAGTATTATGTCAGATGCAGCAACACCACCAGCCAATTTCCACATGGTGGGTCAAGCCAGGACCAGTAATGCAATAACACTGATAAAGCAGAAAGGCAGGGCAAGAGCATCATCAGCAGACCGGTTACTACAGCTCCAAACTACGGCCTCGTTTTGGCACACATGGTTGGAAGCAGTGCTTTGGCAAAAGAAACAGGTGCTGAGCCAGTATAAATATCCATCATTTTTAACCAAACACATCACAGTCTGACAGCAGCATCTATGGGAGGAGATCTACACTGTTCGATGTGGTGAGATGGTCCTGCAAGAGGCTACCATGAGATTTGGCATCCACCAACTGCATGCGTACTGCAGGCACCACGTCCACTGCTGTGGATTAGTATTAGTGCCTCCCAGCTGGTGGCCCACCTCCTATGCTCACTTCTGTCACTCACAGATAGCCTTCTGCTCAAGGGAGGGGGGGGGGGGGGGGGGGGGGCGACAGCTGTTCGAGTCCTTGATGTGCGGCCTCTCAGCTACCTACGCTGGGGTGGGCATACTGACACATTACGTATCCAGTCTCCAAGGTGGTCACCTTCCTCTGCAAGAATCACAGATGGTTTCTACACCTAGCCGTGTGCCCCACTTTTATCTGCACATCTCCACATTCCAGCATTTATTCCTAGCCACTGGCACTGTAACAGGCCACTGGCCACCTGTCGTGTCAGTGCCCCCGCATTTGCCGTCTTCGACACACGCCCAGTGGAATGCTGCTACCACAGATTGTCACTGCAAGTGTTGTTGTCACCATTCTGAAACAGCCCAATATCTGAACTCAACTCTGCCACTACAGAGGTCATCCACCCCAAGCCTCTACATCTAGCTTTGGCTGCCAATACGAATTACGAGTCCTTATGTGTCAATGCACTAAAAGTACATATTCACAAACACACAATATCTAATTAATAAAAAACAATGTGCCTGATGAGGCCTATGACTGAATTTTGTATCCAATAGTTTCGCTACACTGCTAAATGGTTATGATGAAAGTGCAAATTACTTTAGTTGCACATCCTCCTAAAACAGGCATGACCAATGGTGTTCCGTTTAGTACCTACTCATTAGGAAACTATGTAAGTGACACAAGAAGACAAGAATTCATGTTAACTCAGTTAATCAGGCCACCTAACATAAATGTGTTATACTGCTAACACACTGTGCTACATAGGATATTACAATTTAATATGGTCAACATTACCCGTGAAGGAAAAATGGGGATAGAGTAATCACAAGGCTTCTAAATAATTGCAAATTTATTACATTACAGGTATATATCTTCCAAGTTACATTTTTTCAGTAACTGTTCCTTCCACCTTATACTGTATAATTACAAAACCAGTAAAAATTTGTGCGCTGCTGAAATTTGTGATGAAGTTATTAGAGTCTTGAAGTAGTTGCCAATGTGATACAAAAGAGTACGTAGAAAGCCATCCAGTCCAAGCATGCACTGTCACCAAACCTTTCCCTTTCTATACATATATGAATCTAAAGAATGCACTTTCTTCAAACTGAGTACAGCAGAAAAAACCACAAAAAATAGTTTACATGCAACTGTTGTGAATAAAGGGATGTGTGTAAGGCAAAAGCTACATTCTGAAGAACACTCACTCACGTCACATCTAATGAACTCCACCTAACAACTTTAGAAAATTTGGAGTTATGTAACACTCAATTCTCCATATACTTATCTCTTTTGAAAATCCAACATGGTACAAGAAACAACAAGTCTTGTGTTACATTAGTGAAACACAATGGAACACTCAAATGACAAAGAAGAAGAAAAATAAGTCTTGAACAACAGAATATTTTTTCTTTTTTCCAAGCAGGTGCACAAACAACTAAGTACCATTGTTTCAACAGAACTGCCTTATAACAACCGACTGCTCCAGTTTATCTTTCTGTTAAGTTTGTGATTTTACAAAAACTTTATGCAAGGTGACAAGCCATCACAATTATAGCCCAGAAATATAAAATGAAAGTGGTGAAACAACACTCATAGGTATTTTGGTGCATAACTAAGACAGGACAGAATCAATAGTAGTGTGAAACTGTTGTGTACCATTTTTGACTTTTCAAAGCTGTATGTTCCTTTCTTGGAAACTAAAGGTAAAACAGGAGTGAGGTAGAAGTGGCATTATGACAGACTTAACATTCCGAAGTTTCAAGTGGCCTAATCTTCCATTCTTTTATACGGCCTTCCTTTCACTCCTGTTCATCATCAGCTCCCGATGAACTGATTTACAGCCAGGAAATTTTAATGACTGTCTTCAACTGTTTCACATAGCTGTCTGTCCTACCTGAGTTTCTACTGCTGTCAAGTAAGTGTCTCTTCTAAACTTATGTGAGCATCTTTTATAACCTGTAGCATATATACAAACATGTCCATTTTTATGTTAGTATCCTTTCATCTACTCAAAAGTCAGTAAACAACAACACTATAGTCTGGTTGTATAATTCTGTTCCAACAATGATGACTGAAGTTTTCATGCAACAATGCTTGAATTAAATCCATTATGAAGTTATATCGTACCTGGAGGCTCATTCAACATACGTACAAATGCCTCTTGATTCTGAGAAATAAGCTGTAAAAGTGCTGGATTTGTCTGCCCAATCTGCTGAAAGACAGCGTTTAATAGCTGAGGATTTTGTTGAATAACCTGTCTCATTTGTTGAAACTGAGGCTGATTTCTCAGAAAAGCTAGAGGATCATCTGCAACATACAACAACATTAGGTAATGCAAACTGAGACAATAAAAAAAAATGTAGTGACTAGAGAAGTTTCCAACAGCAGCACTATTAGTTGTAGCAGTAATAACAGTAATAGTAACAGAAATACAACCACTCACTGGAACAAGAAATTAGTTTAATCTCCTGCAAACTTATGCAGTAGTGAACTGCTTGATTTTTACCTTCAGGGCATGCACACATATTAAAACATTACAATATGAAATTGGTCTCCACATCATCTACGATACACAGAGTTCCTGCAGCAGAACTTTCAACTCTGTAAATCTAATCCTTTGCAGAGCTGTCAGTGGGTAAAAAGAAAGAAAAAAAAATCGAATCATTAAATATGCATAAAGCTGTTATCAGACAGAATATGAAAAAGTCTAAACACTGTCACTCTTTTAAATAAATTTGCAGAAAACTTTCTTCTAATTAGCCAATACCCCAGGTGGAGAGAGAGAGAGAGAGAGAGAGAGAGAGAGAGAGAGAGAGAGAGAGAGAGAGAGAGAGAGGCAGGGGGGGCATTTTCTATAGCAAAGTAGTATAACTAAAAGAAACCCCGAGAAGAGTTATTATGACATTTACTTACACAGCACACAGCAGTGTTGTCCATTGAACAAGGTGTTTCAGCAATTTTTTCAAAATTCCATTAGATTCCTTCAAATGCCAACTCCAGCTGTGACAACCCCTGATTATCACCTTTCAGTATCACATTGAAAACATTTGAGCCGCACACACTAATGCCACAGATGTCTTTATGTTCCTATACTGCACACTTGAAAAGCTTTACGTAGCTTCCTACCAGAGGATTCATTGTTTGAGGTACATTTGGTTTCACATGTCAAAAGAATAGGCACAAGTTACAGAAGTGATGAACTGACCCTTGGTATGGGAACTACATTCCTTTGTCACTACTGCAAAACATTCAACAAAACTGGACATCCTTTCCAAGTGCCAATTACAAATCATGAACATTAGTAGAAAAGCAACAACTGCTTTGTTAATGACAGGTAATATTTCATTTGTTAATGAATTAGATACTTCACGGCAACATTCTTTCAACAGAGCGGTTTGAAGATAGTGGCACTGTGGCTCGCTGTAAACGAAGACGTTGCAAAGCCTTGACTTACAAATTAGTTAATCATCATTAGAAACATATTTTTAATTATGTGATTTTTGATAATGAGATTGCAAAAGGACAGGGAGCATAGAAAAGTTCTGAAGATGGGACATGCAGGGACAGTGCAGCAGGCATCCTGAGAAGGATGGGAAAAGAAATGAGAGAACAAAACATGGCCAAGAGTAAGGGCCAACAAGAAAGAGAGGACAAGGGGAAGCAAAGTAGGAAAAAAGGGTGAGAGGGCACAAGGTTGGTTTGTGGGGTGCTCAACATTGTGGTGATCAGTGCCCGGTTACGCAGATTAAAAGAATAAATGAGGCTGGAGGCAAACTGTGGTGGGTGGCAATAGAATAAAGGAAGTTTGGTTAAGTGTGGTGGGGACAGCAAAGGAATGAAAACTGGTGGGGCTGTTGTAGGCTCGTGGTGGGTGGTGGGGTGGCAACTGTAGCAGTTTCGAGCAAGGGCAGCAGATGAGGGCGAAGAGCGGTGGCTGGGAGCGAAACAATCACGGCAGGTGAGGGGTAAAGGGTGGTGGGATTAAACAATGAAGGCCAGGTGGGAATTGAAGGGTCTGAGAGTGAAAGAATAGAATAAAAGAATAGAATAAAAGGGAAGGGAGTGGAGGGGAAGGAAGGTGTAAGGAATACAGCGAAGGAAAGTGTAAAGAAATTGGGAGGGAGCAAAAATAAGAGGGGGCAGGGGCTACAAGGAGGAAGAGGGAGCATATGGACAGGGAGGAAGTAAGGGAGGCTTAGAGGGGAGCATAGGGACAAGGAGAGAGGGATGGACGGGAGTGTACAGACAGGGACAGAGGGGAGTGTACGGACAGGGATAGCTGGAAGGATGGAGGGGAGTGTATGGACAGGAATGGAGGGGAGCGATGGACAGGGAGCGAAGGAGGGAAGGAAGCATATGGCAGGGAACAAAGGAGAAATGTGAGTGTATATACAGAGTGGGAGAGAGGGAGGGAGGAGCGAGTATGGCAAGATGCCGAGGACAAGAGGGGGGAGGTGGGAGGGACGGAGAGGCATAGTGGAACAAGAGAAGGTTGCAGCAGAATGGTAAGTGAGGGCATGGCAGATCTGGGGAGTAGGGGTATGGTAGAGGGTGGTGGAACAGGGGGCACCGGAAGAGGGAGTGGGTGTGCACTGGAAAGGAGGGGAGGGAGGGAAGCTGTGGTGGAGGGAGGGAGGGAGGGAGGGAGGGAGGGAGGGAGGGAGGGAGGGGAGGGAGGGAGGGGAGGGGCAAAAGTAGGGGGAGGGGGCAAAAGGAGGAAAGGAATAGAGGCAGATGGAGAAAACGAGCAAAAGAGGACAAAATAGCAAGAGGAGAGAAAATGAAGAGGAAAGGAGGAGAAATATAAGGCATGAGGTGAAATGCATTCAGTGGCACAAAAGTCAAAACACTGTCAGTCTGGTATAATTTGAATAATGTGGGCTGGAGGGAAGTAATGAATGACTTATCACACACACGCACACACTTTTCTGATGCTCGTAGACAGCTTATGTGTAACTTATGTAACTTATGTAAAACATGCATTATCAATTAGCACGTTCTAAAGAAGCAAAAAGCTATCAGCAAAGTAAGTATAAAAAAGCTATCAATGTAATAATATAGTACACGATGCATATACACTGGGGAGTACTTTATCAGATGCAATACGTTTACACATGCACAAGCTATGTAGGCAGAATTACTACTCTGAATACCAACTTGAAAACATTTATGCAGATTCTCACTAAATCATCAAGACAACAGCATACATTTAAAATACCTGAAAATTTGAGGACTGTAACAAACATGATTACCTGGAAAATGTAGTAACGACTATTTTGGATATGTTCAACTTGTGGAAGTCCATTGTTCTTGCGGATGTAGGACAGCGGCCGATGATATAAATATTGAAAACAAGCCACCATTGCCATATCATCAAAGAAATTTATTTCCAACGAGCAGTTTCAGTCCTACACTTACACAATCATTAGGTCCACTATAAAACAAAAGACTACTTTCATTTCTTGGCTCATGAATCGTAGAACCCAAATAATACTAGTTGTCACAGATTGCATACATCAGGAGTCTATACTCTATGCTATTTCATCAGCACTGTGTCCCCATGGACATAATTATATCCGTGTGGTCACAGTGGTGACAAACCATTATAGAGTATACACTCCTGAGGTATGCAATCCATGACAACTTGTATTATATGGGTTGTAGGAATGAAAGAACTCTTTTGGTTTATAGTGGACCTGAAGATGATGTAAGCATTGTGCTGAAATTAGTCATTTGAAATAAATTTATTCTATGACACAGCTGTGGTGGTTTGTTTTCTTTATTTATTTTGTACAGGTTTCAATATTTTAACCAAACTTGACTTACACCTTCAAATTCGTTTTTAATTGTACACTTAACTCTACAGTAAAAAAAAAAAAAAATATTTCTGTACTGAAATATCATATTCACATTATATGAATAAATCATAACACAACAGCTTTTGATTCAGAACATGAGCCAAAAAATTAACCATAGTAATTACTATTCCCCACTATTGCCCTTCTGTTTATCTTCTGAGAAAACATAAGCTAGTAACTAAACCTACTACTATACGCAGAAGCACAAACCAAAGGAATGAAAGTTAGTGTTTGACATACCATCGACGAAGGTACTAGGTAATGGGCACTAGCTTGGAAAAGGCAACAATGGGGAAGAAAGTTGGGCACGTTCTTTTCAAAAGAATCATACTGGCACTCGCTTTTCTTTATTTACAGGAATCCATGGAAGACCTAAATCAGAACTGCAGAATGACAATTAGAAACCTGCATGTAGCTAATGTGAATTTGCTAATCACTGCGCCCTGTCTCACAGCAGACCACGTTAAGTCCTGTTTCTGTGTTGCTCTCACACATTAGACATCATCACACTTTCCTTAGATATGAAAGTAATGTTTAAAAATTTTCCCAGAATCGAGCTGGAATGAATATCATACCTACTTAATTTTGGGATACCTTTTTAGCATTCTGAGTGACTCACGTGAATCTTCAATAATGAACAACCTCTCACGCTGTCCCCATGAGAATACTTTCTCATTTTCACATAGTTAAAAACATTTATGCAGTTAGTCCATTAAAAATTTCAGAGAATTATGCACCACCAGAAATACTGAGGCTTCATAACAAAAATAAATGACAACTATTTTAATTTGTAAAGTATGGCAGAGTATGGCTGTCAAAACACCGTGCTAATATACAAAGAGCATTCAAGTCTTCTTCAAAATTAAATAAAGACGGCAAGGAAGTACATTATCCCTTCCTTTCAACCACATTTCTGAAGATAATCACCAAAATGGTACAAAGCTCTGAATACTGACAATCACAGAAAGATAATAGAGAAGCTGAAGTCTAATTCTCTCACTGTCTCTCTGAATGTCTTCAATATTTCTATGAAGTTCAGTTATCTGCAAGAACTATTATGTTATTGATATGAGCCTAATGAAAATGTGTCTTTCATAAAGAAGTACAAAACTGTTATACACAGAAAAGTCAGTCTTACATCACAGACATGAGGCAAGGAACAATACAAGTGAATCTGCACAGATAAAATAAACCTTGGATGTGTGAGGACGATGCAAGATGTCTCAAATGACATTTTGTGATGCACATTGAAGTACAAACAATACTGGAATAGGGCACATAGTTTCTTACACTGAAGAGTTTGCTGTTATCACTCAATAGCATTAGTGTCTTAAAAATGGACTCCAGCCCATGGACTGTGGAATACAACTGTACAAAGCAATGAGCAATGTGACTCACTTTCTGGACCACACACAGTTTGCTACTCAAATTTCATGTAAACTTTAGGCATAACCCATATACTGCTACATGAATTTATTGAAAGCAAGCCAAAACCATAAAGAACTCTTAACTAACATTGTTTTCTGCAGACAATTATGAGCATCAAAAATATATAAAACAACAATTTTAAGTGAATGGTTTTCAGTAGCGGTGATCTGTGCCTATGTCTTTGCTATTAACACATCCTGTTCTTAAAATATGATTAAAACTCCTTTGGTTAACAAAGTATCCCCTGTATGAAGTTTTGTAAGCTAAAAATTTTTCAATATTTACAGAAACTCCTCAACTGAAATCTTCCAACAAAGGTCTATTATCAAACTGATAATGTTTAGATACAGCATTAGTAGTGTCATGCTTGACACAGTCACATAGTTTAAATATCTGGGTGTTAACACTACAAGGTGATATGAAATGGAATGAGCATGTGAGGTTTATGGTAGGGAAGGCAAATGATCGACTTCAGTTAATTGGGACAGTTTTAGGAAAGTGTGGTTCATCTGTAAAGGAGACAGCATGTAGGACGCTAGTGCAACCTCTTCTTGAGTACTGCTCCAATGTTTGAGATCCGCACCAAGTTGAATTAAAGACAGACATCGAAACTATTCAGAGGTGAGCAGATAAATCTGTTACTGGTAGGTTTCAAAAACATGCACGTATTACAGACACACTTCAGGAACTCAACTGGAATTCCCTGGAGTGAAGATGTTCTTTTTGAGTAATAATACTAAGAAAATTTACAGAATTTGAAGCTGACTGTAGAACGAGTCTTCTGCTGCCAACATACATTTCACATAAGGTCCACGAATATAAGATACAAAAAATTAGGGAGGCACACAGACAGTCGTCTTTTCCTCAGTCTATTTATGAGCGGAAAAGGAAAGGAAATAACTACTAGTGGTACAGGGTACCCCCCACCACCCACTACGTGGTGGTTTGTGGAGTATGTACATAGATGCAGATAGTCTAATCACAAATATTTTGTTATTATGGACCACCTAAATTATATACTAGATGATGTACCAGTCATGTGTATGCACAATAGCCAAAAATTACACTTAAAGTGACACTAACTTACCACTAGCACTTCCAACCCTCAAACTCACAGCCCTGCACTACAAAATGATGAGAACAAATACGGAAAACTGTCACTGTTTTCTTTGTTTTCTTGCAGATAGTCTAATCACAAATATTTTGTTATTATGGACCACCTAAATTATATACTAGATGATGTACCAGTCATGTGTATGCACAATAGCCAAAAATTACACTTAAAGTGACACTAACTTACCACTAGCACTTCCAACCCTCAAACTCACAGCCCTGCACTACAAAATGATGAGAACAAATACGGAAAACTGTCACTGTTTTCTTTGTTCTGAATCACACACAGAAAGATGAGTTTCTTAACTGTTATTGCAGAACATTGCAGAAGAACAGTGCTTATAAATGATCAAAGCGTATCATGTTAACAAATTATTGAACATAATATGATCTTGAGACCCAGGAAGTGACACATTAATCAATAGAAAAGAGACCTTACCAGGTGCTCTCCGTTGTCGGTCAGATCTGGGAGCTATAGTACCTATTTGTACTCTATCGGCTAGCTGGTCTGGAATACCACTCAACAAGTATTCCACTGCCCTGTCCGGGTTGTTATAACTAGCTCTTAATGCAGTTTCTACCTGAAAGAAAAATACAACCACACATCAACTTAACACAATTCTCAGATATTGCAATAAGAAATTACCACCACCACCACCACCACTCACGGAGGTTCTAAATATTTCATACCATGGTGCTACCCAACAATCATGTAAGAGAGCACATGCAACACAGTTAATTGGTGGTCTTCAATTTGAATGATCTGAAAATCCTGTAAGCTGTCTGGTGATCAATTGTCGTATTAACCATTGTGGCGGTGGTTGCTCTGTTTAAAATGGAAATGTTATCTACCTAGAAGCGCAATAACTGAATAATTATTTTAAACAAGTTCATAACAATATTTGACATTAGAATGCCATGAGCCAACATTTATCATCTCCACATGATTACAACATTGAAGTCATCTGAATGTTTGTCACAAGGTAGAACTATGTACAAGATTTGAGCTTTTAACTGGATTTCTGCTTCTTTGCAAGCAAGGTTACTTCATGTAACATTCCTAAGCCACAGATGAGAGATACCATTGCCAACTGTCTGCTGTAACCCATAAATTCATCAAAATGGTGGACACACACCAAAATCCAGTATGTATAATGTGTGTGCCCCAACAAGAATTATAGTTACTACAACACCACAAGACATCCAGTGTCAGTGAGTAGAAGGGCCCGGGTAAGAAGTGCCCAATGAGCACAGGCAAAATGAGTAGTGAAGTTCTTGCAACAACCATCATCAGTGCTCGCTGTTACCGTAGTATGAGAGACAATGTCACTACATCAGGCTGTAGCATCAGTGCCAGCTGACATGAAGCTGTTTTGACCTTCACTTCCTACATTTGAAGGGAAACAATGCTGCAACAATCAATACCCAGTTGGTCAAAGTATACAGTAAAAATGCATTATCATACTATACAATGGTTACATGGCACAGACACTTCCAGCGTAATCAAACATGTCCAAATCACCGAGCAGCAGCCCATTTCTCTGTGAAGAACTAGGAATCTCAAGAGAAGCAGTGGCCCTGGTGGACAAAAATTAGCTTATCACAATCAGGACTACAGTGGGAGTAAAAAATCAAAATCAGTCATGGATCAGTTTCAACATCTTGCAGGACATTCTGAAGATAACAAGAGATCACCTACTGCCGGGTTCCGAGACTGCTCATTCCCACTTCAAAATCCCGTCAAACCGAGGCAGCAGTGGAAATATTGCAGCAGTCTCAGGCCAATCCAGATGACATCTTTAGCCATTTCATCATGAATGAGTGCTGGTTTAATCACTATGACCCCAACACGAAGGAACAAAGCACGCAGTGACAAGGTAAGGATTCACTGGTGCCGAAAATGGCAAAAACCTGGGGTGACCACTGGGCAAGGTGATGCCATTGTATGGAGCTAGCATAATATTCAAATAATGAGCAATCCGTCACTGGAGCAAACTATAGCTGTCAGCTGATGACTTTGTGGGAAGCTGTGAAGAGGAAGCATCACAGGAAGCTGCTGGACAAAGATCCACCTAAATCTGCACTTGACAGTCACACATGCCCTTCTTTGGACTATAAACATGCCCTCCCGTCCAGTACTATGAGAAAGCACTCACTGACTTTTTCCTCTTTCCTCGGGCAGGGGGGTCATTGTATGGCAGTCATTTACAGAATGATAACTAGGTGATTTTTGAGACAGAATGTTTCCTAAATGAGCAAAATGCAGGTTTCTAAACCCAACGTCTACATGAAATCTTCAATCACTGGGAGAAATGTGTGTCACTGAAACGTAAATATGTAGATAAGTACTAACATAGCGCCATGTTTCACAGTCACATCTTGCTTTTTTCGAGTAGGTAATTAGATACCTCTTAAATCCTCTATTAACCACTGTACAGTGGGTACAACATAACAATACAATCAATTTCCTGTCTTCTTCCATTCACATACTGAGTGAAGGAAACATGATTGTCTATATGCCCCTGCATGTGAACTAATCTCGCTTATTCTATTCACATGATTCTTACACGAGACATATAATGGTGGCAGCATAATGGCTGCACAATTTTCTTTGAATACAGTTTTGTGATGAGCATTATTGCTGCATCTTCATACATCACAATCTACATTCCAAAAAATAATATACGAGCAAAGTAAATACTAGTTTTCTGCCTGTCTGTGTTTGTGCACATATGGTGTCATCCACATCATCATCATGTTGTATGTTCCAGTCAAAAACTTGTATCAACAAGTTCAACTGACTCTAATCAAGATATACTCTTCATCAAATTATTGACATCCAGGAAATGAAATCCTCCATGATTGGCAGGAGAGAAGGACCTCCTGGACTCAATAAATGAATTAAAGAGAAACATCACGTTAAGTGTATCTACAACAGATCTGCTGAGTGCTACCTTAGAATGTATACAAGTGACCACAACAAAAATTTAGATCCATTTTCAAGTATGTTTATAGGCATTCCTCCCAATCTATAGCTTTTCCCACCTCTCTCAATGTTATATAGAACTGGAGAGAGAGAGAGAGAGAGAGAGAGAGAGAGAGAGAGAGAGTGTGTGTGTGTGTGTGTGTGTGTGTGTGTGTGTGTGTGTGTGTGTGTGTTAGGGCACAAAAACAACTAAGGCCACAAAAAGACCTTAAAAGTGAATATACATTAAGCCCTACTGACAGAAGGAAAGCGAGCTAAGAACAAGGACTTCCTCGTGGAGAAAAGTCCACAAAATATGCTGTAAAGACAGTGGAGGTCCCGAACCAAAGATTAAATGTCCTTTGCCACATTGCTACAATGGATAAAAAGTAAAATGCGGTCAACAGCCCGCGCATCATACTCTAAAACAGCTGATAACTCAGATAGCAAACATACGTGAGAAGTGGTTAAGAAAAGCGCATTTGGTCAAGAAATTACCCACTGTCACAGGCTGACAACAATGAGCACAAAGTGGAGGAGGATCACCACTTAACAAGTGGTCCGTGAAGGGACAACCAGCAGTGATGCCAAAGTGACACCACCTGCCAACAGATGGCGATATGGAGATCATCCGAAGGAATTGAACAGCTAGAAGACGGAAGTAGGAGTGTTGCAGCCTTGGCAGCAGTGTCAGTAGCCTCATTTCCCATCAGACGGACGTGACCAGAAACTCACATGAACATTGCAGTGGCTCCCTCAACAGTGAGCAAATGGCAGCTTCTTTGTACCCACTGCACTAAGGGATGGACTAGACAGCACATAGAGGCTCTGAAGGGCACAGAGAGAATCGGAGCATATGACACAATTAAAAAGCCTGTGTCGCTGGGTGTTCTGGGTGGCCTAATAGAGGGTGAAGAGCTCTGTTGTAAATATCGAGCAGTGTTCTGGAAGCTGATACCAAATATGGTAGATGCCAATGACGAACGCACACCCGGTACCACACAGTCTTACAGCAATCTGTGTACACAAAGCTGCTGTCACTAAGTTGTGTGCCAAGGTAGAGAAACTTATTGTGATTGATCGAATCCAGAGTAGTTTCCTTAAGGAAGCAAATGAAGTCCAAGATTTACATGGACCACCACACGAAACCAAGGTGGTGAAGGATTCACACCTATAGGGAAAGTGACTGGTAGCGAGAAGTGAAGCTTCTGGTGTAGGAGCTGAAAGCGAACTCCGGGAGGTAACAGAGAAGAGGGATGCACCCTGTACTGGCGGTCAAGCGAGTCACTGAAAAAGGAGGCGTAGGATAGATGGCTAGGAATGGCAGACAAATGGCATGCATATCTGTTGAAGAGAACATCATGCTGATATGACAGTAGTAGTTCAGCAGCTTCTGCATTGACTCTCAACCGTGCCTAGCATAAGAGTGCCCACGACCAAATGAATTCCATGATGGTGGACTGTATTAAGACAATGTTGGATGGACGTGCAGGTGAATAAACAAAACACCCACAGTCTAGTTTTGAATGGACAGGGGACCGGTACAAACAAAGGAGGATGGTCTGATCTGCTCCCTAGGAAGTACCACGTAGGATACTGAGAGACTGGGTACAGTGTGTGACCAGGTAAGACGTGGGAGTCACAGGAATTTTATAGTTTTAGCGAATCGAAGAGCAACAGGCCAAAGATGTGAATGTGGCGGAAGAAACCAATTCCACCACCAGAAATTCATACAAATGGTTTTTTACAGTGGAAAAGTGAAAGCTATTATCAATACTTCACGAATAAAGACTATTGAGACATTGCTGAAGATACCACTCATGGAGACGAGTGCGTGGAGAACTTTAATAGATTGCAAAGTTGTCAACAAAAAGGGAGCCAGAAATGCCTGGCGGGACACAGGACATAACTGTGTTAATGGCTACAGTAAAGATAATGATGCTCAGGACATACCCTTGAGGCAA
This sequence comes from Schistocerca gregaria, assembly GCF_023897955.1. Taxonomy (NCBI): domain Eukaryota; kingdom Metazoa; phylum Arthropoda; class Insecta; order Orthoptera; family Acrididae; genus Schistocerca; species Schistocerca gregaria. Next base: position 695,553,805 of record NC_064931.1, on the reverse strand, counting down.
CCTGTTCTCCTGGATGAAAACTCCGTCTTCAAAAAATTCCTGAAGGAAATGGGGCAGGTGGCCTCGGAAGCCCTTTTGTGTATACAGTAAAGAGGATACCAGTCCTCCAGCAGGTGTCGTAGGGTTTCTCCAAATCCAAAAACACGGCCAGAGTCTGGTATTTCCACAAAAAAAATTCATGACGTAGGTTGGAAAAGTGACAAGATAGCAGATGCAGAACGGTGCCCTCCACAGCATATCCATTTTATGTAGTAGTTAGTAGATTGTGAGATTCGAGCCACCATACCAATCTGCCATGAATCATACATTCCATCACCTTGAAAACACAGCTGGTGACAAATGGTGCAGTAGCTAGAAGGAAGATGTTTGTCCTTACAAGGCTTACTTGTGACGAGAGTGGCTTCACAGCAGCATCTGCGAACCATGGTATCTGTCCAAATGCAATTGTACATATGAAGGAGAAAGTGCTTGCCTGTGAGAGAAAGGTGCTGCAACATCTTAATGTGAAAATCATCTGGCCCTGAGGCAGAAGATAGAAATGAAGTGAGAGCATGATCTAGCTCCCTCAGTTCACGATTCTGAAGGGAGAAGGATATCACCTGAGCCATCTTCACTCTCCACAAAATAGCAAGCCATGGTATTGGAGATAGGTATAGGGTCCACAATGACATTACGTGCTACGGTCAGGCCGGAAATAGGGGAATGGACCTTGGTCTCAGATAGCCGACAGAGGTTGTCCCACACAATGGGAGAGAGCTAGTAAATGAAATCCAGCTGGCTTTTTTGCTATCCTTAAGAATGCGATGGCACTGTGCAAGCAACGGTTTATAACAAATACAGTTCCTCATTGTAGGATGATGGTTAAAAATGCGGAAAACATGTCTCCACACATGAATCACGTGACATGCTTCAGTCTACCAGGGGATTGGGACATGGTGCATTAAAGATGGAGTGCGAGGTATGGAACATTCAGAAGCGGTAAGGTTAACATTCATGAGGCACTCTACCTGGTTATGATAACTGAAGAAAAGTTGTTTGTCAAAGATCACTAGGTAGGAATAAAGCCTCCAGTCAGCCTTAGAAAGCTGCCAATTGGGTTTACATGTAGGTGGGGTAGGAGTCAGCAAATAGATAGCAAATGGGAAATTGTCATTCGAGTACTTGTCATAGACAACGGACCGTTCAAGATGACGCGCAAGCTGGGCAGTGCAGAATGAGAGGTCCAAATGGGAATAGGTGTGTGTGGAGTCTGAAAGGAACGTGGGTGCTCCACTGTTAAATGAGGTCGAGTTGGTTGAGAAGGTCAGTCAAGAGGTGACACTGAGTGACACAGGGGTGTAGACGTTGCAAAGAGAAACGAGGAAGAGAGGAAGGATAATGCAGACTGCACCAGCCTGCTGAAGAGTGTTCAGTGAGATGATATGGCTACGAACATCATCCTGGAGCAGCAGCACAATTCCCCCATGAAATGGAACGCTGTCCTCAGGAAGGAAGGTCAAAGCGGACTGGAACGAAATGCGAGAGGTCAAAGCAGTGATGAGGATGCAATTTTGTTTCTTGGAGGTAACAAACCACCATACGCTGTGATTCCAAGAGCAGCCATAATTCCTCTTTGTTGGATCTAATGCCATGAATATTGGAGATGAGTCGTAATTGGGGAAGGGGGAGGAAGAAACAAATGAAGGGAAGTCACCTTGGCAGCTGCAGAGTGCCAGCCTTTGAAGACTCATTACTATAGAGAACAGAGGCCAGAAGACCCTGTTCAATAAAATACAGAGGTGTCGACATTCTCACTGGGTTGGCCTGCAGATTCCAGAGCAGAAAAACAACAGGCAGTGCACACCAGCGAAATGGTGGTCAGCTGGTTGAGGGTATCACGCGGCGACACTGTTTAAGAGGATCTCCGGGTTGCGGAGCTAGAAAACCTGCCTTTGATTCCCTAGAGCCTTAGTGGTTGACAGAGGAAGACTCTGACATTTGTTGGCTGGAGGGATGTAAAAAGACTTCATGAGAGTACTCCTTTTGTCCTTTCTGGCCTGCCAATTGTGTGGCAGGTGATTTCACCACCAGAGGCAAAGATTTGGTGGCTTGTTGTACATCTGGAGGAGATGGAGACAGCACTGGTATCATGAAACTGGGCGATTTTACAACTGCAGTACTGAATTCGACATTGCAAGTCTGCATGGCCATGTCCTTCGTGAAGTGAGGTACAGCAAGAACAGTATGGTAAGTGCCAGATGGTAAAATGCTGGGCTTTTGACTAGCCAAAAACTTGCAAGTGATAGGAAAAAGGCAGTTTTTCCTTCACCCGGACCTCCTTGACAGCCTGCTCATCAAGATACACGGGACATTCTAAGGATGAAGCGGCATGGTCACCACTGAAGTTGATACAGCAGGGAGAAAGAGGCAGGCAATCATCCTCATGAGCATCCTTACTAGTAACACATCTGGTCGTGTTCTGACAGGACATGCAAGTGTGGTTGTAACATTGACGCTGGTAGCAGCGCATCAAGTTTGGAATGTGCGGTCAGATCATGACAACTTCATAGCCTGCATTGATCTTTGATAGAAGAACTACTCTATCAGACGTGAGAAAAAGAGTGTGTGTAAGCACTAAGGTTGCATCAATCTTTTTCATTACCCGATGAGCATCAATGGTACCCTGATCAGAGAGGTAAGTTAGGATTTCTTCCAGAGTCAGGCCATCAAGCAACGTAGAGTAAATAACACCATGCAATGAATTCAGTGTTTGATGTGCATCGACACGGACAGGATAGCCATTGGGGAGTGAAACAGCAAGCAGTTGTTGGGCTTGAAAATCTTAACTGGTCTGCAAAAGCAAAGTTTCATTACGTACATGAGAGCAGGATATCACAGGGCCTGCAATTGCATCAACACCCTTCTGAATAATAAATGAATTAACCGTAGGAAAAGACTAACCTTCAGTACATGATACCATGAGGAACCGAGGTGCAGGAAATTCTTGGAATCTTTAGTCTTATTCCGTTTTGGTAGACATAAACTGAAATGGTGATTGGCTCACTGCAAGAAAATCCCCCATGACTGACAGGCATCTACGATGGTGTACTCCTTCCAACTGCCCTCGGCCCCCTCCCCATCAGAGAGGGCTCACCCACTTTAGGTGATTGTTCACACCTCAGGTCACACCACCTGAACTGTCAGGGGGACCAACTGATGATTTGGTAATGTAACAGCTCAGACAATCACCCCTCCCTGGGCCTGGCCTGTACCACAGGGTATGTGCAAACTCTACTTTTCGACCTGCGGCTGGGAATTACATGTTACCCAGTCATCTGTTACGCGTCAAATGTGTGGACTGGCCTTCAGAAATGCACAGGCAGGAAGAAGAAACAAGAAGCTCAAATGCCGAAGCAGAGGAAAGATAGGAAATGCAGAATGATGAAAGAAATAAACAACTGAGGGACTGTTCTGATGTCAAGCTACTAAACCCCCAGAGCACATTCCCAAAAATATTCAAGACATGTTCCCCAGGGAGGGGAAAAAAGAATAGCAGGAGGATAGACACGCAGCACGAAAAGGGGTAGCCAACCATGAATTTGCCACAATGTGGTGAGCCCCCCCCCCCCCCGTGTGTGTGTGTGTGTGTGTGTGTGTGTGTGTGTGTGTGTGTGTGTGTGTGTGTGTGTGTGTGTGGGGAGGGGGGGGGGGGAGCACAGGGGGGTAATGATTTTGAAGATCTTTTCTACCAATAAATTTGTTTCTAACAGCATGGTACAAACACTGCATTGCCCTTGAAATTATTACTCAAGTAACTAGTTATTACTCAAGTAACTAGTTATTACTCAAGTAACTAGTTATTACTCAAGTAACAAGTTATTACTCAAGTAACAAGTTATTACTCAAGTAACAAGTTATTTCTTAATGAAGAATAGTGTATGGTGTTAGGTGAATAAACAAAGATATTCTGTATTATTATTTCAGAAATCTCCACACAAAAAGTTTCATCTGCATCTATACTCTGCGAAACACTATGTGCATGGCGGGGTGTACTTCCCACTGCAACAGTAATTAGGGCTTCTTTCCACATGGAAATGCATCTGTGTGTGGTGTAATTAACCGAACCTTATCACAATTCCTATGGCAGCAGTATGTACGCGTTTGTAGTATATTCATAGGGTCTTCATTTACAGCTAGTTCCTGAAATTTGTAAGTAGGCTTTCTTGGGATAGTTTACCGCTATTTTCAATAGTCTTCTAGTTCAGTTCTTTCAACATCTCTCTGACATTCTTGACAGAGTCAAACAAAACTGGGACCAGTCATGCTGCCCTTCTCTGTACATAGCTGATATCCCAAGTTGGTTCAGTCTGTTAAGGGTTCCACACACTTGAGCAATATTCTGGGATATGTCATACAAGTGATTTGAAAGCAATACAGTGTGTATATGCAAACAAGGAAAAAAATTCCCGGATTTCCAAGTTGAAAATACACTTTCTTCCAGGTGGAAATAAATTTCTTCTGTGTTAAGTGACAGCATACTTTTCCTCTGAACTGTAAAGCTTATCAATCCTTTGATTGTTCATGGTTGTAAATGCCAGCATAGAATTTTCCGACACTTTAGAAAATGAAACTCAGTGGGAAAAAGACACTCATATTTTTGTATTACAAAAGAATAAATTCAAATTCCAACAAACTCCACATGTTACTTTCCGAAGCATTGAAACCGAGTTTGCAATGTGCTTTGGTAAGCCAGTTATAGCTCATGTCATGTGATCTCACCAGGCGATGACAGCGGAAATTCAAAGCACAGGACATGTAATGTAGTCAACCAATAGCAACATCACTTTTAACTAGTGCAAACACACAAATACAAAAAGTTAACGGTTTAAATTAATATACACAGTGTTGATACAAGAAAAGAAAAGCTTTCACAGATAATATTGGTCTCTAAGATTAATAAGCTGCAAAAGAAGGTAAGCTTTACCATATAATGTTGATCTTTTTTTGCACGTTACACTTTAAGATACATCACACAAATGTGCTAGTAAAATTTATAACGATATAAACGTCTGATCTTCTGGGATCAAAATTCTTCTAAATGGCTGTCCTCAAAGAGTTGATTTTTAAATGAGAATCAAACACACTGTGATTTAAGAAATTCATCATACATTCTCGCTCATAGTTCATCTAGCGGGAAAGGAAATTTACTTTGAAAGCAATACTTTTCAAACAACCATTCACAATATTTTCCCGTGACCTCTTAGAAATAGGTTCGTTTCAGGATCTGCCAGAGAGTGCCAGGTAAAAGATGTCACCACACTTGTGCAGCTACAATGATGCAGGAAGCCTGTATGTTCATACGTGTCAAACATTAAAAGATCTTACGTTATATCATAAAAGAAACAAGACATTAGAGGATACTCCAAGAGCATCAGGATTTCGTGAACCATACTAAAATGGACAATTTGGCTTAAAGTGCACATTCATAGGTCCAGATTTGGATGTAAATTTTCTTGGAGTACCAGTACTGTATTATCTCATGTTTATTTCTTTATTACGGCATAATGCCATACATGCTAGAAGATGAAATGTAACTAATTAATGGAAAATCTCATATAAAGATGTGAAACAATTACTAACAAAGAGATAGAGGGGCTGGCCAGTACTTACCTCAGCTCAGTACAGCCGATAGAAACACAAAAAACAACCGAAAAATTAAGTTCCAAGCTTTCGGAATAAATGTTCCTTCATCTGGGAGGAGAGAGGGGAAAGAAAGGGAAGAAGGGAAAGTGGATTTAGTTACTCACAACCCAGGTTATGAAGCAACAGGGAAAGGAAAACAGGGAGGGTAGCAAGGATGGAGGCATGGTTGTCAGAGGGAAGCCAAAGATATTCTACTGTAGGTACTGTGCCAGCTTCAAACCAAAGAGGATGCATACAGAAGTAAAGAGGTGTATAGTATAAAGATGTAGGATGAAAAGATGCATGAATGGCTAAAGAGGAAAGGAAAAGAGGAGAAGACTGAAAAGTAAATGGGAGTGAGGTTGTTTAACGTAGGTTCAGTCCAGGGGGATGGCAGGATGAAAGGATGTGCTGGAGTGTGAGTTCCCACCTCCGCAGTTCAGAGGGACTGGTGTTGGAGTGCGAATTCCCACCTCCGCAGTTCAGAGGGACTGGTGTTGGGTGGGAGAAGCCAAATGGCACATATGGTGTAGCAGGTTCCTAGGTCCCTAGAATTATGCTGGAGGGCATGCTCTGCTACTGGGTATTGGACATCTCCTAGGCGGACAGTTCGTCTGTGTCCGTTCATGCGCTCAGCCAGTTTAGTTGTTGTCATACCAGTGTAAAAAAAAAAGGCTGTGCAGTGCAGGCATGTCAACTGATAAATGACATGTGTAGTTTCACACGTGGTCCTGCCTTGAATTGTGTATGTTTTACCAGTAGCGGGGCTGGAGTATGTGGTTGTGGGGGGATGCATGGGGCAGGTTTTGCAGCGGGGTCGGTTACAGGGGTAGGAACCGCTGGGTAGAGAAGGTAGTCTGGGAATATTGTAGGGTTTAACAAGGATGTTACAGAGGTTAGGGGGACGACAAAAGGCAACTCTGGGTGGTGTGGGGAGAATTTTGTCAAGGGATGATCTCATTTCAGGGGTTGACTTGAGAAAGTCATATCCCTGGTGGAGTAATTTATTGATGTATTCGAGGCCAGGATAATATTGGGTGACAAGGAGGATGCTTCTGTGTGGTCTGAGGGTAGGAATATTGTTGTTGGACGGGGAGGAATGTATTGCTCGGGAGATCTGTTTGTGGACAAGGTCTGCAGGATAGTTGCGGGAGAGGAAAGCACTGGTCAGGTTATTGGTGTAATTGTTGAGGGATTCGCCACTGGAGCAGATATGTTTGCCACGAATACCTAGGCTGTAGGGAAGGGAGCGTTTGATGTGGAATGGATGGCAGCTATCAAAGTGAAGGTATTGTTGTTTGTTGTTGGGTTTGATATGGACAAAGGTGAGGATGAAGTTGGTAAGTGTGATAAGGAACGAGGTTTTTGGAAGATCTTTGGGTGGGCGTTGGGAGAGGTAGTGCTCAAGGGCAGAGAGACCATGGGTGTGTGGGATGTTTGTGTAAAGGGATGTAGCATCTATGGTGACAAGAAAGGTTTCAGGTGGGAGAGGAGTGAGAATGGATTTGAGGCGTTCTAGGAAGTGGTTTGTGTCCTTGATGTAGGATGGGAGTCTGCGGGTGATAGGTTGGAGGTGTTGGTCTACCAGAGCTGAGATACATTCTGTTGGGGCTTTGAAGCCTGCTACAATGGGACGGCCAGGATGGTTCTCTTTGTGGATTTTGGGTAATAGGTAGAAGGTAGGGGTACGTGGCTCAGGTGGAGTGAGTAATTCTATGGAAGCCGTTGCGAGGCCTTGTGAAGGACCTTGGATTTTTAGGATTTTCTGCAGCTCAGTCTGGATGGAGGGAATGGGATCCTGGGTAACAGCTTTGTAGGTTGAGGTGTCGGAGAGTTGACGCAGTCCTTCTGCCACATACTCCATACGGTCAAGTACCACAGTTGTGGAGCCTTTATCCGCCGGAAGGATTACAATAGAGCGGTCTGTTTTCAGTTGCTTAATGGCACGGGATTCAGCTGGGGTGATGTTGGGGGTTGTCGGGATGTTCTTCAAGAAGGACTGTGAGGCAACACTGGATGTGAGGAATTCCTGAAATGTCTGCAAGGGATGGTTTTGGGGGAGGGGAGGAGGATCCCTTTGAGAAGGCGGTCGGAACTGTTCTAGACAAGGTTCAACACTCCCCCAAAACCATCCCTTGCAGACATTTCAGGAATTCCTCACATCCAGTGTTGCCTCACAGTCCTTCTTGAAGAACATCCCGACAACCCCCAACATCACCCCAGCTGAATTCCGTGCTATTAAGCAGCTGAAAACAGACCGCTCTATTGTAATCCTTCCGGCGGATAAAGGCTCCACAACTGTGGTACTTGACCGTGTGGAGTATGTGGCAGAAGGACTGTGTCAACTCTCCAACACCTCAACCTACAAAGCTGTTACCCAGGATCCCATTCCCTCCATCCAGACTGAGCTGCAGAAAATCCTAAAAATCCAAGGTCCCTCACAAGGCATCACAACGGCTTCCATAGACTTACTCACTCCACCTGAGCCACGTACCTTTACCTTCTACCTATTACCTAAAATCCACAAAGAGAACCATCCTGGCCGTCCCATTGTAGCAGGCTTCAAAGCCCCAACAGAACGTATCTCAGCTCTGGTAGACCAACACCTCCAACCTATCACCCGCAGACTCCCATCCTACATCAAGGACACAAACCACTTCCTAGAACGCCTCAAATCCATTCTCACTCCTCTCCCACCTGAAACCTTTCTTGTCACCATAGATGCTACATCCCTTTACACAAAAATCCCACACACCCATGGTCTCTCTGCCCTTGAGCACTACCTCTCCCAACACCCACCCGAAGATCTTCCAAAAACCTCGTTCCTTATCACACTTACCAACTTCATCCTCACCCGTAATTACTTCATTTTTGAAGGCCAGACCTACAAACAAATCAAGGGAACTGCCATGGGAACCAGGATGGCTCCGTCCAATGCCAACCTCTTCATGGGCCGCATGGAGGAGGCTTTCCTGAAGACCCAACAGCTGCTTCCCCTGGCCTGGTATAGGTTTATAGATGACATCTTTGTGGTCTCGACTCATGGTGAAGAAACACTCCTTAATTTCCTCCAGAACCTCAACTCCTTTTCGAATCTGAATTTCACCTGGTCCTTCTCCAAAACCCAAGCCACCTTCCTGGATGTTGACCTTCATCTTGTTGAAGCTCACATCCACACCTCTGTCCATATCAAACCCACCAACAAACAACAATACCTTCACTTTGATAGCTGCCATCCATTCCACATCAAACGCTCCCTTCCCTACAGCCTAGGTATTCATGGCAAACGTATCTGCTCCAGTGGCGAATCCCTCAACAATTACACCAATAACCTGACCAGTGCTTTCCTCTCCCGCAACTATCCTGCAGACCTTGTCCACAAACAGATCTCCCGAGCAATACATTCCTCCCCGTCCAACAACAATATTCCTACCCTCAGACCACACAGAAGCATCCCCCTTGTCACCCACTATTATCCTGGCCTCGAATACATCAATAAATTACTCCACCAGGGATATGACTTTCTCAAGTCAACCCCTGAAATGAGATCATCCCTTGACAAAATTCTCCCCACACTACCCAGAGTTGCCTTTCGTCGTCCCCCTAACCTCCGTAACATCCTTGTTAAACCCTACAATATTCCCAGACTACCTTCTCTACCCAGCGGTTCCTACCCCTGTAACCGACCCCGCTGCAAAACCTGCCCCATGCATCCCCCCACAACCACCTACTCCAGCCCCGCTACTGGTAAAACATACACAATTCAAGGCAGGACCACGTGTGAAACTACACATGTCATTTATCAGTTGACATGCCTGCACTGCACAGCCTTTTTTTTTACACTGGTATGACAACAACTAAACTGGCTGAGCGCATGAACGGACACAGACGAACTGTCCGCCTAGGAGATGTCCAATACCCAGTAGCAGAGCATGCCCTCCAGCATAATTCTAGGGACCTAGGAACCTGCTACACCATATGTGCCATTTGGCTTCTCCCACCCAACACCAGTCCCTCTGAACTGCGGAGGTGGGAATTCGCACTCCAACACCAGTCCCTCTGAACTGCGGAGGTGGGAACTCACACTCCAGCACATCCTTTCGTCCTGCCATCCCCCTGGACTGAACCTACGTTAAACAACCTCACTCCCATTTACTTTTCAGTCTTCTCCTCTTTTCCTTTCCTCTTTAGCCATTCATGCATCTTTTCATCCTACATCTTTATACTATACACCTCTTTACTTCTGTATGCATCCTCTTTGGTTTGAAGCTGGCACAGTACCTACAGTAGAATATCTTTGGCTTCCCTCTGACAACCATGCCTCCATCCTTGCTACCCTCCCTGTTTTCCTTTCCCTGTTGCTTCATAACCTGGGTTGTGAGTAACTAAATCCACTTTCCCTTCTTCCCTTTCTTTCCCCTCTCTCCTCCCAGATGAAGGAACATTTATTCCGAAAGCTTGGAACTTAATTTTTCGGTTGTTTTTTGTGTTTCTATCGGCTGTACTGAGCTGAGGTAAGTACTGGCCAGCCCCTCTATCTCTTTGTTAGTAATTGTTTCACATCAGAAGATGAAATGTACACTTTAAGTGCAGAGACCAGTTGAAACTAGCCTATAGTGTGGAATTAAACACATTGTTTCAAATAAATTTGTTGTCTCAGCAGTAAAGATTAATAAAAGCCAAATTTCTTTAACAAACCAACAAAAATAACTTTTTTCTGCAAGGTGATTAATGCTCGACTGTCAGAAAGGTGGAAATAAAATAAAATCTGAAACTAATAACATATTTTAGCCTTCCATAATTATGTGAATGTATTTTAATTCACTTGATAGGTCCTGGCCACAGAAATCCGTTTTGTTTTCATTTGACATGAGAGCAATAAACGAAGAGGAAACAGCAAAATCACAACACACAAACGCAGATCACATCGAGAACACCCACCTCCCCACTACAACTCAGACTGCTCTGCACATCAGCCCCAGATCTACGATATTTCCGAAATGGGGTAATACTAGATACTGGAGACATGAACCCCTCCCCCCCCCCCCCCCTCCCCCACAAACCACCCTCCCTCGAGCATTTAAGGTAGGACATAACTTAAAAAAAAAAAAAAAAAAAACAGCTTTTCAAAAATATGTTCATTATATAGTGCACATCTTTCTGAAGAGTCTGATACAGAAAACATATGTTTTTGCGGAAATATAAGACATTTGGTCTCAAGTGTGTCAAAGCGCAGCACCACACCTCTTCACACAGCATTCTTCTTCACAGTATTTCACTCTGTGGAATTCAAACGTGTAATATTTGGCAATGGATGCCATCAAACTATATTCAGGACAATGGAAATTAAAATGTCCTGTGGTTCCTCTCCTGCTCTGTCGGCCAATTTGACATTCTGCCCCCCCCCCCCCCCAAAAAAAAAACAACGAACAAACCCACCCCTCACAATTCATACTGGGTGAGATTATTTGTAACCCAGAGAACAAGAACTTTCCAGAATATTTACACTCTTTATTGTCTATTAGCTAATAACTTGTTATTTTTTGTGTGACATAAAATTAAATATAGGATACAAAAAACAAATAAAGACAAGAGACAAGCAAGACAGTACACATTTCTTCAATCTGTTAGTTCTAGCATTTTTTTTTTTCTCTAATCTTGCTACAGCTGTACATGGCCCTTTTCCTTTCTGGGAAAATCTATTACCTCATCAAAGTTTGTCAAAGGTACTGCAACATGAAAAAATGAAATGTTGCTGTCTAATACTGAGAAAGCTGTTAATACAAATAGTACCCAAAACTGGTGTGGTCTCTTGATCTGATTATGTGTATTTTGTCACAGTCTGCTAAATAAAACAAAATAGGCCTGCCTAATATTGCAGCAATTGTAACACACACCGAACAAACGATACAGTTTTGGCACAAAAGGTCATTTTTATAACACGACAAAATATAGTTCACGAAATACCAATATCAAATGCCCATTAGGCCTACTACAAGCAAAAAGTTTTATGTTAGTAAATACTTTCACATTTCTTTCATATGCTCCAGCTTCTGAAGTAGGAGATCGAAAATTAGTAGTACAAAATTCTTATATAAATTTGGAATCACCATATTCTTCCATAATTTGTGTGATGTCCCTGTTTCTTCTCCTTCCTCATTCTAACAAACCATCCTGTCATCACTAAGTCTGTAACTATTACTGAAAGTGTCAAGACTTATTCTTCTGTTAACCTCACTAATCCTATCACAACTACTGGTTTAGTTATCCCATGTTTAATCTCCGGTTAGGCATTATCACGTGTTCGTACAACACATTTTCCATGCTACTCCCAGAATGGTACTTGAATGGCAGCTAGCTGGGGACTGTACAACTGACCCTTGCTAGTGTAGCAGTCTGGCCAAAAATGTTCTGTCAAAATTTTATTTTCTTGGAAACACCGAGAAGATGCTATGTAGGCTTTCTTACCTGTTATTCTTGTTAGTCGTTTATTTCCACTGTTGTAGTAGTCTGAATCTACAGATTTCGCTAGTAATTATAACATTTATCATTCACAAACCCAGTAAACCACATAAACAGCGATTGACATTCACCCAATTGGCTTTATTCTGATCAGCTCGTATAGCTCCGTCCCCTTTTGTCTGCAGGAAAGTTTATTTCTATATGTGACAGGGATTCCCCTGGTAGAGATATTACATACACTATGCACGCATTCAAAAATCAACTTATGATTCATTCAGAAATCAACTTAGAATATGTTCAAAAATGCTCAAAAACCAACAGGGATGTGTTTCAAAATAATATGAATAATCGATAGACCAATGTGTGCGCTGGATGATAGGCACTTTGTGAAACAATGTCCCCCCCCCCTCCAAATTGCGGCCTGGAGCAGATACCCTAATTTGCCCCTCACCCCCTAGATCTGGGCCTGCTGCGCATGCATGAATCTGGCAGCTTAGGCGCACCAGTAAAATTTTTCCAGGTAGCATCTGCCTGCTTGCTGCTATTGCTTATACAGCTAACTGCCACACTTCCATAGCCAGAAGTGGGAGGAATTACTGCTCATACATGACTCAACTGTGCATACGCATGAGCTTGCTGCTCAAACTAATCTAATGTGAACAGTTGTGAGGTCACTCTTATTGGAGGCAATTTGTTGTTATGAAGCACTGCATAGTCTTCCTAAAGCCTTTGACACATTTTGCTGCTGACAGATGCTTCTGTGAGCACTGTGTTTTGTTGTCGTATATGGTGCATTTCTTTTGCCACTTCGTTTTATTTTTTTTCCTCATTCATGTTTTATTGATGCAATAGTATTCTGAGTAGGGAGATACAGTAATACCCTTGGTTAGAGTATTGGTTCTTTCCAGTAAACGTTACAAAAAGTTAAATGGAAACTAAAACAATGAAAAATTCCCAGAATTCTAAAAATTTCCCGAGTTTTTCCCAGTTTTCTCCCAGACTAAAAATTTACTGTTTTTTTTCCTAGATTTCCCAGGTCATATATACCCTGTACTATTCTTTGTAGGCTGACTGCATTCCCCTGGTAACCTACCAATAAAGTATGCTAACTGATTTACCCACAACTGAGCAAATGTGGTTATTCTACTTCATGTCCCTACATGTTATACCCAGATATTTGTACGAGTTTAGCGATTCCAATTGTGACTCCCTGATATTTTATTCACAGGATATTATTTTTCTTTGTTTTGTGAAGTGCACAATTTTACATTTTTGAACATTTGAAGCAAGTTGCCAATGGTTGCACCACTTCAAAAAGTTATCAAGGTCTGACGGAATATTTGTAGAGCTTTCTTCATGCTGCACTTCCCTGATCTGCATAAAGTCTGAGGTTACAATTAACACTGCCGTCTGGTGTGCACTAAATAGCGTTCAATGGCCAGCGACACTACACAGATGCTGTGTGCATAATATCGCTCAGTGGCTGGTGACAACACTTTAGTATCTTTTTCATTCTGTCGGTGTTTTGTTTAGGTAACAATAAGTTACACACGTCAACAAGTTTTTTGTTTTTACAAGTACTTGAGCACTTTCATCATGGCAGACGAAAGAGACGATACGATTATTTGCGATGAATGAGCGGATGTCTTGTCTGATGTTTCAAATGACTTGGCCGATTGGGAAGAAGACGTTGGTTATCAAAATGAAAGTGAAGCAGAATCGTCAGAAGATAGTGAAATACATCCAAGAAGAATTCGGTGAATGCTACAGTTGCCAACTGATTCGGATAAATCAGACAAAGAAGACAAACTTACTTTTAAATTTGTCAGTGTACAACAACAAGTTAGCCATGTGTATGATTGTCTTGTCATGGAAACTGACAGGTTTAGTTACTACATTTGTTGGAAAGGTTCTAGAAAAGTACAGAGCATATGAAAAAAACTGCATACGACACAGTAGTGCAAACAATTCTAAACTACTGTTCCAGCACTTGGGGTCCTAATCAAGGAGGGATAGAAGGAGACAGGACACAACCAGAAACATACTATAATTATAGCTGGTTGGTATGAAACAGTACACTCACAGAACTCAACTGGGAATCCCAGAATAAGGGTGATGACATTTGCGCAAGACCCAATCACGTAAATTTACAAAACTGGTATTTGCAGAAGACTGTGTGGCAATTCCGCTACCACTGACAAGTATCTCCTATAGGGATCATAAGACTAAGATCATATAGTTTAGAGCATGTGGTAATGACTGAACTATGAAAGACAAAAACACACAACATCGAAGTACAAATATCAGATGTAAGTCTTGTAACTTGTAAGGTGCACAGTGCAAGCAGCTTTCATCAGCTCATTAAGAGTTAATATGCATTGAGAAATTGCTGACTTCATGTGCACCGATTGTGAATCGCAGGTAAAAAGCAACACACTCATGCATCATCAATAAGCAAACAGCCTCAAATGCCACATTAGTCAGAGTTCAATAGATCAAGCAACATCCTCCTCAATCTGTGAAGAAACAATAAAAAGGAGACCAGCAAGTCAATCCATAGTCTCCTTTTTCCCTATCATCTCTGTATCTACCTCCTTGGCCTAACTTCGAAGTCATTCTGTACTGTCTCCAAACAGGTTATGACAATGCCCAGAAGAATAAAGGAAATGGAACAAGACAGAAAGCTGCTATTATTTGTGCACAGTACACTCCACCGCACACTTCAAAATGGCTTCCTAAGTTTATATGTAAATTTGGAAGTGGACTAAAGACTAAGGTTGAGCTCTCTGGATTCTTTTATTAACATTTGTCATAGCCATTTTATATTGTCACACACTTGTCATCTCAGTCAGCTTTTAATGAAAAAGTCCCTCTTCACTTTGTTTCATTTACTACTTCAACACGAGAAACTAAATGCATTCCAATGTGCATAATGTCAAAGATCAGGAACTCTCATCAAATTAAATTAGCTTCTGTGAAACATTCTTTTAAAAATACAAAAATTACATAACTGGCAACTATACCGCACCTCCTACAAAGCACTGATTTATTGATCTGAGAAATCATGACTTAACTCACAAGAATAATACAGGATAATAATTAAGTCCGTGAAACATTTCAGACAATTAGCAGAGGTATATAGCCAAGAACAATGGAACAAATCATACAATATGTGAAAGACAAACTCTCAAAGTTCTTTTACACTATTTATAAAAGTTGTGTGTTCATTCTTCAGCACAAATCTAACTGGTATTCAAATTCTGCCCACTCCCAATCCATTGTATCAGGAGTGGCAGCAAAGACAGCTGCTGTGACAAAATGGAATCCCACAAGAACATTGCTGGTTGCCATGTCTGGAGTCCATGGAGGTCACTAGGGTAGTGTCAAGTCAGCCACTGCAACATGGCCTATCCAGTGATGTGATGTCATCTTGTGCAAACAATCATATACAGAATTATGGAAATGGGGAGTGGTTTCACCTTGTTAAAAAATGAAATTCCTGCTATCAGTTTCAAGTTGTGGCATGAGTCAAAATTGCACCATGTTGGGACATGTGATACCACTGACAGCTCTATTGTTTGTGGCACCCCTGCCAGTGGCTTTCCAAACTAACTTACTGGCACCAATGTTTTTAAGAAATAAAATGAAAGAACAAAGAAAGAAGGGTTGAAAGTTCATCTTTCACATACCGTATAAATTGTTACATTGTGTTTAGCCATTTACTTATGCCAATATTTTAAAATTTTTCATGGACTACTATAAAAGTAACATTTTTATTAATGTTGTGAAAGTCATTGTTTAGTCCTCCACTATTAATAAGATAAGGCTATATGAACAAATTAGTTTAAGTCTTATAAACCAACACAAGATATTTAACCAATTCCACAATACAACCTACGTCCCACAATGGACACTGATTAAACATGCGTCATTTACGCAAACTGTTGAAAAGCAGATGCTAAATGGCAACAGCAGGGATTGCCATTGGTAAAAAAAACTCACCTGTTCACGACTATAACCAAGATCCATTATATTACGGACATAGTCCCTGAATTCATCTTCAGACACCAATGTTGCTTCTAAGTCACCCATTTCCTCGTGTAAAAATTCAGGAGGTATGTTGATTGGAGAATTTGAAGAGGAACCACTCCTGTCACAGAAATTTCACATAGTGAAAGATGACTTTTTAACATAAAAAACCCAGCAATATTAAAATCCTTTCATTGTATCAAATACCCTTAATTTACATCATAATATGTTTAAGATTTTAAATGCAGGATTTGCTATCTAGCACATAGAGCTTTTAAAGTCCTGATGAGTAAACAGGATAGAGTAACAGCTGACTATTACAAGCCAGCTAACCAATGCTAATGGATTTCATGAAAACATACTGAACAAATTAATACCTAAGAAACAGCACACAAATCTACATGGGAACGCAGCACAGGATGTTAAAGGAGTCATGACTCCTTATTTTGGTAATTTATCACAAAAGCTAGCTAACATTCTTAAACTGTTTACAGTCAAAATCACATTTAAAATCAACAACAACTTAAAATTTAAATTAAAAAATAATTTAAAACAAAGTAAATATGATAAAGCTGGCATCTACAGAATTTATGATAATAGTTTGATTGCAAACTAGATTGGTCAGGCTGATGGGTCCGTCAAGTTGTGGTACAAGGAATACAGGGACATTTTTTAGCTTAACAATTTTGAAGAGTCATCCACAGCCATGCATATCCAATAAACTGACCACCCTTTGCTGGGAATTGAAGACTCTCAATTCTGTACATACAGGATAATGGTAGGAAACAGGATCTACTGAAACTGTTAGAGATTATGACACACATTACAAAAAATGAACACACGTTACATGAATAGATTATAGGAGAGAGAACTTTTTTTAAAAAATGTAGCTCTATCGTAATAACAAAATTTATGGTTAACTGCTTTATAGCCACACTGTCAGTATTCAGTGCATGGTGTAATTCAAACTCCCAGGAAACTCCGTAGAAGTGTGAATTATCTTTGATGATTGATGAACGTCAGATTCCTTGATTACTGTTACGCTACATGTGTGTGTGTGTATCCAAATGTGTCTTTCAGTCGAGATATTGACTGTACATGCAAATAGATGTTGCTGTGACACTGCTCACATTCACAAACTGCATATGTCATCTTATTTTGCTGAGTGGACAAATGATGTTGAAGCACATGTTACGAAGACACTGTTACAAGGGAAGGGACCATGATTTTTTAGCATTTATACTTTTATCACAAAGAGCAATTCTGATTATGAATGCTTGCCACTTCCAAACATGTCAACTCTAGTGTTTCTGCATTTTTAAAGGTGGTTTAGCCTCCATTTTAACACCTAACAACTGTGACCTCACATAAATCATGGGTAAATTCAAAGTCCAAACAAATTTTTCAATTTATTTCTCTCCTGACCACAATTTTTGTGAATATCATTTATCAGTACATAAATATTAGTAGGAAATTAGAGTAAAGATTGGTTGGTTGGGTGGAGAAGGGACCACACGACGCGGTCATCAGTCCCTCCGACCTTATATTAACTAAAACTGATAAAATCCCACATTAAAAGCGGAAACTAAAATATCCATAAAATGATAAACTATTGACAGGGAATGAAGGAAAAGGACAGAAGAAGAGGTGAGGGAAAGGAACTGACTAATGACAGGGGGCGTGAAGGAAGAAGCACAGGAGACAAGAGAGATGCGCAAGACATAACAGACCCCATAAGGAAAGGAGTGGGAAGGCAGAGGGCCGGAGTGAACCACCAAGGCCAATTGAAGCCAATCCAGTCGGGGCAAAGGGGGGGGGGGGGGGGGGGGGGAGCAAGAGGGCCTGCCATCCCCTACACTCACCGATAAGGTGGAAGGTCCCTCCCTTAAATAAATCGATAAAAACCCCCATCACAAATAAAACGTAAAACGAGATCTGCTGTTGAGGCATTGTCAACCAACAACAGGGGTAGTGAGTCTGGAAAGCTAAAAGTCCGTTGCAGGGTGGCTAAGTTGAGGCAGCCCAGTAAGAAGTGAGCCACAGTCAACATCGATCGACAACGACAGAGAGGGGGAGTCCTCACGATGGAGGAGATAACCGTGTGTCAACCAAGTATGGCTGATGCGGAGCCAACATAGGACGACAGAAGCGTTACGAGAGGCCCAGGAGGATGACCGCCACGGAGTTGTAGAATCCTTAATGGCCCTGAGCTTGTTCGGCAAAGAAAGTGTGTGCCATTCTGCATCCCAAAGGCCCAAAACTTGAAAACGTAATGACGAGCGAAGGTCTGTTTCTGGAATGCCTATAGCAAGAGATGGGCTGGTAGTAGCTAACTTAGCCAGTCGATAGGCAAGTTCATTGCCAGGAATCCCAACATGAACTGGAGTCCAAATGAAAAAAACCATCAAACATCCACATTGAGCAAGGAGAGAAAGAGTCCTGGATAGAGATGACCAACAGGTGGTGAGGGAAGCACTGACCAATAGCGTGCAAACCGCTCAATGAGTCACTACAGATAGTGAAGGATAGTCTTGAGCAGGAGCAGATATGGTCCAGTGTGCGCAAGATGGCTACCAATTCTGCAGTAAAAACTCTACAGCCATCGGGCAAGGAACGAAGTTGTGTGTTTCATGTATAGGTGTAAGCAAAACCAGTGCAGCCAGAAACCATTGAGCCATCAGTATAAATCACTTCTGAACACTGTAATGTACTGAGGAGACCGTACAATTGGTGGCGAAGAGCCATTGGAGGCACAGAATCCTTTGAATCGATTGAGAGATCAAGACAGAGCTGTAGCCGAGACACGTGCCAAGGAGGGGTACAGGTGTGAGAAGAGAAGAGAGGCGGTAAAGGGAATTACTGGAGTTCAGAAAAGAGCAACTGAATGCGGACAGCCACGGTAAGCCCACATCGTGGCCACCGCTGCGGCAGGGTGATCTCCGTGTCTGGATAAAGGAGACCATAATTAGGGTGCTTCGGGGTGCACCGAATGTGAAGCGCATAAGATATCAGCTGTTGTTGGCGCAAAACTCGCAGTGGTGGAAACCCTGCCTCTGCGAGAAAGCTAAGTACGGGGCTAGTACGGAAAGCACCAGTTGCAAGTCGGACCCCACAGTGGTAGATGAGGTCTAGGATCTGCAGTGTCAAAGGAGATGCAGAATCATAGACAGGACTTCCATAGTCTATATGAGACTGGACCAATGCTTTATACAATCACAAGAGAACAGAGTGGTCTGCACCCCAGGCGGTATTGCACAGACACCTAAGAACATTGAGATGGGACCAGCACGTCCTCTTCAGGTGGTGAAGATGAGGGAGCCATGTCAACTGGGTATCGAAGACCAGACCCAAGAAGTGATGGGTGTCCACTACCTCGAGGGGTTGGCCATTTAGGAACAGTTCCGGATGGGGATGGACTGTATGGCGACAGCAGAAATGCAAGAGAGATGTCTTGGACATCGAAAACTGAAAGCCAAGGGAGAGATCCCATGAGTGGGCCCGGCAGACTGCCCCCTGTAGATGGCGTTCTGCAGCACCCATTACGGAGGAAGCGAGGTAGATACAAAAATCGTCAGCATACAAAGAGGAGAACACTGTCTACCCAACAGCTGCCACCAGACCATTAATGGCTAGGAGAATAAGAGGGATGCTCAGCACAGCAACAAAGTCCGGATTGGTAAGGACAACACCATGCACAGAAATACCTGCAACCATGGTGGGAGGACACTGGCCACAAATTCGCCTGAGTTTCGCTCAGACTTGTGAAGAGGGTGTGTGTGGTCCTATGGCAGCTACATACCGTTCCCAGCAAATCCGTTTCTGAAATTTGATTAGATAGCGGGCCCAGGCAGAGAGTCGTTTAAAGACTAGAAGAAGAGCAGTACAAGGGTGTAGCTTAAAGTGTTGAAGACCACGGCGGCAGTCTTTTATGGGTGCAAAAATTTCCGGAGTATAGCAAGGGACCATTTTCCGGCGTAGGGAACCCGAGGAAGAAGGGATTGCTGAAACAGCTGCTGAAAGGATGGCAGCAGTTAAAGTCTGAGTAGATTCATCAACACTGTCATGTGGCAATACAGGGAAGATGAGAGCAGAGGAGAAGGCACCCCAATCAGCCTTAGATTTGGCCCACCTGGGAACGAGACGGAGCGAGAGACACTGAAAGAAGGTTAAAACAATTGGATAATGGTCACTGTCACGTAAGTCATCGTGCACTCCCCAACTCCCCACTGAATGGAGGGAAGAAGGCTGGGACTGCAGATGGAGAGGTCAATGGTAGAGAAAGTGCCGTGCGCCACACTTAGGTGTGTGCGAGTGCCTGTGTTTAGTAAACAGAGGTCAAGCCTTGCCAGAACAGCTTCAACTGAACTGCCCAGGGCAGTAGTCGTATGACTACCACAAAGAGGGTTGTGGACATTAAAGACCCCTAATAGCGGGAAGGGAGAAAGGAGTTGTTGAAGAATGGTGGTGAGGGCATGGGATGTGGGCAGCCTGTCAGGTGGGAGGTAGAGATTACACATTATTATTGGAGTGGCCAGATGGACCCTGACAGCAATGGCTTCCAGAGTGGTATGGAGGGGAACCCATTTACTAACAATGTCCTTGCAGACCAAGGTGTAAGCGCCACCAGAAGCCTGAAAAAGGCCAATTTGGTTCCGACAGGGAGTGTGGAACCCACGAAGTACGGGGGAGTAAGAATTGACAAAATGGGTCTCCTGGAGTGCAATACAAGCAGCAGAGTAGAAGTAAAGAAAGGAGCTGCAATTCTGGAAGGTGATGCAAATACCCATTACAATTCCACTAGAGGATTCTCAAGCCAGAGTCAGTCACGCCACCGAGTTGTCATCCATCACCGATATGGGTGGGGCAATATCCATAAAGGTGTGGTCAGACACTGTTTGTTCATTGACTGGACGAGGGGCCTCGAGGTATCGGAGGGGCCTTGCCCTTGTTCTTACATTTCTGCTTCTTTTATTGGGAAGGAAGAGAAAGGCAGACTTCAGCGAGGGCAGGCACAGAATTACACTGGAAAATCTTGGCGCCCACCGCCAGCGGATTGCGCTGCTGATGTGAAAATAAACAATAGCACAGACCAAAACAAAGCCAGGGGGATAGCCAGGTCGACAAAGAAGCCCACCAAGAGAGAAAAGAGGGGGCAGGGACAAAGGAGTAAGGATAGGGAGGGAGAGGAACAGGGACAGTAATGTAGCCTGGAAAGGAAAGGAGACTGCAATAGCTCGGGGACTTGTGCGTGCCACACACATACCCACAGAAGGACTGTGAGCCCCCTGGTGGTAAATAAGAGTGCAAGGCAAAATTGTACCGCACTGCGGACTGGGCTAAATAGAGGGGCAGGTCCTAATTGGTCCTACCCAGCCAGGTATTTCTGATGAAAATTTTTTTCACCTCTAGAATTCTAAATTGTCCTCAGAGTCAAGCCCCACTGCACAAGATTGCACAAGTAATCTCGGCTACTAATGCGCATTTTGAATCTGACTGTACAGCATTACTCAATTTCTGTATTACTAATATTTTATGTTACTGAAAATATCACCTGACCTGGAGATTGACACTTTAATTCTTTTATGGGCAGCCTACACTTACAAATGATGATTGCTCAAGAAATGAACATGTTAGCCCAGACAGACTATACAAGACAACACACTGCACTGCCATATTGAATGTTGTTTAAAACACTGAGTAAGTTTGAGGTATATCATACTTTAGACCAATGTCATATTTCTTACAATGAGGAGCAGGATCTATGAAGCAAATTAATATATTTAAATACAGTTTCAAATCTTCAGAGTTTCTTCGTTCTTTCCATGTTCTACCTTCTTTATTTCTACTTCATAATTTAACTGCTTATTAAGCTCTCTTTCATTAACATATTACTACTTTCAATTAAACCAATAGTTATTCAGAACTTCTGTAAAAGAATTAGAAACACCAACTGTCCTCCTGTACCTCCGCATTCAATGCTCAAACAAAACTTTTTCCAATCAATTCAAGATTACAGATTTTCAGCAGTACACCAACTGAAAGATCTGCCTTTACTTTCGACAAGATAACATCATTGTAAGATTTTTTTGTCAGCATCTCTAAACAGAGATTCTTAATCAAGTTATTTGTCTTTGGAAAAAACTTGCAAAAATGGAACACCCTCCTGACCAACTGAGCTGACTTCAATGTATTAATACCTTGTTGATGATACCTATGCTTAAAAACCTGTGAAAATTTTCAGGGTAAACAATGCTTTATGGCTACTTATGAATACCACATGAATATAATTTTTTGGATATTTGCGTGCATGCAATTATAAAGATAGAGATATTACCTTCAGCACAGTAAACAGGCACATATACTTTTCTTTCGGTATTAAAACTACAAGGTATTGACTTTTATGTTGGTAGACAGATTCTAAGGTGCACAAATTAGATAATCTTATCACTCTTATCTCTTACAATAAACTTATTCACTGAAGGAGTTCTATAATGTCTAGGATTATTACAAACAATTAATTAATGTGGAGTTCTTGTACTTTGAAGTTCAATGTCAGTTGGCAACAAGGAGAAGGTTCGATGGTTGGGTTGTTTGGGGGAAGAGACCAAACAGTGAGATCATCGGTCTCATCGGATTAGGGAAGGATGGGGAAGGAAGGCAGCCACGTCTTTTCAAAGGAACCATACCGGCATTTGCCTGGAGTGATTTAGGAAAATCACAGATGGCCGGACACAGGATTGAACCATCCTTCCAAATGCGAGTCCATTGTGCTAACCACTGCGTCACCTTGCTCAGTGAGACGGTTAGATTTAGTATCAATGTCACTTGGAAACAGAGATAAGGTTAGATTTACAATGAAGCCAATTAACATTGAGCACAAGCTCAGATAGAGGAAGAATGGGAAAGAAATTACAGATGTGCATTTCAAAGGAATCATGACACAATTTAGGGAAATGACAGAATCCGGATGGGCAGACGGGGGCCTGAACCCTGGTCCTTCTGAATCTGAGTAGAGTATTCCAATTACTGTGCCATCCTTCTTACTCAATGCAATTTGGGATAGCCGAAGTAGTTACAATAAAGGATATTAAGGGAGCACAATAAATTCTGCAGGTGAAGAGTAGCATTGAAGCCTAACAACGTACATTTGGACATGGATCAAAATGAGACTTAGAGAAATTGTACTTTCAGATTTTGGAGAAGTTAGTAACCATGAAAAAAATAAAATTTTAAACTGTATTAAACTTCATATTAAACTCACAGTACACTGCTCTGCAAAACTTCAACATGAGCTAAATAAAGCAACATAAAACATTAACTACTCAGTGGAAATCGATGGAAGTGCAAGAGCATGCTGCCAGAAGACAGAAGAGTCATGCACAACCAGTTGTGCATCACATGGTGTTAGGTTGGAGTGACTACAGTGCCAAATGCGGGTGCCCCAGAAACACGAGGCAGTTGAGGGAAAGGAAGGAGATAGTGTGTGTCAATCAGCAAGCAGTTACCGTGGATTGTGGCATTGGTTTTCACTACTAAATGGCCTGGAGACACGTCTGAATGATCTCACACAGGAAAGTAGAACGAAAACAGACTAGTATAGACCAGGAGTTTGGTATTGCTCACAGCATTTTCTCACATGCACGGGGAGCATTCCAAACCACAGGCTGAAGAAGAGGATGTGGTCAACCATGGTGAACTATGAAAGCAGATGACCACTATCTTCTGCAGCAGGCAAGAAGGGATCCACATCAACCAGTGAGTGCAATTGCAACCACATTTCCCAAGGCTGCAATCTTACAGAGACTGCATGAGCGTGGTCTCTCTGCCCAACGATCAGTATTGGTGGCACCGCTTGTGATGGTGCCAAGAATATAGGGACTGGATCAACAAGGAGCAGGGTTGCATGCTCTTCCGAGATGATGGCAGATTTTGTTGGGTTAGTGATTCTGGACGTGGTGGGATTACGTAACACAGCCAGGAACAATGGCGAACATGATGGTTTTGGTGGACCAGGTGTTATGGTGTGGGGAGGCATAATTTTACATGGCAGTCATGACTTCCAAATCTTCAAACACAGTACATTCACTGGTCAACATTATTTTGACAACGTACTTCTTGCCCACATTTATATCTTTTCAGGGGTACAATTAGCCCTGATTTCATTTTTACGGATGATAACGCACAATTACATCGAATAGAGAATTTGGAGGAGCTCTCTGAATGAGAGGATATTTGGCAAATGACTGGCCTGCCCGTCTTTGAATTTAAATCCCATTGAGCACTTGTGGCATGCATTGGGGGAGAATATTGCAGCACATCCACATGCAACTATGACTATCTGGCAGCAGTCAACCCTGCTGGTGAAAGAACGCAATGCCCTACCACAAGAACTACTTAGCAACCTTGTGGCCAGTACAGGAGTACACTGCAGAGTATGTGTTGCTATCTGTGGAGAACACACACCCAATTGAGAACCATGTCCCACCT